>NC_044040.1:199699674-200030630 GCF_901765095.1 Microcaecilia unicolor | reverse complement strand
CATAAACGTTCTTTTATTTATTTATTTATTTATTTATTTATTACATTTGTACCCCGCACTTTCCCACTTGAAGCAGGTTCAATGCGGCTTACATAGTAATAGGGATTACATAGTATTGATAGAGAAAATATAAGTTAAGTGTAGCCAAATAACAAAAAAGATAGGTAGAGAAGGGCAAGGGTGAAGGGAGTAGGAGAGGTATAAGCAAGGGTAGGTGAGCGCTGGAGGAGGGGTAGAGGAGGCGGGAGGGGGATGGGATACAGGATAAGCATAGGGAAGTTTGGTGGGGGAAGTAGTCTGGCCATTGTCGTAGTTTCCTGGATATATGTTGGGTTATAGAGTTCATAGGATTAGTTTGGGTCATTATGATAGGTTTGCTTGAACAGATGGGTTTTTAGTGACTTCCGGAAAGGTAGATAGTCACCGATTGATCGGATAAGTCTGGGGAGGGCATTCCAGAGTTGGCTGCCTAAGAAGGAGAAATTGGATCCATAATAGGTCACGCTAACCGCACATTACGATAAGCAAAAAGAGGGGCCCTTTCACGAAGCCGAGTAGGCACCTGCGCGCACTCAAGACGTGTCAATTTGGAGTTACTGCCCGGCTATCACATGGCCTTTGTGGTCATTTCATTTTTGACACTCGTCCACTACATGCACCAGAAAAGTTTTCTTTTCTGACGTGTGGTAATTGTCATTCTATGTGCATAGACCATTACCGCACAGTCCCTGCATGAGACCTTACCGCTAAGTCAATGGCTGATGGGAAAGTCTCAGCCCAAAATGGACGTGTGCCAATTTTTATTTTGCCGCACATCCATTTTCAGCAAAAAAATTTTTAAAAGGCCTTTTTTGCAGGCATGTTGAAAAAATGGATCTGCACACGCCTAAAACACGCGCCTACACAAGCGCAGCCCATTTTTCGGTGCACTTTAGTAAAAGTGCCCCAAAGTGAATAAATTTTGGTGATATTTACAATTGTTCTCCTGAACAAAACTCCGTGGATAAAACAGTATGTCATCAGTATGTTGCCCAGAAAAATAATGAGCAATTCACAGATTTCACAACAATTTATTGAATTCCATTTAAAAAAAAAAAAGCTGCCCAAGATTTCAGCTATACAAGTCTTACGGATTGTAAAACCGACTAAAGTTAACATTTTGGATTCAGAACATTTTGTCTGTTTTCTTTTTCATCCTCTCATGGGGCAGCTGTTCTTTCATAAACAAACTATTCCTTCCTTGTAAATCAGTAACTGGTTAGCTCGTTACACATCCTCAGTGTGCAGAATTGCTCAGCTCTTGAAAGACATGCTTTACGACCGTTGGAATGGGAAGTGCTATAATTAAGCTGTGAAAAGGGGTACTCAATTTTCTACTTAAAATGCTCATTTATTACCTTTATGATGTTTTCTTGTTCCATCCGTAGAAGGAAGATTTTCACTCATCTAGCCTACCTCGAATTGACTAAATCCAAACCTGAGTGCAATTCCATCTGCCCTGAGGTACATTTTAGTGGCTGCTTGCTTTGTCTTTTTTTATACAACAATAAAACTGTTCTTTAAATAAAATAACATTACCTGCTGTAAGCAAGTCTTAATATGCTACAAGAGTAAGAAAATTCAATATTTCAGGACGCTCTTTTGGTGTGTGTGGATTATCAGCCTTCTCCTGCTCCTTTGGGCTTCAGGCTCAATTTGAACTGACTCCATTGAACTGCGGTGCCATACGGCTTAATTTATAACTACGTTTGCAAGCACAGGGAGTGTTGCAGGAGGAAAAGCCTCGAGAAGCTCCTAGGTTTACTATTTAGTCTTACAGGAGCAGGGCTTCATCATCATCGGCCAAAACCTCCTTAGTTACCACAGCGGCACACAGATCAAATTATAGAACTTAACTTTGGCTGCCGGGTCTCTTTTCAAAACAGTCCACAGGCCAAATTTTTGAACTTAGCTTTTATTCCCTTCACAAGAGCTCTTCAAACCGACCGTGAAAATTTGAGCTGTGTGCTGCTTTGGTAACTAAGGAGGTTTTTGCTGCTGATGATGAAGCCCTGCTGCTGTAAGACTATATAGAGGGGCATAATTGAACGAAAACGTCTATCTCCATGGGCGTTTATCTCCGAGAACGGGTCCGTGAAGGGGCGGACCGAACCGTATTTTGGGAAAAAATAGACGCCCATGTTTTATTCAACAATGTGTGAGCTGGGCGCTTTTGTTTTTCAGCGATAATGGAAAATGAAAGCGCCCAGCTCAAAAACGAATAAATCCAAGACATTTATTCGTGGGAGGGGCCAGGATTCGTAGTGCACTGGTCCCCCTCACATGCCAGGACATCAACCGGGCACCCTAGGGGGCACTTTTACAAAACCAAAAAAACAGGTAAAAGAGCTCCCAGGTTTAACTATAGAAAAGGTGATTACGACAAAATGAGAAAAATGGTGAAAAAAAGACTGAAAGGAGCAGCTCGCAGAGTAAAAAACTTGCATCAGGCGTGGATGCTGTTTAAAAACACCATCCTGGAGGTTCAGGACAAATATATTCCACGTATTAGAAAAAAGGGAAAAAAGACTAAACGTCAGCCGGCGTGGCTAAACAGTAAGATAAAGGAAATCATTAGAGCCAAAAAACAATCCTTCAGAAAGTGGAGAAGAGAACCAACTGAAAGTAACAGGATAGATCATAAGGAATGCCAAGCCAAATGCAAAGCGGAGATAAGGAGGGCAAAAAAGGACTTTGAGAAGAAATTAGCGGTGGAAGCAAAAATACATAGTAAAAATTTTTTTAGATACATTAAAAGCAGGAAACCGGCCAAAGAGTCGGTTGGGCCGCTGGACGAAAATGGTGTTAAAGGGGCGATCAAGGAGGACAAAGCCGTAGCGGAGAAATTAAATGAATTCTTTGCTTCGGTCTTCACCGAGGAGGATTTGGGGGGGACACCGGTGCCGGAAAGAATATTTGAAGCGGGGGAGTCGGAGAAACTAAACAAATTCTCTGTAACCTTGGAGGATGTAATGGGTCAGTTCAGCAAGCTGAAGAGTAGTAAATCACCGGGACCTGATGGTATTCATCCCAGAGTATTAATAGAACTAAAAAATGAACTTGCGGAGCTACTGTTAGAAATATGCAATCTGTCCCTAAAATCGAGTGTAGTACCGGAAGACTGGAGGGTAGCCAATGTTACTCCGATTTTTAAGAAGGGTTCCAGAGGAGATCCGGGAAATTATAGACCGGTGAGTCTGACGTCGGTGCCGGGCAAGATGGTGGAGGCTATTATTAAGAATAAAATTGCAGAGCATATACAAAAACATGGACTGATGAGACAAAGTCAGCACGGATTTAGTGAAGGGAAGTCTTGCCTCACCAATCTAATGCATTTTTTTGAGGGGGTAAGCAAACATGTGGACAATGGGGAGCCGGTTGATATTGTATATCTGGATTTTCAGAAGGCGTTTGACAAAGTGCCGCACGAAAGACTCCTGAAGAAATTGCAGAGTCATGGAATCGGAGGTAGGGTATTATTATGGATTAAGAACTGGTTGAAAGATAGGAAGCAGAGAGTAGGATTGCGTGGCCAGTATTCTCAGTGGAGGAGGGTGGTTAGTGGGGTCCCGCAGGGGTCTGTGCTGGGTCCGTTGCTTTTTAATGTATTTATAAATGACCTAGAGATGGGAATAACTAGTGAGGTAATTAAATTGGCCGATGACACAAAATTATTCAGGGTCGTCAAGTCGCAGGAGGAATGTGAACGATTACAGGAGGACCTTGCGAGACTGGGAGAATGGGCGTGCAAGTGGCAGATGAAGTTCAATGTTGACAAGTGCAAAGTGATGCATGTGGGTAAGAGGAACCCGAATTATAGCTACGTCTTGCAAGGTTCCGCGTTAGGAGTTACGGATCAAGAAAGGGATCTGGGTGTCGTCGTCGATGATACGCTGAAACCTTCTGCTCAGTGTGCTGCTGCGGCTAGGAAAGCGAATAGAATGTTGGGTGTTATTAGGAAGGGTATGGAGTCCAGGTGCGCGGATGTTATAATGCCGTTGTATCGCTCCATGGTGCGACCGCACCTGGAATATTGTGTTCAGTACTGGTCTCCGTATCTCAAAAAAGATATAGTAGAATTGGAAAAGGTACAGCGAAGGGCGACGAAAATGATAGTGGGGATGGGACGACTTTCCTATGAAGAGAGGCTGAGAAGGCTAGGGCTTTTCAGCTTGGAGAAGAGACGGCTGAGGGGAGATATGATAGAAGTGTATAAAATAATGAGTGGAATGGATCGGGTGGATGTGAAGCGACTGTTCACGCTATCCAAAAATACTAGGACTAGAGGGCATGAGTTGAAGCTACAGTGTGGTAAATTTAAAACGAATCGGAGAAAATTTTTCTTCACCCAACGTGTAATTAGACTCTGGAATTCGTTGCCGGAGAACGTGGTACGGGCGGTTAGCTTGACGGAGTTTAAAAAGGGGTTAGATAGATTCCTAAAGGACAAGTCCATAGACCGCTATTAAATGGACTTGGAAAAATTCCTCATTTTTAGGTATAACTTGTCTGGAATGTTTTTACGTTTGGGGAGCGTGCCAGGTGCCCTTGACCTGGATTGGCCACTGTCGGTGACAGGATGCTGGGCTAGATGGACCTTTGGTCTTTCCCAGTATGGCACTACTTATGTACTTATGTGCATAGCACCCTTCCCTTGTGTGTTGAGCCCCCCAAATCCCCCTCAAAACCCACTGCCCACAAGTCTACACCATTACTATAGCCCTAAGGGGTGAAGGGGGGCACCTACATGTGGGTACAGTGGGTTTGGGGGGGTTGGACGACTAATAAGCATTAAGCAGCACAATTGTAACAGGTAGGGGGGATGGGCCTGGGTCCACCTGCCTGAAGTCCACTGCACCCCCTAACAACTCCTCCAGTGACCTGCATACTGCTGCCAGGGAGCTGGGTATGACATTTGAGGGTGAAAATAAAAAGTTGTGAAACATCATTTTTTTGTGGTGGGAGGGGGTTAGTGACCACTGGGGGAGTCAGGGGAGGTCATCCCCGATTCTCTCCAATGGTCCATCTGGTCATTTAGGGCACTTTTTAGGGCCTTATTCGTGAAAAAACAGGGTCCAGGAAAAGTGTCCTAAATTCTAGCTAAAAACGCATACTTTTTTCCCATTATCGGTGAAATGCGCCCATCTTTGTTCGGCAGATAACCACGCCCCAGTTCTGCCTTCGCCACACCTCTGACACGCCCCCATCAACTTTGTCCGCATCCGCGACGGAGTGCAGTTGAAAACGTCCAAAAATCGGCTTTTGATTATACCGCTTTATTCGTTTTTGTGAGATAAACGTCCATCTCCCGATTTAGGTCGGAACTTGGGCGTTTTTCTCGTTCGATTATAAACAGGATAGTAAGTCTAGGAGCTTCTCGAGGCTTTTCCTCCTGTAACACTCCCTGTGCTTGCGAACGTTGTAAAAGAGAACCTATACTTTATATTGTACAGATTATGGTGTTTGGGTATCTTCTCCCTCTGAAAGTATTATTTAATTCATAACTACCCAACTTTTTTCCTCATTCATATACATCCCCCTCCAGCCAATGTAGCAACAATTCTCAGCCAAAGGGCTCAAGCCACAGCTTTTTACAAGACTCAGCAAACATGGACCAAAGCTAGGGTGGAGGAGTAGCCTAGTGGTTGGTGCAGTGGACTTTGATCCTGGGGAACTGAGTTCGATTCCCACTACAGCTCCTTGTGACTCTGGGCAAGTGACTTAACCCTCCATTGCCCCTGGTACAAAATAAGTACCTGAATATATGTAAACCGCTTTGAATGTAGTTGCAAAAAAAACCTCAGAAAAGCAGTATATCAAGTCCCATTTCCCTTTCTCTTGACAACTAGGTGTTGCTTCTGAGCAGTGGTTGAGGGTCTCTTCCTCAGGGGATCTGAACACTGTTTCTAAAGCATCCAAAGTTCTAACTGCAAAATCAAGTTAAACTTTCTGCATGGCAATGTGCAGCTCTAATGGGGCACCGCAAGGACCTTGTGTCACTACATAGAAGAGAACCAGCAGAAGTGAAGGTAGCAGGGCTCTTCCACAAAAAAACCAGAGGGCGAGAGTTATAATGACCAAAATCGTTATTCTTCAAAACCCGAAACAATACTGTGTTTTGGCATAGAGCCTGCGTCAGGGGTCTATATAGAGAATCACTGATGGAAATGGGGGATCAGGATAACAGTCTGAGGTTGCCTACCAACAATCCCGCAACTTTCCTTCTCCGGTACCCCGTCCTCTATGACACAACTTCACTGTACCACAGAGCTAGGGCTGAATGGGCCCTGGGTGGAAAAATTAAGATGGGTCCCCCCCTATAACACCATCTCTCACAAGATAGTGGGGACTGTGGGAGGGTGGAATCCATTCAGACTCCAGTAGACAAACCCTGCAAAATGCAAACACATACAAACAATGCAAATGGATCTTTTTCAGAGATGGGGAAGTGGTAGAACTAGAGGTCATGAGTTGAGGTTGCAGGGTGGAATACTTAGGAGTGATGAGGTTGGTATTCAGACTGTGGGAAGCAGCCTGGCTAACTCCCGCAGTCGGCTTGTGAGATTGGATTATTCAATGCTGGGCCGTTTCCGGTGACTGGTACTGAATATCTAGTTTACTTTTGGCTGGTTTAAACCTAACCGGCCAAACCAATATTCAACGCTGGCCAGTCAATTTTAAGTATTTCAGCAGCCCATTTTAGCTGCCAAACTTACATAAGAACATACGAGTAGCCATACTGGGTCAGACCAATGGTCCATCTAGCCCAGTATCCTGTTTTCCAAACAGTGGCCAAGCTAGGTCACAAGTACCTGACAGAAACCCAAATCATGGCAACACTCCATACTACAAGTCCCAGGGCAAGCAGTTGCTTCCCATTGTCTCAATAGCAGAGTATGGACTGTTCCTCCAGGAATTTGTCCAAACCTTTTTTAAACCCAGATACGCTAACTGCTGTTACCACATCCTCCGTCAAAGAGTTCCAGAGCTTAACTATTCGTTGGGTGAAAAATATATTTCCTCCTATTTGTTTTAAAAGTATTTCCATGTAACTTCCTTGAGTGTCGCCTACTCTTTGTACTTTTGGAATGAGTAAAAAATCAATTTACTTCTATTCGTTCTACACCACTCAGGATTTTGTAGACCTCAATGTGATGAAGCCCATTCAATTCCTATGCCAGAATTGCTAGCACGGCTTTGTTAAAGGAGCTCTTATTAAGTAACTTGCAAAGCTTTCCTAGTGTGTTATTTATTGTATCACAAGCCGTTGAGCCCATTAAAACGGGCAAGAAAGCAGTCGGAGCCCCGCCGGGTCCAGCCGAGCCCCCGCCCAGGAAAGTCGCCCCGGGGAATGGTGGCAGAGGAAAGCGCCCGGGTCACAACAGCAGCAGTGGCAGCAGCTCATCGGACCTGTCATAGTGCGCCTCGGAGCTGCTGTCGGACGATCCCCGCCCAGTGCTCGCCAGTCACCCGTAGCTCTGTTCCTGCGGCTGCTTCCTCTAAAACATTGGAAGAGATTTGTGACGTGCCACGCATGCGCGGCACGTCGGTCACTCTTCATTTATATAGTAGGATTACAGTAGAAAAGAGTAAGGCTAGAGTTAAAGCATTTAAGCAGGGCAACAGAATCCTCATCGGATTGCATTGATATGCTATGGCAGGCTTTCAGCTGTGTAACAACTTTGCATTTGGTATTTCTCCATGCCTGGAGGAAACTCCATGAAGGAGTGAAATAAAAGTGAGAACAGAACATTTCCTGTTATTTGTAAGTGGAATATTGACCCTTTTATCATCCATATTAATGTTGCACAAGAACTGGAATTGAGGGGCCATTTTACAAAGGCGTGTAAGAACCTACGCGCCTGCAGCACACATCAAATTGTTATTGAGGGGCAAAATCGAACGGGGGCGCCCATCTATAAGGGCGCCCATCTCTAAGGACGGCCCCGTAAAGGGACGTCCCCGAACGTATTGTCGAAACAAGATGGGTGGCCATCTTTCGTTTCGATAATACAGTCAGGGATGGCCAGATGTCAACATTTGGGTTGACCTTAGAGATGGTCGCCCATAGAGATGGCCGACATTAGTTTTTCGCCGATAATGGAAACTAAGGACGCACATCTCAAAACCGGCCAAATCCAAGCCATTTGGTCATAGGAGGAGCCAGCATTTGTAGTGCACTGGTACCCCTCACATGCCAGGACACCAACTGGGCACCCTAGGAGGCACTGCAGTGGACTTCACAAATTGCTCCCAGGTGCATAGCTCCCTTACCTTGTTTGCTGAGCCCCTCCAAAAAAAACCCAAAACCCACTACCCACAACTGTACAACACTACCATAGCCCTTAAAGGGTAACGGGGGGCACCTAGATGTGGGTACAGTGGGTTTCGGGTGGGTTTTTGAGGGCTCCCATTTACCACCACAAGTGTAACAGGTAGGGGGGGATGGGCCTGGGTCCGCCTGCCTGAAGTGCACTGCAGTACCCACTAAAAACTGCTCCAAGGACCTGCATAGTGCTGTGATGGAGCTGGGTATGACATTTGAGGCTGGCATAGAGGCTGGCAAAAAATGTTTTTTAATTTGTTTTTTTTGGGTGGGAGGGGGTTGGTGACCACTGGGGGAGTAAGGGGAGGTGATCCCCGATTTCCTCCGGTGGTCATCTGGTCAGTTCGGGCACCTTTTCAAGGCTTGATCGTGAACAAAAAGGGACCAAGTAAAGTTGGCCAAATGCTCGTCAGGACCGCCCTTCTTTTTTCCATTATCGGCCGAGGACGGCCATCTCTTAACCACGCCCCCATCCTGCCTTCGGTACACTGCCAACACGCCCCCTTGAACGTTGGCTGTCCCTGCGACAGAAAGCAGTTGAGGACGGCCAAAATTGGCTTTCGATTATGCCGATTTGGCCGCCCTTAGGATAATATTTAGTAACCCCTACCTATTTATTTTGGAGGGAGCCTGCTTGATATTTAACTAAGATTGATTTTGTTTACTTTTATGTCTGAAGTATATGTTTTATTGTATTGTTTATGTTTTGAACTAGGTATGTTACTATTGTAAGAGGTCAAGAACTTTTTTGGATTGTGTGGGGTAATCAATGATGTAAATAAATAAATGGAAGTGCCAAAAGTTTCTGGGATCCAAAATATAGGAGCTAAAACAGTGGACAGCCATGGGGGAGTGGATTTAGGATGGAGAAGAAAGTTGAGAACTTAGTACAAGAGTATTAGGAACCTAACATATGCTTATGAACTCCAGGGTCCTAAAATTAGGTTAATTTTCAGCTGGAAACTTAGAAAGTAATTTTAGAAAGCTTAGGTGACTTTTAACTAATATTAATGGACATACATAATTAACAATTTATATATGGGTATATCTGTAGCACATACAGAAGTCAAAGTAGAGGGTTCTGGGCATGGTGTGGGTATGCTGTGGATGGGCTTTTAAAATATATGTGCGTTTCTCAATTTACAAGAGGAAGAGACCTGTGTTTCAAAAAGTTTCCCTCTTAGCTTTTACACTTCTGCTGAATGAGTTAACTGCTCATTTGGATATACTGCTGGATTCTACATAGAGCGCCTAGAGATCCATGCTGAAATCCAGGCATAGTCTACAACAACATGTGCAACTTAATTGGCTTAACAAGTCGATCAGCATATTTAATAGCACTTAACAAGCAATAATGAGCACTAATAGACAATAATTAGAATTTACATGCATAACTCGCTAAGTGGATTCTATAATGAACTGCGCCTAAATCCTAAAATGTGCAGTTCAAAAAGGGGCATGGCTATGGGTGGGGAAATGGGCATTCCAAAATTTATATACGTTATTATATATATGGCCCACTGTCTATAAATCTACATGCAGGAATTTATGCCACATTTTCATTGGTGTAAATGGATGCACATAGTTTGAAGCACTGAGATATCAATTAAGCATAGTCTATATACTGCACCTACATCTAGGCGTTGCTTATAGAATAGACTTAGGCGTAAATGTTTACCACATGGATTTTTGAGACACCACATATAGAATATGGACCATTGTGTCTCAAGGAATGAGTGAGTGGCAATTGTACTTAGTTCCCTTGCCTTAACAACCATCGTACAACATTGGATCCATTTGTTTGCGCAGTTTTTTCAATATCAATACCGCCTCTTACACCTCTCTCACACTGATCCACCAATTCTATATATCACACTTTAATTTCTATGTGGAAATCGAAGCATATTCTATAACAATGTGTGTAATTTAATTGGTTAACTAGCTAATCAGCGCTGTCAATTGGATGTTAATAAGCAGTTATTAGCATTAATTGGCATTAATTATGATTTGAGTGCAGAACTCGCTAAACGTATTCTATAACACGGTGTGCGTAAATTCCAAGTCACACGGTTGAAAAGGGGGCATAGTTATGGGTGTGGAATGGGCGTTTCTAAAATTAATGTTCATTATTATAGAATACAACCACTCTGTGCTTAATATAGGTGTTAGGAATTACACCAAGTAAAACATGGCCTAAATGAACATGACCAAATTTGGTCACATGGAGAGACAATCGGCATATTCTATATACCATGTGTAAATTTAAGCCTTTTCTATAAAATGTAGGTATACTTTAGAGAACATGCCTAGGTGTAATCTTTTCCACATGGATTTTTCAGGTGCCATAAATAGAATCTACCTTTGAGTGAAGCCGTGTTTTCTTTTGCACATGCTTTTTGTAAAATGGTTGTTCCTGTTCTATGTACTACTACTACTACTACTACTTAACATTTCTAGAGCGCTACTAGGGTTACGCAGTGCTGTACAAATTAACAATTAAGGACGGTCCCTGCTCAGAAGAGCTTACAATCTAATGTACGAAATGTCAAGTTGGGGTAGATAAGTTTCCTGAGAAGTGGTGTAGTGATTAGGAGCCGAAGACGACATTGAAGAGGTGGGCTTTGAGCATTGGTTTGAAGATGGGTAGGGAGGGGGCACGGCGTATGGGCTCAGGGAGTGTGTTCCAGGCATGGGGTGAGGCAAGATAGAAGGGACGGAGCCTGGAGTTGGAGGTGGTGGAGAAGGGTACTGAAAGGAGGGATTTGTCTTGAGAGCAGAGGTTACGGGTAGGGACGTAAGGGGAGATGAGGGTAGAGAGGTACGGAGGGGCCGCAGATCGAGTGCATTTGTAGGTGAGTAAGAGAAGCTTAAACTGTATGCGGTATCTGATTGGGAGCCAGTGAAGTGACTTGAGGAGAGGGGTGATATGAGTATATCGGTTAAGGCGGAAGATAAGACGTGCGGCAGAGTTCTGGATGGACTGAAGGTGCCATAAATAGAATCTACCTTTGAGTAAAGCCGTGTTTTCTTTTGCACATGCTTTTTGTAAAATGGTTGTTCCTGTTCTATGTGTTGCAAATAAATGCGCACTCCTGAATGTCATGATATTTTACAAAAGGCTGTGGGTCAAGTGAACCTTCTATAGAATAACCTGGAAATGGGGTACATCCCGGCTTAGATGTCCCTTTTCTAACCTGAACCTTCTAGGCAATGAGGCTTTAAAGCTCTTAAGCTGGATTGAAAATATGCACCGAAATTTAGGAATTCAGCTTTTGTTTAATATCAGCCTCAAAGCTCATAGAATTGTTTGAAAAATAATCATGAAATCCCATTATCTGTCTTTACTCATGTTCCCAATCCCAAACTCAAGGAAAGTTGCATTTCAGGGGCAGTAGGTACATAACTGCATGCACCCTCTTATAGAATTGCTTTGTAACTATTTAATGCACGTTACTGAAGGAACCTCATAGCTGGTAAATAATGGGACACATTAATGCACATGGACTGACTGATGTGGTAGAGGAAGCCCTTAAGTTTGAATGTGAGGCAGTGGACATTGGAAACGACTTGCTGAAGGTCACAAGAAGCATCACCAGAGAAGCAGGGTTTCAGTCCCACTGCTCTAACTGCCTGCCTATCATGTCTTCAGTAACAAGAACCTAGACAGTGCATAACAAAATATGCGAATTTAATAAAACTTTATAGCATGTAGGCTATTATTTTAAGGATTAATTTGTAACCACTCATTTAAGCAGTGTCAAATGCAAAACAATGAAAGTGCATATCAGTAAGAAAATTTAACATGGGCTCTCAAAATTTGCAATTATTCCCAGAGCATTTTAAAAGACCTTGGAAAGAAATATTAGTCATGTTTAATATACTAAATGCACTGTACATTAAAAAATCTAACTTTAACCACACACACAATAAAATGCTGTGCTTGAACTTCAAACAATAAAATGGACAGGCTGTAATTAACGTGAAAATACATTTCCTCCACAGTGTCTGTATTATTGCAAGCTGTGGAGATACAGGGATAATGAATTGTGTTGTTTCTGTTGGGGAACGAAGGGAAAAGAATACATAAACATCTTAAATCATCATTGATTAAGGTTTAACAAAACAGCAGTTAGTTAAGTCAATATCACACTAAAGTCCTCGAATAATATCAGGTCTCTTTCCCAAGAGTCTAAATCAGAACTCATTTGTAATCCAGGCTTCATATCTCAAATTACTGTACAGCCAAGTTTTAAATCATTGTTGAATAAGGTCTAACAGTTTGTTAAGCTACAAGTGTTTCTCCGTGAATAGCTGTCCAGGGTGCTGATTGTTTGAACAAGAAGGGAAGACAGGATAACTTATTGGGTCAGTGTCTGCTTTTTATGCTGATACTACTGTATCCCCAGGTTTGTGATTTGAACTTTACTTGGGATTAAATAAGGTTTTTAACTCACAGAAAATATGCACTATAATGTGTACTAAAAATCAGCATACCTCATTACCAATCTTGAGTTCAGGGTTTAGCAATTACTCTCCAATAGAATGAAATCTGTTAAGCCTGGAAGACTTTATTCATGTTTTTTAATACTGGAAAGTTATGGTTTATTTCAGTTTAATATACCGTTCTTACTACAGACATCACAGAGTGGTTTACATAATTGCACTTAACTCCTTGGTCAGAGGTAGAATACATTTAACTATGGTGTTGAGTCAATTTGGTCTCAGGACTGTAGTTTCTGGGTGTGGGGTTCTGAACATATGTCTCTCAGGTCTGAGATGGTCTACCGTAGCTAACAATCCTAGGTTTGAAGACTTCATTGGTACAGTATTAATACTACCCCAGAAAAGTGAATAAATTTTATTTATTTGCTTATTTATGTATTTTATTTATATATCAATTGATGCCTTCTTGGTAAGTAACAAACCACCACTGGAAATAATCATCAAAGACAAATATTAATATACACACTAACAAATGAACCGTGAAACTGAATGTTATACTAAGCATAATTATTTGTTCTACCTCTGACCTGGTAGATACATTTCCAGTCCTAAAAATGGCCAAGAACTGGGTCACTCAAGTTAGGGACTCCCAAGTCAGAAATAGCTGTGCTAAAAAGTTGTTAATTTTGAAAATATTGTCTTTTATTATTTCTGATGTTGTGTTATTTTTTTATGCTCTTATGTATTTTTAAAGTATTGCAATTTCCAGTGATGGCCCAGTATTCTTAGGGCTAGGTTTACTAAGTGGCACTATGGGCGCATTAGCGTTTTTAATGCATAAATGGCGTACATGTGTTAAATGCTAATGCGCCCTTAGAAATGTATAGGCACGTTAGCATTTAATGTGCCTTAAATTTACATGTGCATTAAAAGTGCTACTACACCTTAGTAAACATACCCTTTATTTTGTAATCCACACTGATCCAGGAATGGTTTGTAGTGGAATATACGTTTAATTGTAATTAGAACCTCTACTCATTTACTAACTATTTTCTACTTACTTAGGGGTCCTTTTACTAAGTGGTTGCAAAACATGGCCTTAACATGCCCTTGCACAGGTCTTTCCCACACATTAACGTCATTTTTACTGCAGCCAAAAATGGCTACATTTTCTACTTTTTTTTTATTAAAGGCCTTGCACTAATGTTGCCATTAGTGCATGGCCATTTTTAGAAATGTCCTCATAAGTACTTATACCCACCCGTTTTTGTAGACAAAAAGGGCTCATGTGGTATCCCTGCGCTAACCAGTTAGTCTATGGTAATATAGATGTGCTAACTGGTTAACACAGGAATTCTCATAAGTACATATAATTACATAAGTAATGCCACACTGGGAAAAGACCAAGGGTCCATTGAGCCCAGCATCCTGTCCACGACAGCGGCCAATCCAGGCCAAGGGCACCTGGCGAGCTTCCCAAACTTACAAATATTCTACACATGTTATTCCTGGAATTGTGGATTCTTCCCAAGTCCATCTAGAAGTGGCCCATGGACTTGTCCCCTAGGAAACCGTCCAACCCCTTTTTAAACTCTGTCAAGCTAACCACCTTCACCATGTTCTCCGGCAATGAATTCCAGAGTTTAATTATGCGTTGGGTGAAGAAACACTATCTACGATTTGTTTTAAATTTACTACACTGTAGTTTCATCACATGCCCCCTAGTCCTAGTATTTTTGGAAAGCGTGAGCAGACGCTTCACATCCACCTGTTCCACTCCACTCATTATTTTATATACCTCTATCATGTCTCCCCTCAGCCGTCTCTTCTCCAAGCTGAAAAGCCCTAGCCTCCTTAATCTTTCTTCATAGGGAAGTCGTCCCATCCCGCTATCATTTTAGTCGCCCTTCGCTGCACCTTTTCCAATTCTGCTATATCTTTCTTGAGATGCGGTGACCAGAATTGAACACAATACTCAAGTTGCGGTCGCACCAAGGAGCGATATAACAGCATTATGACATCCTCACACCTGTTTTCCATACCTTTCTCACTCTCCACTCATGACATGCTCCCTCAAAAAAATGCAAAAGAATAATTAGTGCATGGTTAGAATACACATATTTCAGAGTTATCGCAGTATGCCTGAGCATGGCACGTGGTACTCCATTTTTAGTTGTGTTAGGTGCACATGAGCACATAACTCAGCTTAATAAAAGGGCCCCTTAGCTACTTCCCACCTGCTAACTATCCCCAATCACTCACTAAATCACAGCCCCCTCTCTCTTAATTTGCCTCATCCCCAGATTCCAAATGGAGCAGGAGTGATCCCCAAGTTGCTCGCTTCCCAGTCAGTGCTGGAAATGGTGCCGTCTTCAGGATTAGTTTGTGCCATTTGGAAGTACAGCACAGCTCTTGAAAGAGGCACTGGGAATCAATCCTACCTCATTTGGACTCAGGAATAGGATAGATTTAAGGGTGGGGGCCCAAGAGGGTAAAAGGGACATAGAAGAAGCTCTGGGGACTGAGTTAAAAAGATTCTAGGTTTGCATGTTTTATTTGTAGAGGAATGTGGCATAGAAAGAAACTAACTTTCAGTGTGCAATAGCTGTTTAGTTATTTTTTTGGATATTTGGAAAGAGGACTCTACACATTATTAAAGAGAGGAGGTATTCAGACAAGGGAAGGGGACTGAAGCAGGAAGGATGGAGTCCTGGAGGTGACCTAAGAGGCCAGTTGGAATGGGTTGTGAATCACAGGAAAAGGACCCCTAAGGAGGCTGTACTGGTGACCAGAGGGAAGGATATCCACTGAAGAACTGGGGATGCTTTAGGTAAGAAGCCACATCCCAGAGAAAAGGAAAGATACTTACATTAAAGTTGTGCTATATAAGTACTGCAACTGTGTTGGGGAATCCCAATGTTGTGGGACCCATTACACTAAGAATTGGACTAACAGCTGGGGGTGGAGGACAGGACCATATGGTTACAGAGAAAATTAAAGTTGTATCCAAGGGGTGGTGACTATTTTAACTGAACCCCAGTTCTCCAGTAAAAGAAGACTCAGTTGGAAGAGTATTGTATAAACTGTCTGTGTGACGAAGTGGTTGGTGAAGGCTAGAAAGAGATGATCTGCAAATCAGTTGCCTAATTTGCATAGCATCTAAAGCTGACTAACCAAGCTTGTTTATTCTTATAAGAAGTGCCAATGGGCACTTAAGTTGTACCAGAACTGTTGTATGATCCATGAAGAACCTTCCAGGAGATGTTGGGACTGGATGACCTGAGTGTGGAAAAGTCACCCTGAGAATAAAGAGAACTCCTATTCCTAACCCTGAAGGTACTAAGTGTTATAGTTGAGAGCTACCTCTGAGCTGACTCTTAGAGGCAACATTGGCCTATCATGATATTTATTGTGGATATTCTGAAAACCTGACTGGCTATCGTGCCTCTAGGATCAAATTTTGGAAGCACTGCTGAAAACCTGACTGGCTGGAGTGCCTCCACGACCAGGTTTGGGAACCACTTCCTTAAGTAAAAGATCTCCTAGGTATATTTTAACATGTAATCAAAGAGGAAGCAGTAAAGCATTTCTGGACTGATTACTATGATAAGATTTCAGCTGTTTGATAGAGATGGAAGTCTTTGGAAATTTTCCACAAAACTGTGTTTCAAAAGACATCTGCCTTGACAGTGAAAAGGAGAAGCGGGTCTGAAAATGGAGTTCTCTCTTCTGTCAGTTTTGGTAGCTGGCTGCAGAATTTCCTCTCTTTCTCCTCTCTGTGATATGCTTCAGTGAGGCTGATAATGTTAACTGTGAATTTCACACACATACACAGAGAGAGGAAAATCTTTGACGAGGTTTTGATTCAGCAACAGAACCATTCAGCAAACAGTCTATCAGGCTGCCCTCCCCTTACACTCGTGTAATTAATTAAAGGAGTAAATCATGGCCTGTTGTATTGAAGTGCTAGACTAAAAACCTCATGATCACACAAAGCAATCATTCATCACAATGGAATGCAAGCACTGCAGGTTCCACAAGATCACATCTGCCTGGCCTGGCAACTGCTGGAGGATTATCTAGTAAAAATGAAATAAGATTAACCGAGGAGGTACTGAAATTGAAGAATACAGGCTCACTTCCCCTCTTATAACCTTTCTGGGAATCAGCAGGAGGTCATCAACACCTGGCAATGACTTTCTTTTCTTACTATACAAACAAAATGCATTAGTATAAAAGCAGTATGAAACAGAAATGGAAGGTGCGGTGAAACTGCAAGACTTTTACGGGAGATTCACAAAAAAAGCGAAATGGAAACAGGGGAGCTAACTGTGAGAAGTCTAATTTGGATTGTTTAACCAAGCAGAAATTACGTATGGTGTGTTTTAAAAAATAACGTTTAGGGGGAGGGGTGCTCTGCAATGCAATCAAGATGGCAATGTACTGAAGCTCTGTATTAGCCCGCATTTTATATAGCAAACTATCCCATCCAAACCCCTAAGTTAATGTTCTAAACTCACACAGAGGTCTACAGAAATGGCTACCCGTAAAAGCAACAAGATCAACTCTTAGTACTCCCATCTGCAGAACAGGCCTCGTCATCAACATCTGTCCTTGAGGAAATACTTAATATGAAAGAAAAGATTAAGGTAGAATTGGAAAACCGAGCCAGGGAACTTTCGGCATTTCTCGCAGAATCATATCAAACAATTGGAGAGGGGTATTTTTAAAATTGGAGCCTGTGTTCTAACATATTGATAGCAATATAATAGCAATCTAGAGTCTGCAAGCCTACTATGAAGACCTTTTGAATAGAACCCATGCAAAAATATTAGGGTACTAGACTTAACTGGAGGAGCTAAAGGTATAGATGCCATTGCCTACTTGGAAGCACTCTTACCCCACTTACTAAATTTTGGCCTCATCAAGCTGTTAGAACTAAAGAGTGCATCAGGTTCCCTCTAGATAGACAATAGGGATGAGACATCTGAGGTTCACCAAAGTGCTTTATTAACCACAGTATCATTTGCTAAGGCCAATATTAAAGCATCTCCCTTGCATGGTGGGTAGATGTTCTTTGTCCCTCACCTCTCTAAGATGGTGTCTCAACAGGACAAATTTATTGAGTTGAGGCCAGCTCTTAGATAACTTTGACCCAAGTATGGATTGATGTATTCAGCTTTATTATGGAAGTTACTCTGAATAACAAAACTCGCTCCTTCAGAGAGTCCGAAGACCTGTAACATTTCGTTAATGAATACAAAATGGATCACTCTACAACTCATGGTTAAGGGCCACTTGAAGTACATTGGGTCCCCAATTTTCCAGCTGGTAACTGTGAAGTGCTTTAATGTTGCTATATATTATCTTAATTAGCTATCTGCTTCTCACTGGACTTGGAAGTTCTTAGAGCCCACACACTATTTTGCATGCCTTCAGTGGACCATTTGGTTGATCTGTCATACTGTGGCTTCTGAATGGCAATTCAAACATTTCTGCATCAATGCTGGTGCACTTTAGTAATTGTCCAAGGCTCCAAGTTGAGTTTCTGGTGAATTTGTCGCTGCTGGCACACCCCATTGAATATGGTGAAATTTGGCTAAGTCTAATTATGTTCTGACCTTGCTATACAGTGCCCGAAGGGGTTGGGTTCTCATTAGATATAAAAATTGAACCTAAAAGCTGTTGCATGTATGTGTGTGAGTTTGGAAAGAGTGAAAGAGTTTTGAATGGCGGTTAGATTAAGTTTTTGGTTTGTGTGCTGTGGGGCTAACATTAGAATCTCTGGGTATTTTTCATGTGCTCTTTGGTTCACTGACCTGACTCTCTTCCAATCTTCCTCGACTCTTTTCCTCTTCTCTCTTTTATTTTACTTTGCAAACTGCATATATGCCATTTATTGGCCCTTTGCACTATATCAAGGCTGTGTAAATAAGAAAGAAATTATCCATTCAGTCCCCTTTTATCAAGTCGCGCTAGCAGCTGCTGCGTGGCAATGCCAATGAAGCCCATTTAAAGTGAATGGCCTTTGTCAGCATTACTGCACTGGCAGCCGCTAGCACGGCTTGATAAAAGGGGGCCTTAACTGATTATCCGACTGAATATTGCTGCTAACCAGCTAAATGCTGGTTCAACCCATGCTGTGCCCCTGGACGACCCCTAACCTAGGGGCCCTTTTACTAAGACATGTAGGCATGTACGCATGCCCAATGCATGCCAATTCAGAGTTACCATGTGGCACATGTGGTAATTTCATTTTTTAAGTGCGTCCACTACATGCGCCAGAAAATATATTTTATTTTCTAGTGCACGGCAAAAATCGGGCGGTAACTCTGACTTGACGCAGATAGGCAATTACCTTACGGTTAATGTGAGAGACCTTACCGCTGCCAATTGCTGGCAGTAAGGGCTCAGACCCAAAATGGACGTGGGTCAATTTTTATTTTGATGCACGCCCATTTTTGGCAAAACGTTTGTACAGGGGCGCTGAAAAATGTACATAACATAAGTACATAAGTATTGCCATATGGGAAAGACCAAAGGTCCATCAAGCCCAGCATCCTGTTTCCAACAGTGGCCAATCCAGATCAAAAATAACTGGCAAGATTCCAAAAAAGAACAAAACATTTTATACTGCTTATCCCAGAAATAGTGGATTTTCCCCAAGTCCATTTATTAACGGTCTATGGACTTTTCCTTTAGGAAGCCGTCCAAACCTCCGCTAAGCTAACCGCCTTTACCACATTCTCTGGCAATGAATTCCAGAGTTTAATTACACGTTGAGTGAAGAAAACGTTTCTCCAATTCGTTTTAAATTTACTACATTGTAGCTTCATCGCATGCCCCCTAGTCCTAGTATTTTTGGAAAGCGTGAACAGACGTGCGCCCAAAACACATATCTACACTACTGCAGGCCATTTTTCAGCACACCTTAGTAAAAGGACTCCCTAGCTGGTTAGTGCTTTAGAGGTCATAGGGCATGTTCAGTGGATCCAGTGAAGTGCTGCTGAATATCTGGGGCATGGACGGTTTAACTGGGCAGGAGCTTCTCCTGCTTGGTTAAACTCTTTGAAATATTTAATGTCATGCTTTAAGAACTACAGCACTGTGAGCTTCCTAAATGGAAATTAATGTATATCTTTGACTTATGATTTTAACGATAGCTTATGAGAAGGAAAATTAAATTGAAAATGGAAATGACTGATTTTTCAATAGATGACTCATTTTAGTACAGTACTTGTTAAATTAATGTCTTTGCAAGTTCAGTAACACTGTTTACAAAGTTCTGAAATTCTAGGTATTTTTTAATGACATTCACATATGCCAGGCTCCTGCTTGTGGAGTACAAAAGGAAGAGATTAAAAGATGCCCACTTTAACTGTATATTTCTGTTCTGTCCTTGCATCTTTTCATCATTAACTTAGTAAGACGATCAATAACACCAAAATTCTATAAATGATGCTTAAAATTGCGCGCAAAAATTTGGGCATGCAATTTAATTAACGAGCCAATTAGCACAGATAATTGGGTGCTAATAATAAAGTATTGTCCCTGCTGGCAATGGGTGGATGAGCCCTTGGGTGCTGGAGAGGGTATCCAGAGTCAAAAACCCAGAGACCCCAACCAGCGGTAGACAGGTTACCTGTATGGGCATAGCACAAGAGCTCTGAAAGCAGCCAACCCTGTAATGGGCCTTGGTGGAGCTGTGACAGGAACCAGCAGAAGCACTGGAGCAGCCCATCCCAAGACAGGCTTAGGTTGACCTGAGACCGGAGCCATTTGAAGCAGTGAGGCAACCTTATCCCAAGACGGGCTTTGTCTGAGATGGGAACAAACTGGAGCAGGAACCTGTTGAAGTCCAGGCATCGCAGAGCCAGTAAAATACCAGAGAGTAAGAGGAAGTTGCCAAGGCAGGGAAGTGTTGGACCAGGTGGTTTAAATCTCCATCCCTTGCCTGACATTATCTGGTAGCGCCTGCCTGGTATGTCAAAAGATGCACCTAGAGCACGTGTGTGCCTAAGGCCCTTTCCTGCTGGGGAGGCTTGGAAACATGCAGTACTGCCTCTGCGAGGACTGCGACTTCCAGCATCAAGTCCTCACGGTGCGGTAAGTGCGGCGACCGTGACAATTATTGGCACTAATTGGCCTTAATTGAAATGTACACACACATTTTTAGTCATGCGGCTCCATAAAGGGTGTGTGGCCATGAGATCGTCATGGGCGGATCGTGGGCATTCCTAGAATTTATGTTCGCTGTTATAAAGAAGGGGATTTCGCACCTAATTTAGACATGAAGATTTATACCAGAGTTTACTTGGTGTAAATCCTCGCATCTGAAGTTAGGAGCTAAGCATATTCTATAAACGGCACCTAACTTTCAGCACTGTTTATTGAATAGCACTTGGTGCATTATGGGGCCCTTTTTGTAAGCCGCAGAGGTGCCTAGCTAGCTGGGGGTGGGACTACTGCTGGCCCCCATGTTGGGCCAGCAGTAGTTACTACTACTACTACTACTACTTAACATTTCTAGAGCGCTACTAGGGTTACGCAGCACTGTACAAAATAAACAAAGGACAGTCCCTACTCAAAGGAGCTTACAATCTAAAGAACGAAATGTCAAGTTGGGGCAGTCTAGATTTCCTGAGCAGAGGTGTAGTGGTTAGGTGCCGAAGGCGACATTGAAGAGGTGGGCTTTGAGCAATGATTTGAAGATGGGCAGGGAGGGGGCCTGGCGTATGGGTTCAGGGAGTCCATTCCATGCATGGGGTGAGGCTTAATAAAACAGCCCTTAATAAGTAAGGAAAATAAATCTTCGTCTTGGGTTGTCGCTTGATCTGTTCAAAGCATGCTCGCTTTCAAGAACTTTCTTTTTTATATTGAAAGATTTCACAGTTTTTATACATTCCAAATCTTGAAAAAGGTTTGAAAATACGGTTTTTCAGGTGTCACACCTCGTACCTCCAGGATCAAACATATAAGATCCTCGTCCTCGTATTAACAAACAAGGAACCTCAAACGCTCCAAATAGGGAAAACAATGCAAATGTTGCTAAATCCACTATTATATTAAGGAATAGAATAATATCATAGGTTCCAGTGAGGAAGATAGAAAAAAAAACATACGAAAAAACCATAAGTATGAGAAAACCGAATGGTGTAAAAAAACTCCCCTTTTCCTTCAGTACTGAAATGGAGTATACAGGTGCAAACATCTTACCTCAAAACCATACCGGAAATAAACCCGGAACACCTCAACAATCCCTCATACCTATAAACCTACGTCAAACCTCAGTCTTGGACATTTCTAACATTTCTGCCCCACATCCAGGAACCTGTTCCGGGGCAGAGAAGAAGCATGGAACAACGGAGGACAGGCGCGCGCGGCACCCCCCAGCGGCGTGCACCCGGGGCGGACCGCACCCACCGCCCCCCTCCCCCTAGGAACACCACTGCCCACATCCAAATATTGTGTACATCAAAATCTTTAAAGAAAACAACCCAGTCCAATGATGTACAAAGAATTTTTCACTTACCTCCTGTTTAGATTTAAAGTTCCAGGCAGCGTAGGCTGTGAAAGTCGAGCTGCTCGTAGTTTGGTCGGGGAAATACTCAAACTGTTTAGCATATAGTTCCTTGTTTGTTAATATGAGGACAAGGATCTTATATGTTTGATCCTGGAGGTACAAGGTGTGACGTCTGAAAAACCATATTTTCAAACCTTTTTCAAGATTTGGAATTTACATTAATACGGTTTGATTATCCCTGTTCTAATTTAGACAGTTTTTATACATAAATGCATTTAATAAAAAATAAATCAACCAAAAAAGATATCCTGAAGTCCACATCAAGGAGAGACGTTCCAGAGATTAATTAAAAAGATTTATCAAAGAAAATATAAGGGGAAGTCCCCTCAACTAACTGAGCTAGTCTCATCTGTGCAGTAGCTCCAGACCCGTGCATCAAAGCAGAGTTCAGTTCAGTTTCACATTCAGGGCCACTCTCACCTCACTCTTCCATTCCAGTTTGCCTGCAGTCAAGCTTGGGAGTGGAATAGCGATCCAGGGGCTTGGTCCAGAATAGCGAGCTGGGTGTTTGGGAGGCTCAAAGATACAATATAGTCACAGCTTATGCAAACTGTTTATTTCTTCCAGCTCTGCAACAGGCAGTACTTCAAGCCTTTATTAAAAGTCCAACAGCATATAAACTCCAACTTAGATCCAATCCTTCTGTTGTTCCTCAGGGGAACTCCTGTACCACTTCTCTTCTCAGGTATATTTACAGGGATACCTCGTGGGCACCAAATAAGTACATATATACAGTTCACCTGTCCATGCCTATCCTGTAGGGCAGTGCTATCCTCAATTTCTTCTCCTCTCAGTACAAATTCAGTGCCTGCGGGCTCAGACTCTAGAAGCGGGGTAGCTGACTGACCGTCTTTCTTGAAGACTCCCATTGCTTGTAGTGAGTGCGATCAGCAGCTCCTCTCCCCAATTGGAATATCAAGCCAGTATGCCAAGGCCTGGGTTGGAGAAGCTGAGAGTAACATGAGCCCAGAGAAGTACAGGAAATGCTGACACCATTGGATGGAAGGGGCATCCCATTGCAGGCAGTGAGTGACATCAGCAGCTCCCCCCTCCCAACCCAGAATATCAAGCCAACGCACCAAGGTACACGGCTGTTGGGGCATGACCAAAGGGGCATGCCTCATTGAAGCTCATTGAAGCACTTCAAAGGACTTTGAAGGATACTATTATACTAGCTGATAAGCCCGTTAAAATGGGCGAGATTTGTAATTCTCACCTACATGTCCAGCAAACCTCTCTCTCCCCTGCCCTCCCCTCCCCCGATCAATGTCCAGCAACCCTGCTCTCTCCCCTGCACTCCCCCCCATGTCTAGCAGCCTTCCTGTATCCCCTGGCCTCCCCCCGTCCACCAACCATCCTCTCTCCCCTGCCCTCCCCCCCATGTCCAGCAACCCTCCTCTCTCCCCTGCCCTCCCCTCCATCGATCCATGTCCAGCAACATTGCTCTCTCCCCTGCCCTCCCCTCCCCCGATCCATGTCCAGCAACCCTGCTCTCTCCCCTGCCCCCCCCATGTCTAGCAGCCCTCCTGTATCCCCTGGCCTCCCCCCGTCCACCAATCATCCTCTCACCCCTGCCCTCCTCCCATATCCAGCAACCCTCCTCTTTCCCTTGGCCTCCGCCCCTGTCCACCAACCCTGCTCTCTCCCATGCCCTCCCCCATGTCCAGCAACCCTCCTCTCTCCCCTGCCCTCCCCTCCATCGATCCATATCCAGCAACCCTCCTCTCTCCCCTGCCCTCCCCACATGTCCAGCAACCCTCCTCTCTGCCCTCCTCTCTCCCCCTGCCCTCCCCCCATGTCCAGCTACCCTCCTTGCCGCCACTCCCTCCCCCCTCCGTACCAGGCCCCCTGCACTGACATGAGAGCACCTCTCACCTCCGTGTGAAAGCGCTGCAGGCAGCAGCAGATCGCTCTGCTGCTGCCTTTCATGCTTCCACACGGAGGTGAGAGGCGCTGCCAGGTCAGTGCAGGGGGCCCGATACGGAGGGGGGCGGGAGCAGCGGCCGGGATGGGGGGGAGGGTGGAGGTTGATGCGCACGATGTTCGTTTCCAGGCTCCAGCGGCAGCGTCCAACAGTCCGACTCCGTTTCCCTCTCTGTTCCACCCTCTGACGTCATCACGTCTTGACGCAAGGGGGGGACAGAGAGGGACGTCAATCGTGAGTACCTCAGTTGTTGCCTCTAACGAAATCTCTTTCATCCCAGTCTCCAGAACAACTCCTCTACTACCCGCAAATTTTTAATGTTCAACCTGGGTCCATACTGATGCGGTTGCAGGGCGAGCCTGAAGATTTGTAAATAAACCCCATAAAGGCCTCAGTAGAGAGTGGACCTTCCAAATTGCAACTAGTTTTGACTCGGTATCTGAATTAATTTTGCAATTGTCTTCTGAAGGAGACATGTCTTTGAAAGACATTTGGAAAATAGTCACTTGAACTGAGAGAGCCTGTTGAAACGGAAAACTGCACAGTTGTGTTTGTTTATTAATTACAGAAGTAGTTTTAAATGTTTTCTGAATTACAGAGTGGAGTTGCAAAGTTAAATACTGCCATGGAAGTGATGCAAAACCAGGTGAAAACTTTACAAGCTGTGAGTTTGTCAGCGGTAAAGGATAGCCTGGAAATATGTCACAAATTTGAAATACTTGAAATCGTTAATCATTTTCTAAGGAGGCTAGGGCTTTTCAGCTTGGAGAAGAGACGGCTGAGGGGAGACATGATAGAGGTATATAAAATATTGAGTGGAGTGGAACACGTGGATGTGAAGCGTCTGTTCACGCTTTCCAAAAATTCTAGGACTAGGGGGCATGCGATTAAACTACAGTGTAGTAAATTTAAAACAAATTGGAGAAAACGTTTCTTCACCCAACGCATAATTAAACTCTGGAATTCGTTGCCGGAGAACGTGGTGAAGGTGGTTAGCTTAGCAGAGTTTAAAACAGGACTAGACGGTTTCCTAAAGGACAAGTCCATAAACCACTACTAAATGGACTGGGGAAAAACCAACAATTCCAGGAATAACATGTATAGAATGTTTATACGTTTGGGAAGCTCGCCAGGTGCCCTTGGCCTGGATTGGCCGCTGTCGTGGACAGGATGCTGGGCTCGATGGACCCTTGGTCTTTTCCCAGTGTGGCATTATTTATGTACTTATGTCCTCTACTTGGCTCACTTTTATTACATAGAGCAGTGATTTAACCTATTGTGATGTCATAGTGGCTCATTCCACCAATAAGAGCCAACCTCATTAGTGATGTCACAATGGCTTGATTGTATAGAATGTTTGTACGTTTGGGAAGCTTGCCAGGTGCCCTTGGCCTGGATTGGCCGCTGTTGTGGACAGGATGCTGGGCTCGATGGACCCTTGGTCTTTTCCCAGTGTGGCATTACTTATGTACTTATGTCCTCTACTTGGCTCACTTTTATTACATAGAGCAGTGATTTAAGCTATTGTGATGTCATAGTGGCTCATTCCACCAATAAGAGCCAACCTCATTAGTGATGTCACAATGGCTTGATTGTATAGAATGTTTGTACGTTTGGGAAGCTCGCCAGGTGCCCTTGGCCTGGATTGGCCGCTGTCGTGGACAGGATGCTGGGCTCGATGGACCCTTGGTCTTTTCCCAGTGTGGCATTACTTATGTACTTATGTCCTCTACTTGGCTCACTTTTATTACATAGAGCAGTGATTTAAGCTATTGTGATGTCATAGTGGCTCATTCCACCAATAAGAGCCAACCTCATTAGTGATGTCACAATGGCTTGATTGTGTAGAATGTTTGTACGTTTGGGAAGCTCGCCAGGTGCCCTTGGCCTGGATTGGCCGCTGTCGTGGACAGGATGCTGGGCTCGATGGACCCTTGGTCTTTCCCAGTGTGGCATTACTTATGTACTTATGTCCTCTACATAGCTCACTTTTATTACATAGAGCAGTGATTTAACCTATTGTGATGTCATAGTGGCTCATTCCACCAATAAGAGCCAACCTCATTAGTGATGTCACAATGGCTTGATTGTATAGAATGTTTGTACGTTTGGGAAGCTCGCCAGGTGCCCTTGGCCTGGATTGGCCGCTGTCGTGGACAGGATGCTGGGCTCGATGGACCCTTGGTCTTTTCCCAGTGTGGCATTATTTATGTACTTATGTCCTCTACTTGGCTCACTTTTATTACATAGAGCAGTGATTTAACCTATTGTGATGTCATAGTGGCTCATTCCACCAATAAGAGCCAACCTCATTAGTGATGTCACAATGGCTTGATTGTATAGAATGTTTGTACGTTTGGGAAGCTTGCCAGGTGCCCTTGGCCTGGATTGGCCGCTGTCGTGGACAGGATGCTGGGCTCGATGGACCCTTGGTCTTTTCCCAATGTGGCATTACTTATGTACTTATGTCCTCTACTTGGCTCACTTTTATTACATAGAGCAGTGATTTAACCTATTGTGATGTCATAGTGGCTCATTCCACCAATAAGAGCCAACCTCATTAGTGATGTCACAATGGCTTGATTGTATAGAATGTTTGTACGTTTGGGAAGCTCGCCAGGTGCCCTTGGCCTGGATTGGTCGCTGTCGTGGACAGGATGCTGGGCTCGATGGACCCTTGGTCTTTTCCCAGTGTGGCATTACTTATGTACTTCTATATATTCTAATTTAAATGTATGCCACCATGGAGGATTTGGAAAGAGTCTGAGCCTTGTCTGCTAATCTAAGCAGAAGTGCAGAATGGCAGGTGCATTGTTATGCTTTAAAAAAACAAGAAGAGTTCCCCCAAAAGAGGGCTCCTGAGGTTAAAACACCGATAATGAAAAGATGGCAAGTCTTAGATCCCTTCTGAATGCTGAGAAGCTTATACGAGTTCCGCAGACCTTTCTAAGCTTTTGTTTTGCAAAAGGCACCCAGCCACCATATTTCAAATACGCCTCTTCACAACTTGCACACTGCAAATGAAATCTTAATGTTGCTGGCATACAAAAAGAAAACTGAACCAGGAAGCCTTCATAAGGAAGAATTGAATTGTTAGGCTTTTATTTCATTCCCTTGTGATTTTCTTATTCATTTGGATGTCATTCAGACTGAAGGTGGGTTTTCTATATAAGATTATCTGGTAATAGCTCTGTTGAAACAATGAGTAGAAAGCTGTGTAGGGACCGCTATTGGCTCTGTAATTTGGCTTCAGTTAAAACACAGAAAGCCAGTTTTCCAACTAAATGACAGGAAACAGTAAAGAAAAACAGTAAATATACAAAAATGAAAAACTGATAATGTAAAGCTGGCTTTTTTTTTTTAAGTAGAGTACATTGTAGTCAACACAGAAGACAGAAAGGCATTCCTTTGTGGTTGTCCAATTGTACTCTACGGAATTGCCTACTCTTTGGAAATTAATTCTGAAAAAGTTTATTGACCTCTTTAATTCATGGATATCATATGCCAAGAACTGACAGTTCCCTTCTTACCAGTACTCCACATCCTGCAGGTTCTTCATAAAAAACAAAACGTGCCCTTCAAAGTAGACACCTAAATTACGCCAAGCCTCAGTCCATGATGTGGCCAACACACATGGCACTTTCCCTCCACTACTCTTCTCTCCCAACCTCAAAAGGTCTTCTCCCTCCTGTCTGGTCCTGTCCTCTCTCAGTTGCCATCCCTTCCCATTTGTTGATTTTTCTGCTTGTTTTCAATGGTTAATGATGGGCAACAACAAGGGATATGTAGTCGACATTTCTCATGTTGTTGCAAATGAGAGCCCATCCCTAATTTCAGGAGCAGATGATAATTATTTGTTTCAAGTATTATTTCAATTATTTAAGAGGGTGCTGTGAAAATATTGACCCGAATTTGGATTTTGTTTGTGTTGATTTGGTTTCCAGTATGACTATACTTAAGGTGACTGAGACGTTGTTTATTATGAGTTCTTTAGACCAGCTTAATTTTATATCTTTATTGGAGAGCACATTGGCACTGTTGTATACAATATCCCCTGGATTCTATATAGCGTACCTAGAGATCTGCGCTGAAACCCAGGAATATTCTATAACAATGTGTGTAACTTAATTGGCTTAACAATTTAATTAGTGTTGGGATAACAGCACTTAACAAGCAATAATGAGCACTAATTGACAATTAGAATTTACACACACAACTCGCTAAGCTTATTATGTATTATGTAATGCACTGTGCCTAACTTCTAATGTGTGTCAGCAAAAAGGGATGTGGTTACGGACGGGGAAATAGGAGTTTCATGAGTGTTCCAAAATGTACATGCATATGGCCTAGTGCATCTAAATCTATGTGCCAGGATTTACGCCATGTTTTCATTGGTGTAAATGGATGCGTGTTGTGTTAGGCACTGGGATATCAACTAACCATATTCTATATACCACGCCTAAATCTAGGCACCACTTATAGAATACGCTTAGGCGAAAATGTTTTCTGTGCAGATTTTTTAGACGCCATAAATAGACTCCCCCTTACCCCTACCCCCATTTGGGTTCTTGTGATGTTCACATGGGCACTTGTAATAAAATTGTAACTTATGCACGAAATGTGTATGGATGAGTTCATTCCTTTCTGTAATGTCATACAGGTACATGGTTTCTGCCTCCTCATCACTGCTTAAGGAGTCATCAGTGGGGAAAGAAAGGTCAGGTTTGTGACTGTAAGGTTGTAGGTGATTGTAGTGAGCTGACCTTGCAGCCATCCTCCAGTGATTTTGCTACTTTCAAAGCAGCCATGGATGCCAGATTGTGACAGAATGTAGGCATCGTGCCAGAAGCCTGGGTAGCAGGCACACACCAGTTATGAAGTTGGAAGGATTGCAGACCACTTAAGGAATGAAAGTACTTGAGGTTCCTGTAAATGATCTCCTTGTTAGTAGGTAGTCTAATGGCTAAATGTGTGCAGTCAATAGTCCCTAGAACCAAGGGGAAGTGTGTTAATTTAAAGAATTCTCTCAGAATATGGTGTTGCAGCTGCTTGTTTTCAGGAAAGAGAGGAGTAGCCTAATGGTTAGTGCAGTGGGCTTTGATGCAGGTGACCTGCGTTCAATTTCCACTGCAGCTCCTTGTGACCTTGGGCGTCACTTAACCCTCCCTTGTCCCAGGTACAAAAACAGATTGTGAGCAGATCTTTATAGAACTGCGCTCAGCAAGATGCACACGTAAATCTAAAATGTTGCCAATTAACCCCTATAATTGATTATTTTTACTCAATTAAATTGTTCGCGCAAATTGGGCGCCATTTATAGAGTTCCCCTGTCTGTTTTCCCATGCATCTACTTTTATTCAGTGAGGCAATATTATAAGCGACTGCTTGGATGTGTAAAATGCTTCTCCAGACACTCAAGTTACTGCAAGAGGATTGAGGTTCTCTGTCCAATCTGTACTTATTATGTAGTTAAATGGAAGATTTCAGTTTCCAATGATGCCAATGTGGCATTTTCCATGAGCTTTGAATTCACTTGAAAATATATTGATATTACTACCACTAGGGATAATAAAGCCACTTATACAAAATCAAAACCAGGCATAATATCAGTGCTTATGGATCATAAGACTATCTTTCAATAGGACAATATGAACATTTCTACGGAATGATATGCTGTATTTACTTATGCCATCTGAGCTACCCATTTTGCAATTGCATGACTACTGAAATCATTTGGAAATAAATGGAAGCAGATTATACCATGTGCTAACATAAAATTGTAATTATGAATTAGATGGATTCTGCTAAGAGTTGTTTTTTCTAAAAGATTTGGCCCAACCTAAACTGTCTATAATTATAAATGATTTATTCACGAATAGATTTGAGCTAGTGCATTGTCCATAATTTTTATATTGTACAAAGTGAAAAATCAAAAGGGATAAGATCTAATCAACATTTTAATAAACTAAAGGATGCAATAACATTTTCTAAAAAGATCTGTAAACATGATACATGCAAAAACACTTTGAACATGTACATATTACTAGCAAGAGACCTTCATTGCCTTGGCTATTAGGGATCCTTTTACTAGGCAGCGGTAAAAATAGACCTTAGTGTGACCTCACACGGGTCTTTCCTGCATGCTAAGGCCATTTTTACAGTGGCCATAAAAACCCTGATTTTCTATTGTTTCCATTAATGGCCATGCGCTAATGTTAACTTTATACTTTTCAACCTTTGTTCGCCCTCCTTTTTCACCCCGTTTTCTTTCCTTTACTGCTGATTCGACTTTTAATTGTTCATCAGCATCGTAAGTCTTTTTAAAGGTATGCTAAAATTTTTGAGCTCCATGAATAAGTCAGCTTGTAATTAATCAATCTCTCTCTCTCTCTCTCTCTCTATATATATATATATTATCACTGTTTGTTCATTTGTTTTCTCCTTGTTAACCTTGTTTTTCGATCTGATGTCAGTTAAAATATACACTGATATATTTTCATGTCTTTAATAGTTTTATTTTATTTTACAGATTTTATATATATTTTTTTCTCTCTTCATTTTTATGATATGTAATTGTATTTATTGTTTTTATTGTGATGGTTTAGACTCCTGATGCAGGCACTCTGCCGAAACACGGTACCGTGTCGAGTCCTATTTTAGCTCTAAATAAAGACCCTATTTCTGCCTTATGTCTCCTTGCATTTTTGGAACACTGTTCTTTAATGAATGAGCCTTGACAAAAAGACCCAACACGGGCCGTGTTTCAGTGACTAGCACCTGCGTCAGGGGTCACAGTGACGACGTGGAAAACGTTTTTCATCCGTTTGGATACAGAAAGTGAAAGTGCCTTGTTGCTTTGTAGCTTTTACTATACGAGATGTGGGGTAAGAAATAATATATTGTAGAGGAATATATTCGAGTTATTCCCCAAGTTTTCCACGTCATCGCTGTGACCCCTGACCCAGGTGCTAGTCACCGAAACACGGCCCGTGCCGGGTCTTTTTGTCAAGGCTCATTCATTAAAGAACTGTGTTCCATTTTTAAAGGCACGTGGTGCTGTTTTTTTGGTTTGGACTTTAGTTTGTACTTCGTTCCCTCTCTTTTGTTATATCCTTGCATTTTTGAAACATCACGCTACTGCTGCTCACGCTATTCCTTTGCCTCTACGTTGTCCTGTCCAAAGCGGATCTCGTTTCTCAACCCCGGTGGTCATTTTGCATGCGCTAATGTTTTTAAAAATTGCCACAAGAACGCTTACCACCTTCTATTATGTAGGCGTTAAGGGCTCCTGTGATAGCCATGCACTAACCAGTTACCAGTAATGTAGACGTGTTATCTGGTTAGTGCAGGAGTGCCCACTCTCTGCCCCTGTCATGCTGCTTCAAAATCAATAAGTAAAACAAAACAAAAATTATCTATCCTGCAGTTAGGGCTTTGTTCACTAAGCTGTGCTGCAGGCACACAAACATTTTAGCGTGTGCTAACAATAGAGACACCCATAGGAATATAATGTGGTAAAGTCTTCCCTTGCATGTGCCAAAAACACATGCCCACACTACAGCAGGCCACGTTTTGCCACAGCTTAGTAAAAGGACCCCGTCCCCTTTGGAAAAGGCACACTTTCTGAAAAAGTATGTATTCTTTTCACGGTACATGTGCAAACCATCATGAATACATGAACCACTGTGCATGATATTGGGAAAAGACTGTGTACTCTTCTGGAACGAATGTACATCAGACCACTTTGCTCTCATGATTAAAAAAAAAATGGCCGAATGGAGAAAATCAAAATGAACATTTCTGAAAACAACACAACACAAAAACGCTCTAGTTATCCATCCCTAGTATCAACATCTAAACTATTAGTGGGGTGAACACGGCAACATAAATGTGGATGTTCCGGCACCTACACATGTATTCTGATGTTTCATAACATATACATGTATGCAGCCAATTTAGAAACATCTTTTTTTTTTCAATAATACGGTTTAACCCGGTCAAATGCCAGAGTTCGCCGGGTTTGAGATGGCCGCTTTTGTTTTTCAGTGATAATGGAAACTAAAAGCGGCCATCTCAACCCCGACTAAATTCAAGGCATTTGGTCGTGGGAGAAGCCAGCATTTGTAGTGCACTGGTCCCCCTGACATGCCAGGACATCAACTGGGCACCCTAGGGGGCACTTCTAAATTTTTTTTTTAAATATACAAATAGCTCCCAGGTGCATAGCTCCCTTATCTTGGGTGCTAGGCCCCCCAAAACCCACTACCCACAACTCTACACCATTATCATAGCCCTTATGGGTGAAGGGGGGCACCTACATGTGGGTACAGTGGGTTTTGGGGGGGTTTGGAGGGCTCAACACTTACCACCATAAGTGTAACAGGTACGGGGGGATGGGCCTGGGTCCACCTGCCTGAAGTCCACTGCAACCAGCAAAAACTGTTCCAGGGACCTACATACTGCTGTCAGGGAGCTGGATATGACATTTGAGGCTGGCAAAAAAGGTTTTTATTTTTATTTTTTTAGTATGGGAGGGGGTTGTTGACCACTGGGGGAGTACGGGGAGGTCATCCCCCATTCCCTCCGGTGGTCACCTGGTGAGTTGGGGCACCTTTTTGAGGTTTGGTCGTGAAAATAAAAGGCCCAAATAAAACCGGCAAAATACTCATTAACGCCGCTTTTGTTTTTTTCCATTATGCGCTGAAGCCGGCCACGCCCATGCCCGCCCATGTCCCGCCTTCGTTACGCCGCTGACACACCCCCTTGAACTTTCGCCGGCTCGGCAACGGGAAAGCGGCGATGGTGCCAAAAAAGGGGGCTTCGATTATACAGATTTGGCCGCTTTTGAGAGATCGCCGGCCATCTCCCGATTTATGTCGGGAAGATGCCCGGCGATCACTTTCGAAAATGAGTTGGCACATTTCTTCTCATAGGCACATATTTGATTCTTTTGCTCATTTACATCCCAACTTTCTAAAATCTAGATTACACAAGTCTAAAATGCTGTTGTTTTTTTTCTCCATGTCAAAAATGTGAATAAGGGCTTCTAAAATGATTGACAGCATGTCGTCTATTAGAAGGTTTTTATTATAATTGTAAACTGCTTTGATACCTTTGGGGAAACAGCAATGGATCAGATAATAAAATGAAAATGGAAACAATGCACCCTGGGGAAGCCTATGCAAGGTGTACATCCTTTCAACATGCATACTTACAAATGCATATTTGACTGTGTAACCTCTTAAGAACACTTTATGAATGGAAAACATGCTTCGCACGTGGAAAATACTTGCTAAAATTGTCCCTTCTGTGTATGGCCACCATTATAACACAGTAGAAATGGATTTTGTTTCAATCAGAAAAGCACATTGATTTACATTTCATAAATATCTCCATTTATGGTCATCAATTTATTTCTATTTTAATTGCTTTGTCAACGTAGCAAAATACATTCATTCCTGTTAAAATAATATTTTTAGCAGTAATAATGAGAAGGCACCCAATTATTTTTTTCTCCCCATGCCTTAATAAAAAAAAGGGGCCTTTACGCAGGGCAATTCTGGTAAAAGAAGCAGAAAAGCATTTTCTCCTGTACTCTGCTAAAATGCATAAATTAATAAGATGTACATTTCTCAAAACGGACACATTCCAACCATTAATAAGAATTAAATAAAAAAATCATTTTTTTCTACCATTGTTGTCCGGGCACTTTTCTAATTGGGTTGGTCCCAATCTGTTCCACTTTTTGTGTTGGTCTTCTCCTAAATTCTTGTCTAGGTTTATCTAGTTTCTTTATTATTTGATACACTGCCCATCAGAAGTTATCTGAGTGGTTTACATATGTAATTACACTAAATTCCCGTTTTTTTTCTCTCTCCTCTTTTGTCCTTTCCCCCTTCCTTCTACAGTGGGGGAAATAAGTATTTGATCCCTTGCTGATTTTGTAAGTTTGCCCACTGACAAAGACATGAGCAGCCCATAATTGAAGGGTAGGTTATTGGTAACAGTAAGAGATAGCACATCACAAATTAAATCCGGAAAATCACATTGTGGAAAGTATATGAATTTATTTGCATTCTGCAGAGGGAAATAAGTATTTGATCCCCCACCAACCAGTAAGAGATCTGGCCTCTACAGACCAGGTAGATGCTCCAAATCAACTCGTTACCTGCATGACAGACAGCTGTCGGCAATGGTCACCTGTATGAAAGACACCTGTCCACAGACTCAGTGAATCAGTCAGACTCTAACCTCTACAAAATGGCCAAGAGCAAGGAGCTGTCTAAGGATGTCAGGGACAAGATCATACACCTGCACAAGGCTGGAATGGGCTACAAAACCATCAGTAAGACGCTGGGCGAGAAGGAGACAACTGTTGGTGCCATAGTAAGAAAATGGAAGAAGTACAAAATGACTGTCAATCGACAAAGATCTGGGGCTCCATGCAAAATCTCACCTCGTGGGGTATCCTTGATCATGAGGAAGGTTAGAAATCAGCCTACAACTACAAGGGGGGAACTTGTCAATGATCTCAAGGCAGCTGGGACCACTGTCACCACGAAAACCATTGGTAACACATTACGACATAACGGATTGCAATCCTGCAGTGCCCGCAAGGTCCCCCTGCTCCGGAAGGCACATGTGACGGCCCGTCTGAAGTTTGCCAGTGAACACCTGGATGATGCCGAGAGTGATTGGGAGAAGGTGCTGTGGTCAGATGAGACAAAAATTGAGCTCTTTGGCATGAACTCAACTCGCCGTGTTTGGAGGAAGAAAAATGCTGCCTATGACCCAAAGAACACCGTCCCCACTGTCAAGCATGGAGGTGGAAATGTTATGTTTTGGGGGTGTTTCTCTGCTAAGGGCACAGGACTACTTCACCGCATCAATGGGAGAATGGATGGGGCCATGTACCGTACAATTCTGAGTGACAACCTCCTTCCCTCCGCCAGGGCCTTAAAAATGGGTCGTGGCTGGGTCTTCCAGCACGACAATGACCCAAAACATACAGCCAAGGCAACAAAGGAGTGGCTCAGGAAGAAGCACATTAGGGTCATGGAGTGGCCTAGCCAGTCACCAGACCTTAATCCCATTGAAAACTTATGGAGGGAGCTGAAGCTGCGAGTTGCCAAGCGACAGCCCAGAACTCTTAATGATTTAGAGATGATCTGCAAAGAGGAGTGGACCAAAATTCCTCCTGACATGTGTGCAAACCTCATCATCAACTACAGAAGACGTCTGACCGCTGTGCTTGCCAACAAGGGTTTTGCCACCAAGTATTAGGTCTTGTTTGCCAGAGGGATTAAATACTTATTTCCCTCTGCAGAATGCAAATAAATTCATATACTTTCCACAATGTGATTTTCCGGATTTAATTTGTGATGTGCTATCTCTCACTGTTACCAATAACCTACCCTTCAATTATGGGCTGCTCATGTCTTTGTCAGTGGGCAAACTTACAAAATCAGCAAGGGATCAAATACTTATTTCCCCCACTGTATATATCCGTCTAGCACTTACAATTATCGCCCGCTTTGCGCCACACGGTAGAAAATAGAAATGATTTTCTGCCACGTGTTCTGGACTCGTCTCAAAATTAGAATTACCGCCTGCTGGGGCACATGGTCGCCGAGCACTAGTTCTAATTTGACATGCGTTGTACGTGCGCAGACGCCTATGCGTCTTTGTAAAAGGGCCCCTGAGTTTTTCTTTTAATGGCCATGAGCTAATTTTCTCATTAGCACATGAGCCTTTACTGCTACCTATTTTGTAACGCGCTAACCGCACGCCAATTGGTTAGTGTATAGCAATGTAGCTACGCTAACCAATTAGTGCAGAACAGGCCCTACTCTCCACCCCCTGACCTGCCCCAACGCTAAAAAATAAGATCCATTTTTTAGCATGTGGGAAGTGTGCACCGATGCCATAATTATCACAGGACACCTGAGTACACCTCACAATAAGGACCCCAGTAAGTAGGGTATACACAAAATTAGCACATATGAGTTATCTTGTTGGGCAGACTGGATGGACCGTGCAGGTCTTTTTCTGCCATCATCTACTATGTTACTATGTTACTAAGCTGACAAACCAACAATAAACATTTACAGAAAGCATAGACACATGTTGAAAATTCAGACTAGTCGTAGATATGAATTTCTGGCTTGACACCTTACCACTAGTTTGACAAAATTAGAAATATAATGAAATGACAAAACAACAGTAAACATTTTGGCTCTTTAATGAGCAAAGATCAAGTCTCTTAGCAGTGGAATAATACTCATTATTCAGATCATCTTTATTTCACTCAGCAGCCAGTAACCTGCCCAAAAAGTACAAAGTAATTTCTATCAAGTAATATACAATTTTCTTGTGTGTAATAAGCTTTCATTCTTGAAAAAGAGTAACTGAAAAGAAAGGTTTCTGTTACCACGTTAGTTTGTCAGAGAAAGTTCTTTGCATTATCTTACAAACTATCAAAATTTCCTAGTAGTCTGAAAAAATGTAAAAAAAAAAATATATATCACATAACTTTAGTCTAATAGAAATATAGTACAGATAAGAGAGAAAAGTACGTATTTATTGGGGATGTGCTCTTATGTCCACCTCAATTATTTTTGTTTAAATATAAATGTACATCTGATTACATATACAAACATTTTGAAAGGATTGTGGAATGTGATAGTGTACTGATAAAATGCTGGGAAATAAAGAGTTTCATGTGAATTTATAACATTTATTTCAAATCACACATCTATGATTCATCTTCAACAGGGGTAGCATGTTAGGGGGAGGGAATTAACAACACGGGCTACCTTTAAGATGGGTTATTTTACTGTTAAGCACGGGTTATTAGCAGAAACACAGTTCCACTGCAGAAGCAGAACGGACATGCAAACAGCAGCACTGATCCAAGGAAGGACAAACACAGCAAGGGTTTATCCAAACGTCAACTTTAATGGAAACAGGACCCAACCTTGCCTAGTTTTGGAAAACCCTTCGTCAAGGGTCATGCAGGTTTCCACAATACAGCCACAGATTCAAAGCATGTACTGCAAAAACCTGCATAGAAAAAGCTCTGGTCCAATTCCAAAAGTGTATTCTAAAATAGCACAAGTTGAGGTAAAATAATCCATCTTTACTGCAGCCCACATCGATAACTAGTCCCCCTCCCGCTCGCCGGGGTGTAGCTATCAGTGGACTCCTTTTATCAAGGTGTGCTAATGGATTTAGCACAGGCTAAATGCTAAAAAATCCATTATATTCCTATTGGCATCTTATCATTTAGCGCATGCTAAATTTGTTTGCACATCTTAATAAAAAAAACCCAATATGGGCTGCCATTAAGTGGGATTATGTTACCACCAACTCATGCTATTTTAATACAGGTACCATTTTATGCAATGAGACCGAGGGGTCCTTTTACTAAGCTACGCCAAAAAATGGCCTGTGCTCAGTGGCGTAGGAAGGGGAGCGGTGGGGCGGTCCGCTCCGGGTGCACACCGCTGGGGGGGGGGGGGTGTCAGCTCCGCTGGTTCCCTGCTCTCTCTGCCCCAGAACAGGTTACTTCCTGTTCCGGGGCAGAGAGAGCAGGGAACCAGCTGAGCCGACGCAGCTCCCAGCAACATGCACTCGGGGCGGAGCGACTCTCCCGCTCCCTTTGGTAAGAATGCGCTCCGGAGTGTGGGGGGGTACATGCGTGCACCGAGGGGGGGGGGGTGCGCAGCGGTGAACCGCCCCGGGTGTCAGCCGCCCTCGCTACGGCACTGCCTGTGCTGTTGTAGATGCACGTATTGAACACGTGCAGGTCCATTTTTCAGCGCACCTGCTGAAAACGGACATGTGGCAACGTGAAAATTGGCGCGCATCCATTTTGGGCCTGAGACCTTACTGCCACGCACTCACGTAGCAGTAGGGCCCCACGCGTTAACTGGGCAGTAACTGTCGGCGCGTGTACAATGCCGATTACCGCCCGGTTACCACCGTGCGCCAGAAAATAAAATATATATTTTCCGGCAGGTGTACTGGGCGTGCGTAAAAAATGAAATTACTGCCCAGGCCATGCGGTAGTCAGGTAGTAGTTCCAAATTGGTGCTCATTGGGCGTGCATAGGCGCCTACGTGGCTTAGTAAAAGGGCCCCAGTTACTAATAACTAGAGTTAACAATAAAATAACCCATCTTAACAGTAGCCCATATTGATAACTTCTCCCTCAGTCTGTACTAGCCAAGACACAGAAGCTGGAGACAAACATAACAAGAGTAGGTTGGTGGCACCTTATAGACCAGCAGATATATCCAGGAATGTGCTTACCAGGACAATCTGTTGGTCTATAAGCTTCCACCAACCAGGTGTGTCATATATCATTCAGGTTGTTAATTTTCTAGCTGTACTCCTCTTTCTTGTATATCCTTGTAGCTACACAACTGCATATCATATTGTTGAATTCCAGTGGATTGATCTTGGCGATAAAGCTAAGTGTGAAAAGGAAAACTTGATACCAATGGTTATTAGTAAATATTTTTGACATGCAATACTAGTTAAAAAAAAAACTACAGGAGCTGTAATCCAAGTGGCAATATCGGGGAACCTTTATGTTATAGATATTGTTGCAAGTACATCATTGGACACACGTTATCTTACCAGTATTAACTGAATGCATTTGAACAAAATCACAGCAAATGAACTTTTCCAATACAATTTCCAATAATCTCATAGCGCTATAAATTATGGCAAATAAACACTACTTTAAAAAAACTTTTTATGTTACGTTATCTTCTGGGATGTGCATTAGTGAATGTTCGCCATTCCGTTTTGCTTCAAATATCTTTAACAACAACCTCCTTGGAAGCTAATGCAAATTACTCTATTTTATAACAATTTTAAGGCCCTGTTTACTAAGGTGCATTAGTGTTTTTAGCGCGCCTACACTTAGCACGCACGCTAACCATGTAGGCGCCTATAGGGATATTGTAGGCACATACATGGTTAATGCGTGTACGTGGTTAACGTGCATTAAAAATGTTAACGCGCCTATAATGCTGCTTAGTAAACAGGTCCCTTAGCGCCTTAAAAATCTTCTTTAGACTGTGCCAATTAAGAAAGGAAACTTCCATTAAAAAAAAAACATCAGTGGGATGAGAAGAATCAATTACGGCTTAAATCAGCAACACAGCCACCGAGCATACCAATTTATCATGTACATCGTGCTAAAAATATCCAGCTTTCTTGACGTCCCTTCCCCCCCAACTTATACCATCAGCACTTATGTGATAATATTGTATCTTCCAGGCATTAAATGTGTTGTAGTGGCAGCTTTTGGCATTGGGCCCCCTGTTCTAAGGCCTTAACAGCATCAATATTTTGTGTACTTATATCTAAATATGTAAATAGAATCAATACAATTAAATAGTTCCAAATAAAAACTGGTGAAAATGAACTGACATTCCAACAATGTGTCCCTTGTGCATATTCATAGGTTTCTTAGTTCTTTCCTGTTCCCGTTGCACATGCCTAACGCCATCATGTAACATAAATTTCCAAAAATTAATAGGTGAATATGAATGAAAAATTATCATTTAGAACAATTGCTTCAAGCAATTGGGATACCCTATTTTTTTTAGTTATTTTGTATATATATATATATATATATATACAATTCATTTTTAAAATGCCAAAAATCCTTGATATGTATATGCACATTATATTTCTCCATGTTTAAATAATAAGAGTCTTCTCGTAAGTTGAAAACCAAATAATCCACACAGTAAGGGTCATTTACTGTATTCCATCAAAAAAATAAAGTCTGTGTTTCATCTTGTCTGGCTATACTCTGGTTGTTGAATGTGAATGGGGATGTGGGTGCAGATGGGGATGGGGCAGAGTATTATTCTGTCCTCCAGTAAACGTATTGAATGAGTGCATGGGTTGAATCCCTGATATAGTGTTAGGGATCATTGTAATGGTGTTGGGCGTCATTAAGGGGATATCATCGGGAGATCTTCTCATGGCTAGTGTGTAGTCCGGAGGACAGGCGGTCCTGAGAACCACCTCGTGTGGATGGATAGATTCGCATTCATGATCAAGGTCAGTGTGCTTCATCTGGAGAGACATGATCTCCTCTTCTTGTGCGTGGGCCAAGTCGTTGGTAGTGTTACGCTGCGGGCTGCATCGTCTATGAACATCGTGTCTCCTCTTGTCCTTTTTGTAGTACAACGCTGCAAAAGCTAGAATGTTCAGAAATAGCAGCGATGCTCCAACTGCGATAGTAACGCTGAGTTCGGTGGAATAATCCCTTTGATCCAATGAAAATGGGCTTGGTTGCTGTTTGGAATCATCTTGTTTAGCTGTAGGAAAAGCTGAAGTAACAGGTATCGAATTTTTCCTTGTTGGTCTGAAAGTAATATCCGTTGATGGCACTTTAGTTGTAGTAGAGGTATACTGAGAAATGTCGTTCAGATTGTGCAGGTGAGGTACTAGTTCTAACCACAGATTTACTTTATTGGCTCTGTAGTGTTCTTTTACTCGCGGTTTTAATCCAATGTGAAGATACAACTGGTCCTTCTGGGAATACCTTATCCATGCCACTTCTTCAAAACGATTGGGTTTCGTGTGGATAAATTTTGTGTCTTGTGGGACTGGTTGATTTGGGTCACTATAAAAAAAAATGACACGTTTTTACTGTTATCAAGAATTTACTTACAATTTTGTTCTATGCAACTTTCTAAAAAAATGTCAAGTACTATCAATATAAAAATGCTAAAATAAAGAAAAAACTGCTGTACTGCTATTGTTAAAACTTAGATCTGATTGATATCATCCATAGAGCTATTTCACTCACGGTCATAGAACGAAGCATAAGGAAATAAAATGTTCTGAATGTACTAAGCATTTGTCCCATAGATATGTGCAGGGTACTTTATAATAGAGCACTTGGTTTAAGAGGAAAGGTAGGTGCTATTTTATAAAGACACCAAGGGCATCTTTTACTAAGCAGCGTCATTCTGGTGCTACACAAATTTGTAGCGCCAGATACTACCCAGCGATAATCGGGTAGCGCCTTGCACTGCCCGGTTACCGCCGGGTTAGCGTGGGAGCACTTACAGCCACCTCAATGGGTAACAGTAAGGGCTCCCCCCCCCCCTCCGAAATGGCCGCACAGCAAGTGCTTTACTTGCCGCCTGGCCATTTCCTGAAGGAAAGCGAGACCGGCCCTTTTACCAGCTGTGGTAAAAGGGGGCCTCAGGGTCCCTTTCACTAAGGCATGGTAGGCCTAATGTGGGCCTACCGTGCACTAAAACGGTACTACTGCAGGATGCCTCAGCGCTGAGGAATCCTGCAGTAGCTTCTCGCTCAGCACACACTGGACAATATTTTTGATTTTCCAGCATGGGAGCCATGCCCCTGGGCAGAGAGTAGGCATGCCTGCACTAATCGGGCAGCACGGGCACATTACCACATGCTACCCGATTAATGCGGGAGACCTTACCGCCTCCTAAATAGGTGGCAGTTAGGGCTCCCATGGTAACGACCACAAAAAAATATGGCAAAGCAGCCATTTTACCTCCACGCTACAAGTGGGCGCAGCATGCGTAAAACCCACATGCTGACACCAACGCTGGCCACTTTTTAGCGCAGCTAGGTAAAAGGACCCCCTAGGCAGCTGTTATTGTGAAATACTACCGTAAGTGGCAGAAATCACATCTATCTTGTAGTGCGGACATTGTACACCTGCTTCCGAGCAGGTGTACAATGGATCCACAGAAGCTTAGCTGAAATTGGGTGGCGGGGGGAAGAGGGGTTGGTGGTTGAGAGGCTAGGATAGGGGAGGGCAGACTTATACGGGGACTGTGCCAGAGCCGGTGATGGGAGGCGGGACTGGTGGTTGGGAGGCGGGAAATACTGCTGGACAGACTTATACGGTCTGTGCCCTGAAAAAGACAGGTACAAATCAAGGTAAGGTATACATATATGAGTTTATCGTGGGCAGACTAGATGGACCGTGCAGGTCTTTTTCTGCCGTCATCTACTATGTTACTATGTTACTATGTAAATGTTTACACCCAGATTAGTCAAATATGTACATAGATTAGTATATATTATTATCTAAAAAAAATACACAAGGGGGTGGCAAACTGTCAAAATATCCTCAAAGAGCATGAAACATGCAATTTACTAACAAAATGGCTAACACAGACTGTTGGGGGGGGGGGGAGGAGGGAGCTACAAACATCTCAACATTTAAATAAACAAGGCCTCAAAGCTCAAAGAACATTTGACCAAATTTGTCTGTTTTCCCAGATAATATCATTGCCCTTAATAAATCATCAAAATTCTGGAAACAAAAAAGACGGCGACCAAAAAAGTCCCAAAATGTAGAAAAAAAAGTTGCTCACTAAAAAAAAAAACAAAGAAACTTTGCCAAAACCTACACTGTTTTAGTCATCAAAAACAAAAATCCCACGTGAAATCCCTATAAGTACCAATAAATACCACTGGTAATTCACAAATTATATCAAAATACAGTTCCACAGATACTTAGCTTGACTGAAGAGGCGTCCTGTCGAAAATACTGGTACTCTGGTGCATAAGAGAGCTCTCTTCCAATGCTGTAATGCATGAACGTATTCCTGCTGTCCAAAACCTTGACAAGGACCACTTGCTTCGTGAACCCGCTGCTTCAGGAGGTGGCTATCTGGAATATGTTTATCCATTACAGTACTGGAAGAGAGTTCTCTTATCCACTGGAGGAGGAGTAGTTTAGACGATCCAGTATGGAGACAGGATGCCTCTTCAGGAAAGCTAAGTATCTGTGGAACTGTAATTTGATGTAATTCGTGAATTATCAGTGGTATATATTGGGACTAATGGGGATTTGATGTGGAAATGTTTGTTTTTTGACGACTAAAACATACTGTGTGGGTTTTGGCTGTTTTTTTTCTCTGGTTTTTCTTTTTCTTTTTGGTGTGCAACTTTTTTATCGTTTTTTGGCTGTTTTTTTTTTGGTTGCTCTCTTTTTTTCTGGAGTTTGATGATTTATTGAGGCCATTGATAATATCTGGTAATTCCTTTTCGAAAACAGGCTCGTCCCTCAACTAAATTGTGCACAAAAATTGGGCATGCATGCAAATTTAGTGTACACTCAAATTTGGGCACACAATATCTTTATTTTATGCATGTAAATATGTACCCATCTAGTCCCCATCCATATGTATACCCATCTTCAAACTCAATGCCATCACATCTAGATGTCTTTTCAAGAAAAGGGTATAGCCAGAATACTGGCATTTATGTGGTTTTGTGCACACATACAACCCTATATACTTGGTATAGAATTATCCTGTAACTGTTTAACGCACTTTACTAAAAGGGCTCCATATCACCTATACATATTCATAAAATGGCACCAACGTAGGCACCTATTCCTGCTTATTTTCGAAGGAGATGGCCAGCCATCTTGTGACACAATTCGGGAGATGGCCGGCCATCTCCTGAACCCGGCCAAATCGGTATAATGGAAAGCCGATTTTGGCCGGCTCCAACTGCTTTCCATCGCAGAGCCGGCCAAAGTTAAAGGGGGCGTTTCCGCAGGGTATGGAAGGCGGGATGGGGGCCTGGTTACGAGAAGGCCAGCTTCGGCCGATAATGGAAAAAAGAAGGCCGGCTCTAACAAGCACTTCGCTGGCTTCACTTGGTCCATTTATTTTTAGGACCAAGCCTAAAAAAAGTGCCCCAATTGACCAGATGACCACCGGAGGGAATCGGGGGTCACCTCCCCTTACTCTACAAGTGGCCACCAATCCCCTCACCCAAAAAAAAAAAAATTAAAAACATTTTTTTGCCAGCCTCTATGCCAGCCTCAAATGTCTTACCCAGCTCCCTGACAGCAGTATGCAGGTCCTTGGAGCAGTTTTTTGTGGGTGCAGTGCACTTCAGGCAGGTGGACCCAGGCCCATCCCCCCCTACCTGTTACACTTGTGGTGGTAAATGGGAGCCCTCCAAATCCCCCCCAAAAACCCACTGTACCCACATGTAGGTGCCCCCTTCACCCCTTAGGGCTATGGTAGTGGTGTAGAGTTGTGGAGAGTGGGTTTTGGGGGGGGGGATTTGGGGGGCTCAGCACCCAAGGTAAGGGAGCTATGCACCTGGGAGCAATTTGTGAATTCCACTGCAGTGCCCCCTAGGGTGCCTGGTTGGTGTCCTGGCATGTCAGGGGGACCAGTGCACTACAAATGCTGGCTCCTCCCATGGCCAAATGCCTTGGATTTGGCCGGGTTTGAGATTGCCAGCATTAGTTTCCATTATCGCCGGAAACCAATGCCGGCCCAAATGCTGAGATTTGGCCGGCTCCGAACATATTATCGAAGTGAAAGATAGCTGGCTATCTTATTTTGATAATACGGTTGGGACGCCGCTTTATGGGGCCGGCCATATAGATGGCCGGCGCCATTCGATTATGCCCCTCCATGTACCCTAGTAAAATAAATCCCCCCCCCCCCATTTAATTATCCTCCATGATTGGTTTATTCACATAAATTCTGAAGTATAATACTCACCCAGTTTTTGCAAAGTTAGTCCAATAAGTCATCACCACTGCACTAAGCATGACATCATTTTTAGAAAAATTGCATGGAAACAATTCAGTAGGACCAATCATGGGAATTCCAAAAACATAAGGTACTTCATCTCCATGGGCAGCATCAGCCCAAGCAGGTACCTGATCCGTTTGGCAATGATGATAAAAGGCATAGAAATAAGTAGGTGAACCAAAGTTTGAGTGCAGGTCTGCCGTTGCAACAGCTGGTGCAACCCATTGATGGTCAGTAAATAAAGCTAATAATGTCTTTCTTCTGGTCTCAGGGTTATGTCGGTCTGCCCAATCTGTATACATAAATTTAATAGTTTCTCTCATAATATCTTTTCCTTCTGTATATCCATATAAATTATCCACAAAATTAGAAACTGCAAAGTCAAAATCACTGGCAGATATACCATCTTCGTGATCAACTATACTTTCCACAAACTTTAGCCCTTCTCCTTGGTTAACTCCCAACATAATATCGTAGTTAAGAAACTCTCCTTGCTCCATCAAGATCTGAGGGTCATCAGGTATGACATCGCCGTCAATAACTGGGCCAAAGGCTATGTGATATCGTGCTGGTTGGATGTCCTGGTCGATCAGTTCTCTGTAAGGCTTCTTCTGTAGGCATTCCACTAATTCGACAGTATCCGACATGTTACAACCAACTTTTGTCGCCAACATCCTGGCATATTTTGCAGGCTGGAAACTGACTGCCCAGCTGGAAAGAGCTGTCCCACTTTGAGCTATTGCTCTTTGAAAGAGTCCTGTGGGAAAACAACATAACATATGCTGAAAGTCTTCTACATGTTTTTCTGTGTGCATTTATAAGATAATAAGAGGAATTAGATTGATAAAATGCAACTGTTAAACATAATGAAGAAAGCATAGTCTACAAAATTTCTAACATTTAGGGGCTCATTTTCAAAACAGAAAAATGTCCAAAATGTGGCACAAAGCAGTAGATGGATGATCTACCTAGGTGGATGAACAGCGAAATCCCACGAGACAAACAAGCTAAAAGAAGAAGTGGGAAGTGGACCAATGACTCCAGAGACTGAGACAGCTGAATCAAAACTGGGAAACTTTATTACAGATTCGAATCAGGTCTGTGTTTCGGCCACAGGCCTGCCTCAGGAGTCTCTGCAGTATACGTACTGCTGTAGTATGCATTTGGGTATGGAACTGCTGAAAAAAGTGGTCTAGACCTTTAAGTTTTAAATACACCGCAGCAAGTAACGTAGCTATTGGGTTCCGTACACAGAGCTACGTTACTCGCTGTGGTGTATTTAAAACTTAAAGGTCTTTATCAAAACCACTTTTTTTCAGTGGCTCCATACCTGAACGCGTACTACAGCAGTACGTATACTGGAGAGACTCCTGAGGCAGGCCTGTGGCTGAAACACAGATCTGTGTCGAGTCTATAATAAAGTTTCTCAGTTTTGACTCAGTTGTCTCAGTCTCTGGAGTCATTGGTCCATTTTCCACTTCTTCTTTTAGCTGTTTCGTTTGACAAAACATCCAAATCGCTATTTTCAAAACCTATTTTTAAGATGGTTTGCTATGCAATTCATATGCATGCATCCAAATCAGAAGGGGGCGTGTTGTGGGGGGGCAGGATTTGGGCGTTCCCAAAACTTCAACATTTTTCTGCCATTATGGAACAAAACAAAAATGTCTGAGGCTAAACGTTATATGGTTTCCTCTAGACCTGCTTCAATCACAAATAAGTCACAAAGGGGTCCTTTTATTAAGGTGTGCTAAAAATGACCTGCGGTAGTGTAGGCGCGGGTTTTGGGGCGCGCGCAGAATCATGTTTCAGCGTACCTATAAAAAAGGCCTTTTAAAATTTTTTTGCTAAAAATGGACATGCAGCAAAATGAAAATTGTCGCGCGTCCATTTCCGCCAGCCATTCATCCAGCGGTAAAGACTCACACGGTAACCAGGCGGTAATGACCTACGCATGTCAAATGCCACTTGGCGCGCATAGCTGATGTGCGTCAGATAATAAAAAATATTTTTCAGGCACGCATAGCGGACGTGCGCGAGAAATGAAATTATTGCACGGGTCATGCGGTAGCTGGGCGGTAACTCCGAATTGGCACGCATTGGGCGTCTGTAGGCACTTACATGGCTTAGTAAATGGTGCGTTGGTGTTTTTAGCACTCCTACACTTAGCGTGCGTGCTAACCATGTAGGCGCCTATGGGGATATTGTAGGCACGTACATGGTTAACGTGCATTAAAAACATTAACGCCCTATAACGCTGCTTAGTAAATAGGGCCCAAAAAGGTGCCCTAAATGACCAGAATGACCAATGGAAGGATTAAGGCATGCCCCCCCTTACTCCCCAATGGTCACAACTCCCTCCCACCCCTACCCCCAAAGATGTGAAAGAAACAGTACATACCAGCCTCTATGACAGCTTCAAATGTTATGGCTAGGCCTATTAGAGCAGCAAGAAGGTTCCTGGAATAGCCTAGTTTGCGGAGCAGTACACTGTAAAAAAGGAGGCCCAGGCCCATCTCCCACTCTAACTGTTACACTTGCGGTGAAAAGTGTGAGCCCTCCAGAACCAACCAAAAACCTACTGTACCCACATATAGGTGACACCTGCAGACATAAGGGCTATTGTAGTGGTGTACAGTGGAGTACAATAGGTTTTTGGTGGGTTTTGGAGGGTTCACCATACATTATAAGAGAATAATGGCGAGAGGTATACCTAAGACCTTTTATGTGAAGTTCACTGCAGTGCCCCATTGCTCTGCGGGATAGCCTTTATGGCTAGTCTACTAAGAACGCTGGCCCCCTATAACACCCAATGGTTTGTTTTTGTGAGTTTTTCCCATGAACTTTCTTTTTCCAAAAGTGGTCCAAAAAGATAGACACACTCCGGCCTATATTCAAAACCATTTAACCGTCCAGGAACGGCACCTGGCCGGTTAAATGGTCTTTAACTGGCTATCTGCTGATATTCAGCGGGAGATTGCCAGCTGTCTCCCACTGAATATTCCCAGTTAGTGTTTAGTGTATAGCCAGTTATACCACGTGGAAATAACCAGCTATTCACCGATTCTCAACGCATCACTGGCTAAGCTTGGAGGCCAAATCTGGCCGCATTAATAGCAGGTCTATCTTTGGCCGCTGTGAACGTAGCTGGCCAGTGCTGAATATCTGGCCAGAAATATACCAGATATTCAACGCCAGTCACCGGAAATGGCCCGGCATTGAATATGTGGCATCACTGCCGACTGCAGGAGATAGCCGGGCTGACTCCCGTGGTCCGAATATCAGCCTCACTGAGCACAAAAACATCTAGCAAATGGCCATTTAAAAAAAAAAAAAAAACAGTTGGACATTTTTCTGGTTTGAAAATGGCTATGTTCACTACCGGATTTTTGAACATTTTTTCTCAAAACATCCAAAATCAGATTTAGACGTCATATCCGAAATGCCCCTCTTAATAATTCACAAATCAGTACTGCATATTTTAAATGCGATTAGGAAAAATAACGTTACGCAGACAGCTATGGAGATGTTTTCAAGAAAGAATAAGTGCAAGGTAGAAAAACTGAGGATAAGAACATAAGACAGGACATGGTGAGTCAAATCAAGGGCCATCAAGCTCAGCACCTTGTGTCTGACAGTGGCCATTTTGGGTCACAAGTACTTGGCAGATCCCAAAAAACAGATCAGATTTCTCAAAGTATCGTTTAAAAGGATAAGTAATGGTTTTGCCAAGTTTGCCTGAGTAATGGCATTTTTTATTCTCTTTGCCTCCAGGAACCTGTCCAAACTTCTTTTGGACCCCACTAAGCTATTCACATTGACCTCAACCTCTAGCATTAGATTTCACAGCTTTCGTAAGTACAAGAATTGCCTTAGAAGCAGGATATTGGGTTAGATGTACCTAACAGTGGCTGAGCCAGATCGCAAGTACCTGGCAGAATCCCAAAAAGTAGCAGGAGGCTACCTACTCCCAGGGATACGCTGTGGCTTTCCCCGGGTTTACCCTAATAACGGTTTATGGACATTACCTCCAGGAATTTGTCCGAACTTGTTTTTAAACCTATCTATGCTAACTCCATTTACATTGTCCTCTAGCAATGCGATCCAGCGTTGTATGAAAAAAAGAATACTTTCTATTATTTAATTTCAATCTGCTGGTTGATCTTTTCATAATATTTCATTTCCTCTTGTTTTAGAGTTGTTTGAAAAGTCAAATAGCTGTTCCTTCTTTAACCATTCTACCCTACTCATGATTTTATGCACTTTTCTCATTTTTCTAAGTCATCCTTTCTTCTAAACTGAAGAACACTTATCTGTTTTGCCCCCTTTTTTTTCCAAAAAGAGATGTCTCATCCCCTTTTATCATTATTGTCACTCTTTTCTGAAATTTTTCTAGATCTATTATATCATTTTTGAGATGGAACAACCGGATCTGCATACATAAATACAAGGTAGAAGTTATACCATGAACCTGTACAGATATTCTCAATTTTGTTCTCCGTTTCTTTTTAAAATATTCTATTTAATTTTGGCAGCTAAGGAGGGAATTCATTACGGTGCAGTAAAAGATTGCTTTTTACCACACCTTGATGTACTTCTGTATTTAGCAACCTGTGGTATCCCAGTCCCGCAGGTTACCGATTCCCAGGTTAAGAGAATAATGCTGCTTGTAAGTCACCTCACAAGCAGGGTTATTCCCGTGATCTGGGAGCACCAGACCACAAAGCCATGGCCCAATGCACCAGGGCCAGCATAGCAGGCCCATCCCTCCCCCTCCCCACTTCCCCCTCCCCCTTCCCCCCACCTTACCCACTTTAAAGGTAGCCTCACCCCCTCCAAGGGCTACCTTGACATCATTGGTGGTACAGAGGGGTCTTTGAGCAGAAGTGAAGCTCAGTCACTACTGCCCAATCCAGTGCTAGCTATGAAATGGTACCCCTAGAAGTAATCTTGCATGACTAGGATTCAGATTTCCATATAAGGAACTAAGACCCCCTTGGGGTAGTCACATGAGACTACCGGTAGGAGTGGCATTTTGCAGCTGGTGCTGGATTGGGCAGAGGCAAATGGGTATCTCTCCAGCCTAAAGACTCCCCCCCACCGAACCACCAATAATGTCAAAGTAGCCCTTTAAATGGGGGAAGAGGGATTGGGGGGTTTGAACTGTGGGGGTGGATGGGGCTTGAGCTGGGATGGGGCTTAAGCTGGGGGAGGGACTTTGCTCTGCAGGCCTGGGAGCATTGGGCCACAATTTTGCATCCCCTTGCTCCAGGGCATTGAAATAACACCAGCTTTTACTGTGATTTTTGAGCCGCAGCATATCACCACAAGTCACATTAGGGTATTTGCATAGTATTGAGATGTAAAACATTTGAATGTTTTGCATCTCATTACTGCTTAACCTGCGGCAAATTAAATATCGCCTTGGTAATTTTTGGTCAGGTGCTGTTAGGGCCACTTAAGTCACATTAAGGGGAAACTAACAGGCCCCTTTTACCAAGCTGCTGCAAAAGGGGGCCTGTGCTGGCATCAGCGCATGTTTTTTCATGAGCGCCGTGGCCCCCTCTTACCGCAGCAGGTAAAAGAGAAGTCTCTCTTTCCTGCAGAAAATGGCCGTGTGGCAAATAAAGCACTTGCTGAGCGGCCACTGGCAGTAAGGGCTCCCGTGCTAACTCAGTGGTAACCCGGCAGCATGTGGCACTGCTCGATTACCACCGGGTGCACTCCGACCTGTGGTGTAAGGGGTGATATTCACTCTGGAGATGAAATGGGGCTTGCCTTGAGAACGCTGACGCGAAACATGTGCCGGTGTATAGCTCCACGCGAACCAAGCTTGGATTTCAAGTCCCCTGATACCATTATCTAAGATAAGTACAGACATACTACAATTTCAAGCATTTTTGAAGTGTTGTTTGAAAGTTTTGTGTGAGCTTAAGTATTATCCATTGCTGTGTGAAAGAGTATATATTAAAACTGGAGGCATTTTGGGCTGCTCATGCACGAATGTAGCCATTAGTATATGAGCAACTCCAATAATCTTCACCGTAAGACACATTCTTCGCAATGTAAATCAATCAAATATACATTCATAAGGAGGAAAGACCACAGTGGCACCTCCTACCCAAATAAGGGATAAGGCTGGCCTCATAAATAGGGGAGGAGTGGCCTAGTGGTTAGAGCACTGGTCTTGCAGTCCAGAGGTGGCCACTTCAAATCCCACTGCTGCTACTTGTGATCCAAAATCCAAATAAATAAAGGGGGTGTGGGAGGCACAGTAAGCATGGACACCCTTCTCACAGAAACATGCACTCACAAATACTCCACCATCATCAGTCAAAAACCTCCAATTAATTTATATAACATTTAAATTCACATAAATACAATGTAGGAAGTAAATGACAGTGTAACATATAAATAACTGTGCAGCCAGTATATAATTTATTTTATTTATTTATTTATTTATTACATTTGTATCCCACATTTTCCCACCTATTTGCAGGCTCAATGTGGCTCACATAGTACCGTAAAGGCATTCACCAAGTCCGATAGAGGAACAAATACAATTAGATGTTAGGGTGGAATAGGGTAGGTAAGATTCAGTTCTCATCTACTCTTGTTCCACTTATCTTTACAATCTCAGCCGGTCCCGACAAGCGCTTGTTTCGCAAAACACATATCCAGTGGAGGTTTCAGTTTATTGGCTCTACAGAATTTTCCATTTCACCTGGAAAAGCTTCTTCAGGAGTCTATTAACAAAACGCCAACCCAACCATATATTGCTACCAGCTCACAATGGAGACAAGCATTCGTAATGCCAGGAACCAGAAACTGAGGACTGTACTCTGATGCAGCCAAAGGCGAAACATGGCTCATATTGGCGACAGGTCCATCAGACAATTAAGTTAAGTGGTATTGAGCTTATATATAAAATTTACGAGAAAGAAACATTTTTTTTAAAATGAGTTTGGTATTACAATGGAGTTATAAATGGTAATCAACAAACAGTGACTGATGAAAAAGCAGGCAAATCGTGGATTGAATGGTCCATGTGAAAAAAAAGTTGAAACTGAGGTCTAGAAGGCTGTTAATATTGTATGGTGTTGTGATTATCCCCCGTGTTTACACAGCCGCACTAGCGGCTGCCATGTGCCATTACCGACACAGCCCACTCAAAGTGAATGTGTCGGCAGTACCGCACCGCCAGCTGCTAATGTGGCTTTGTAAACAGGGGCCTGAGTTTTTAGTATTGGGTGATATATGGCACATTCTCTACTTCTGACACAATTCCTCCCCCCCCAAAAAAAATAAATACCGCACACTTACTGCTGGATTCTATATATCATGCCTTAATTTCCGCGTGGAAATCAAAGCGTATTCTATAACTATGGGCTAGAATCTATATATTGCGCCAGAAAATTCTGTGTGGAAAACACAAATAAGCCTAGACAGATTCTCTAAAGTAAGCCTACATTTGATAGAATAGGCTTAAATTTCGGTGCAGTATATAGAATACGCCGAGTGCCTCTCCATGTGACCAAATTTAGTTGCAGCCATTTATGCCATGTTTTACTAGGAGTAAATCCTGATGCTTAAATTAGGCACAGAGCGGGTGTATTTTATAACAACATGCATAGATTTTAGAAATGCTCATGCCCTTCCGATGACCAAACCCCCTTTTCAACTATCCAGCTTATTTTTGAAAGAGAAGGGCGCCCATCTTTCGACACAAATCTGGAGATGAATGCCCTTCTCCTAACGGCGGCCAAATCGGTATAATCGACAGCCGATTTTGGCCAGCCTCAACTGCTTTCCGTCGCAGGGACGGCCAAAGTTCAAGGGGGCTTGTCGGCAGTGTACTGAAGGCGGGACGGGGGCGCGCTTAAGAGATGGCCGTCCTCGGCCGATAATGGAAAAAAGAAGGGCGGCCCTGACGAGCATTTGGCTGACTTTACTTGGTCCATTTATTTTCAGGACCAAGCCTCAAAAAGGTGTCCGAACTGACCAGATGACCACCAGAGGGAATCGGGGATGACCTTCCCGTACTCCCCCAGTGGTCACCAACCCCCTCCCACTCTAAAAAAAGCATTTTTTTGCCAGCCTCTATGCCAGCCTGAAATGTCATACCCAGCTCCATGACAGCAGTATGCAGGTCCCTGGAGCAGTTTTAGTGGGTGCAGTGCACTTCAGGTAGGTGGACTCAGGCCCATGCCCCCCTACCTGTTACACTTGTGGTGGTAAATGTGAGCCCTCCAAAACCCACCCGAAACCCACTGTACCCACATGTAGGTGCCCCTCTTCACCCATAAGGGCTATGGTAGTGGTGTACAGTTGTGGGGAGTGGGGTTTGGGGGGATTTGGGGGGGCTCAGCACCCAAGGGAAGGGAGCTATGTACCTGGGAGCCATTAATGAGGTCCACTGCAGTGCCCCCTAGGGTGCCCGGTTGGTGTCCTGGCAAGTGAGGGGGACCAGTGCACTATGAATGCTGGCTCCTCCCATGACCAACTGGCTTGGATTTGGCCGGTTTTGAGATGGTTGGCCTCGGTTTCCATTATCGGCGAAAACCAATGCCAGCCATCTCTAAGTCCAGCGATCTCAACGAAACGAAACGAAAGATGGCCACCTATTTTGTTCGATAATACGGTTGGCTCCGCCCCTTCCCGGGGCCGTCCCCGGCGTTCGATTATGCCCCTGTACATGACTTAGAATTTACACACACCACATTATAGAATACGCTTCATGAGTTGTGTGTGTAAATTTTTTTTTGTACCCCGTGCTTTCCCTCTTATGGCAGGCTCAATGCGGCTTAGGTACTTATTGTACCTGGGGCAATGGAGGGTTAAGTGACTTGCCCAGAGTCACAAGGAGCTGCCTGTGTCTGCAGTGGGAATCCTACAATCTTAAATTATGTCAATCTTAACTTATGTCAATTAGTGCTCATAATTGCTTGTTAACATCCAATTGACAGCGCTGATTAACTAGTTAACTAATTAGGTTACGTGTATTTTTTTTCAGTGTGGAATTTTCAGGCACCATTTATAGAATCTAGCCCTTAGCATGTGCAGATGGAAAAATTAAGACTGAATGCTTTAGTGCATCCTGCATTAGGCCACATTGGTATAGTAAAAGAGCTCCATAATTTGGAAATATATGTTAAACATTCTCCCATTTTGCTTCCAGAGGCTTGTGGCTTTGAAGTTTTGATAGCTCAACGACTTGTCTAGAATCTCATGTTGGATAAAATGTAATATAGAGAGGCATATTTTCAAAGCACTTTGGGAGGCTAAGTTCCATAGGTTACTATGGAACTTTGGGAGGCTAAGTGCTTTGAAAATGAGCTTGTAAGTGGATTATCATGCAGAAGCAGCTAAATATCTTCAGTCATATGTGCAAGCAATGTACTAAATTTCTACAACAAAGGATTACAAGAATTGCATCGGAACTAAGGACCCTGTTTACTAAGCCGCGTTATAGGCGCGTTAACATTTTTAACGTGTGTTAACCATGTACGCACGTTAACTGTGTATGCACCTACAATATCCCTATAGGTGTCTACATGGTTAGCGCACGCGCTAATTGTAGGCATGTTAAAAATGCTAACGTGCCTTAGTAAACAGGGCCCTAACGTCTTTAGCATGTGCTAAAAATTAGCATGCGTGAACCATGTAGACCTGTGTCACATCCCGCCCTCACTTGTGTCACTTCCTGTTTCCTCTCCGGTAGGAAGCAGCGGAGGGAAGCCTGTGGGGGCCGATGCAGGCAGCGGTTGTGTATCGCTGCCATTGCTGGCGAAAATGCTGAGATAGACTGAGGGAGGAGTCACTGGGACGGGTGGGGGAGGGGGCAAATGCTGGAACCGGGAGCGGAGGAGAGGGAGATAGATGCAGGACAAAAACGGGGGGGAGTTTTGGAAGGCCCACTCATCTTAACTATGGGCCTGCCCAAAATGAGAGGTCTGGGTACACCACTGGTTTGTTGGTCTTTGACATTTAAATCATGTATATTTTATTGTTACCAGCCTAGAACAGGCTATCACAGACTATACATTTTTTTTTATAAATTAATTTTTATTATTTACGTAGCTGTGTTTAAAAAAAAAGGTTTGGTCAAATTCCTAGAGGAAAAGTCCATATCTGAATGATCCAACTTATTATTATTATTTATTACATATGTACTCCGCGCGTTCCCCACACATGGCAGGCTCGATGCGGTTTATATAGTAACTTAGATTTGTTGTGTTGCAGGGTTTAGGCATTTAACACTCCAAATGGACGTAACGTAACTCTTCTCCTTTCCTGTTCCATAATGTGTCTGTCACACATGATCTCTACCATAATATCACTATGTACTTGTCATACCGGAACTGGCGATCGCCAACACGGTGCTATGTAAGCCACATTGAGCCTGCAAATAGGTGGGAAAATGTGGGATACAAATGCAAAAAATAAATAAATAGGAATACTATGGATGTCTACACGGTTAGCGCGTACTAATGCTTAGCATGTTCTTAAAATGCTAACACGCCTCTAGCGCAGCTTAGTAAACGGGACCTTAAAAGTGCAATCCTTCTCATGTAGAAAAATTCTAACGCAAACCCCTCTCTTCTGCAAGGAGTTTTATATAACACTTCTATTATGAGTTGTTATGTCATTAGTTACACTTAATATGGTTTAGAGAAGATTGTATTTTTAATCTCTCAAGTTTGCATCAAGAATCATCCTTGAACTGTTTGATAATTCTAGCAAAGACAGCATGCAGACTAATGACAGAGTGGGCTAACATAGAACAATGATAGCTCTTGGTGCCACGTGACTGGAAACTGTACGGAAATGTCGTTCCAAATGAAGAAAGAATGTGTTTCATTGCCAACAACAATCTCTGTTTTATCGGCTCTCTGTCTTATTCAAGCTTTTGAATAAAGGAGTCAGTAATAGGGTAAGAAAACATACAGGAAACATAAATTTCACTTGTGACCTTGATGCTTTGACAATTTTGGATCATGCATGCAAAACATTCAAACATTGTTTTGTTTTGTTTTGTTTTTTTGGAGGTGGAGAGGGGAGGGCTGACACCGACTAAGATTCATGCAGTTTCAGACAAAAGATTTCTGATCTGGGCTTGTTTTTTTTCTCTGTGGCAAATTACAGCTTTGAGCATCTCAGTCCTTAGAGGCAGAAGAAATAATAGTCCTTTTCTCGCCCTGCTTTTCATAAGAAACAAAACATGCCACAGGTGACTAATTAAAAGTACTTAGCCTTTCATTCTATGACTATCGCTGGTTGATTTTCCAATGACTTAATCACCGAAAAGAGGCATTCATTCAGAAAACATATCAAGTTATGTGCTAACTCCCAAAAAATGTTGAATGTAGGTCATGCTTAACAAACATTTTTCATTATATTTTAAATTATTAAAAAAGGCGGGAAAAGACTTCAAACTATGGACTCTTATCTGTTATAGATGATTAGAGTTTCAACAGACACCTGGAGGCCCTTTTAACTAAGCTGCGTAAGCGTCTATGCGCGCCCAACACTTGCCTAGATGGAGTTACTGCCTGACTACCGCGTGGCTCTTACGGTAATTTCATTTTTGGAAAATATTTTTTATTTTCGGGCGTGCGCAACGGACGCATGCCAAGTGGCATTTGGCATGCGTAGGTCATAACCGCCTGGTTACTGCGTGAGTCTTTACCGCTAGGTCAATGGCTGACGGTAAGGTTTCAGACCCAAAATGGACGCACAGCAATTTTCATGTTGCCACATGTCCATTTTCAGCCCCCCCCCCCCCCCCCAAACGGCCCTTTTTTTACAGTCGCGCTATAAAATGGATCGGCACGCACCCAAAACCCACATCTACACTATGGCAAGCCATTTTTCAGTGTGCCATTGTAAAATGACCCCTTGATTTACTAAGATACTATAACAACAAATGTTCTTGATGAAGATAGGTGCTGGATATTATCATGACAAGTGTGCTCTATTGGGCATTTTTTAGTAAAAAATCTAATCTTTGAAAAAGAAAAATGGACTCAATAAAATAAAGAACACTATACATGATCTATACAAAACCAAAATCTTTTCACATAACTAACGACCAAGCACTACCATGTTAACCTTATGTCGAATAGGGTCTCTCTATAGTTGATGACCTAATGTATGTTACAATCCAATTTATTACTCAGAAACCTTCTTGTAATACCTTAATGTAATCTTCTTAACCATGTCTGTATGCACATGGTATACATATATATATATACCATGATCTATTCCATCTATGTTATGCTCCATGTATGTTCCATTGTATACTTCTTATCGTGTATGTTCGCACATTAATGCAAGACCATTTATAATTCTGCTATTCGGAAATGGCATCCGCCATTACGGCAAATGTAAGCCACATTGAGCCTGCAAATCGGTGGGAAAATGTGGGATACAAATGCTACAAAATAAATAAATAAATAAATAAATAGGTTATTAAGGGTTTAGCCAATGGAGGAGTGGCCTAGTGGTTAGGGTGGTGGACTTTGGTCCTGGGGAACTGAGGAACTGAGTTCGATTCCCACTTCAGGCACAGGCAGCTCCTTGTGACTCTGGGCAAGTCACTTAACCCTCCATTGCCCCAAGTAAGCCGCATTGAGCCTGCCATGAGTGGGAAAGCGCAGGGTACAAATGTAACAAAAATAAAATAGATACTATTGGAGATTCTACATGGAATGTTGCTACTATTGGAGATTCTACATGGAATGTTGCTATTCCACTAGGCTGCACAGGCTTCTGTTTCTGTGAGTCTGATGTCCTGCACGTATGTGCAGGACGTCAGACTCACAGAAGCAGAAGCCTGCGCGGCCACATTGGTGATCTGCAAGGGCCGACTTCTACATGGAATGTTGCTAGTGGAATAGCAACATTCCGTGTAGAATGTCAAATTGTATCAACAGTGGAGGAGTGGCCTAGTGGTTAGGGTGGTGGACTTTGGTCCTGGGAACTGAGTTCGATTCCCACTTCAGGCATAGGCAGCTCCTTGTGACTCTGGGCAAGTCACTTAACCCTCCATTGCCCCATGTAAGCCGCATTGAGCCTGCCGTGAGTGGGAAAGCGCGGGGTACAAATGTAACAAAAAAAATTATATGAATGTCTGTTGAGACTATAATCATCTATAATGGATAAAAGTTCACAGCCAGTTTCTGAGGTCTTTTCCTCCATTTTTAATCATTTAAAATATAATCAAAGTTTTTTTGTTAAGCACTATATTCATTCAAAACGTTTTGGGTGATTTTCCAATGAGACATCCGCAAAGAAAGGAGAGAAAGCACACACAGAGTTAAAAAGTTGAGTGGAATAGAAATTCTAATCTAAGGTGTTCCACAGGATACAGAAAACCAGTGAGACCAATGTAAATGCAGACAGGTTCAAAACTTGGATAGCTTGCAAAAAAAAAAAAGGCAAATTGCGTGCCCTTGTGTTTGGAAATTTTAGCAAAGGGCTAGGCAGCATTTCTGTATGTGCTGTTTTTCATTTTCAGAGCCGTTCACAAAACGTATTATGCGAAATTGCTAATGAGCTGAGAACTCATGCAAATCAGTTCATTAGCAATTTTGCAAGAGAAAATCTATCCGTGCAAATCACGCTAATGCTCCTTTTCATGCAAAACTTAATTATACCTCAGAGAGATATAGTTGAGTTTTGGGGGGGATTTTAAAGGAAAAAGCCAGCAATTTCTCACAAATGTTTTCACAGCAAAATTGCTGTGCAGCTCATTTATATGAATATTTAAATGAGTTGGCTCATTTGCTGTGAGGGAATTTCACAGCCTAGTATGGGGGAGGGGAAGCCATGTTTGCTACCCAAAATTTAAACGTGCAGAGAAAGACCAGCGGAGAAAATCACATAGGAGAGCCTCAAAAGATATGGTGATTTGTTGACTCATCTCAATACTCAATAGATAACAGAGAAGTACATCAAGCATCACATACTACTGATTGTGGTGGCATGCGGACACCAAAATTGTCAAAATTTGCAACCTGCGTAATACCTTTGGTTGAATTGCTCCAACGGTTACCTTCAGAGTAATGGGATAAAGTCAACAGATTGACACATGAAGCACCGGCACCAGATCCAAAAACAGTTATTCTTAATGGGTCACCGCCAAAGAACCCAATATTTTCACTAGTCCATCGTAGAGCTTGAATCAAATCAAGCAGCCCATAGTTGCCTTTTGCAGCTTGATCGCCAGTGCTCAAGAAACCTAAAACAGAGGAAATAAGGAAAAAAATTAACATTCAAAGTGCATTCATATACTGTTATCAATAACTTAAATCTGTTGTAGCTATCACTTTGCAAGATAATATAAAAATATTAAGAGTCCTTTTAAAAAGTGCACTGAAATCTGGAATTAATATGATCTGCATACTAAGCCCAGATTTAACATTCCTGTCACTTTCTAAGGCTTTTTTTATTTGCAGATCCCACGCTAATGTTCCCACTTGCACACGAGACCTGGAAAAAATAATGCGGGGATCACTTACTGCCTCCTATTTAGGAGGTGTTAAATGTTCCTGTGTTAAATCTGTGTTATCCCTTTAGCACACAATAATCATAACACTCTAGCTGGATAATGTGGGAAAGCCCACCCTCTTCCCATGATACACCCTGAGGCCGATATTCAAAGTGATTTAAGCGGTCAGGAGCGTCGCTTGCCTGCTTAAATTGCTTCCTGGCGCCTAACTGAGGATATTCAGGGTCACTTAACCGGATAGTGACGCTAAATATCCCCTGAGACCGGCCAAACAAAAAACGGGCAGGTCAAGGGTGGTGCTGGGGCGGCACTGTGGAGGAGCCCCAGGTTATGCTAAGTGGCTTCATTTAGGACAGCTCAAGAGGTGTCCTAAATATGGCTGCTTAACTATGCGGGGGCCAACTCTGAATATCGGGCAGGCAACCGCATAACTTATTTTTTGTTTTGTTAAAAAAAAAAAAAACAAGTCCCTCCTGCCAATTTCCCCGCTTTCCCTCCGTCTTTCCCCACAGCGCACAATAAGCCCCCCCTCCACCTCCCCCTCCCCCCAATTGTGAAGTTAAGCTCCCTGGGCTTACCTACATCCCTGGTGGTCCAGCGGTGTCTTTGGGAGCAGTTCCTGCTCCTGCTCCTGCCCCTCGGTAAAATTAATGCCAATTAGTGCCAATAATGGCTTTTTAAGTGGCAATTAACTAAGTTTCACGAGCAAATTCAGAATATGATTGCAGAATCCAGGGGCACTTCAAGGGGCAGGAGTGAGGTAGCTGCACTCCTGCCCCCAACAACACCGCTAGACCACCACAGATGTATGGTGGGGGAGAGACAGGGGGTCTTGCAGGGGAGGTCTTAATGCGCACTGGGGGAAGGGAAGGAGCAATTTTTTTTAAAGAAAGTCAACAGGCATATTTTCAAAGCACTTTGGGAGGCTAAGTTCCATAGGTTTCTATGGAACTTTGGAAGGCTAAGTGCTTTGAAAATATGCCTCAATATATGTGCCAAAACAGTCTGTTATTCAACCAGGGCCACATAACTATTATGCGGCCCCGGCTGAATATCGGTTAGGCCTACATAATCTCTGGCAACCTGTCCGCCCCAATTTATCTCCCGATATTCAGTGCTGTTGCCTGGACATGGCCCGGCACTGGTTATCAGGAGATAATTTAGCCAACGACGATCAGCGTTTAAAAAAACATTGACTGCCGTCAACTAAATATTGGTGGGGGGGGGGGGGGGCTCCTCTAAATAAACTATTTTAAAAAAATTGGTAACACACGATTTGCTCAAGAACACTGGCAAAATACTACAACACATGTTAGTGCATTTTGTGCTAAGCTTTTTCTTGCATGTACTAGGGTAGGGTTGGGCAACCTCGATCCTTGAGGGCCGCAATCCAGTCGGGTTTTCAGGTTTTCCCCAATGAATATGCATGAGATCTATTTGCATGCACTGCTTCCACTGTATGCAAATAGATCCCAGACATATTCATGGAGGAAATCCTGAAAACTCAACAGGGTTAAAGCAGGGGCGTAGCTACGTGGGGGGCATGAGCCCCCACAGATTATGCCCTGGCCCCCTCTACATTTTACCCCCCCCCATAGCCACCGCCCACCCCCCGCCAAGCCCCGCCGCCGCTGTGCATGTAGCCTCGTGCAGGACGTAAGGCGTCAGAAACAGATGACCACACAACGAAGGCACCAGAGTCGACCGGTGCTGAAGAAGACTCTTCAGCTGGCAGGGATTGGGGACCCCCGCCAGCAAACAAGGTACCTGATGCGGCGGCGGGGCAGGGAGCGAGCGTGCGGTGGCGGCGGGAGGGGGTTTGCAGTTGCGGCAGGGGGGTCCAAAGTGGCGGGAGGGGGGTTGGCGGCGGGGGGAGGTGGCTAAACAGTGCCCCCCCCCCCACCTTGGGCTCTGCCCCCCCCTCCCGCCGAGGTCTGGCTACGCCCCTGGGTTAAAGCCCTCAAGGACCAAGATTGCTCACCTCTGCATTAGGGCTTAACATCCTTTAGTAAAAAGGCCCCATTAAAGCTAGAACACGGAAAGTAGAAATCAGCACCAAAGAAACCTTTAGTGTAGCTATTGCAATTTATGTCTTTCATTTATACTGAAATATTTTAAATATTCTTTATCATATTTTTGATACAATACCATTGCTGAGAAAAAAACATGAAACCAAAAAAACAGCATATACCGAAAAATACAGACAACTTCTGATTCGCACTGATTCCGTTGCTTTATAAACAGATCTACAGGCCTAGTCATGAAAATGAAAGCATTAACCCCTGGATTCTACATAGTGAGACTTAAGTTGCGTGCGCAGATCCAGTTGTATTCTGTATTTGCGCGTGCAGCTTAATTATTCAGTAGGCTAATCAGTGTTGATAATTGCCACTTAACAAGCCATTATTGACCCTAATTGGCATTAATTAGAATTTACTCGCAGAACTGTCTAAGCGCATTCTATAACGTGATGCACGTAAATCCTACGCTACATAGTTGAAAAGTGGGTGTGGCCATGGGCGTAGAATGGGCAGGTCATAGACATTTCTAAAATCTATGCACCTAATTTATGCTTTGGCATTTACACCAAGCAAGTTTTACTTGGTGTAACTGCCCGCAACTAAATTTAGTCGCATGGACACGTGCTCAGCCTATTCTATAAACTACATGGAAATTTAGGTTTATTCTATAAAGTGTGCCTAAATTTAGGCACACTCTACAGAATACACCTAGGCATACTTTGTTTCGACGCTGATATTTTAGGTTTGATATATAGAATCCAGTCCTAAATGTCACTATTACTAGGGAAAGCTAATGCAAATTCATGATGTCATGGTTGTGGCCGAGCCCTTATGTTCAGACCTACTGTTTCTTTGTATCTAGCTCTGTGACCTCTCCAGTCTGCCTTTTTCCCTATTGTTGTTCTTTCTGTTAGCCAAGCCTCGCTTTGGTGTCCCTGAAGCCAAGCCTCACTTTGGTCTCCCTGCTTCTGCTTCATTTCCTACTTGTGACATCATCAGCCTACTCCTTTATAAGGACCCAGGGAGCTTTCCTACGTTGCCTTTGCAAGAGGTCTCTTAATCTTGTTACCTGTTTAGATCATTTCCCTGCTTGGCTTTGTTCCTGAGAATCTTGCTCCTGAAGGTCTGTTCTGTGTTTCTTTGAGTCTTGTATTTCAATGCTTTGCTTTGTTTCTATGTGTTTGCTTTTGTACCTTGATCCTGAAAACCTGGTTCTAGAACCACACCCTGCCCTTGGTGTCTGTATCTGTTTGACTCTACCCTTGGCTCCTGCTTTTAGTCTAGCCCTGCTTTTGACTCTTGCTATAGTTAAGCTCTGTGTTTAAGCCAATCTCTGTGTTTAGCCAAGCTCTGTTCCTGTTTTCCCTGTTCTGTTTCCTGTGTGTGTAGTTCTTGTCTGTTAATTCTAAGAGTCTGTAGAAGCCAGCATTGTCCCTGATTACTTTACTGCTATGCACCTGTGTCTGCTGCCTCTCAGTCTGCCTGGCCTTTCCCTTTCCAGCTGTGGGTGCTGGTAAGCACATTGCTTCTTTGTTTCTCTTCCCCTAGTCTGCTTAATCCTTTGCCTGCTATGTTTGCTTCCTGGCTCTTCAGTTCTGTTTCTGCCAAGTTCTGTTCCTGTGTGTGTTTGAGCCAGGTTCTGCTCCTGCTCTGTGTTTGAGCTAGTTCTGCCCTAGTTCCCTCCTAAGCCAAGCCCATTCCAGAAGCCTGTTCCAGCGAAGCCAAGCCCAGATGGTTCCAGAATCCTGTTCCAGCCAAGCCAAGCACATTCCAGAATCCTGTTCCAGCCAAGCCCATTCCAGAATCCAGTTCCAGAATCCTGTTCCAGCCGAGCCTGTTCCAGCCAAGCTTGTTTGAGAATCCTGAATCCTGTTTGAGAATCCTGAATCCTGTTCCAGCCAAGCCTGTTCGAGAATCCTGAATCCTGTTTGAGAATCCTGTTCCAGCCAAGCCTTTTCAAGAATCCTGAATCCTGTCCCTGACTTGTTTATTGTCTTGCTTCTGTTATTCTTGTTGCCTAGCTCCTACTCTGTCTTGCCTGTCTAGTTGTGCTTTGTCTTGTCTCTTTTAGTCTAGTCCTGTCCAGATCCAGTCCTTGCCATGTCCTTCTCTTGCCCTTTTCTGGACCCAGTTTTAATCTACTTCCGTGTTTTGCCTTAACTTGCATTTCTGGGTCCCAGTCCCAGTTTTAATCCAGTTCTGAGTCTTGCCTTGTCCTCTCTGGGTTCCAGTTCTGGCCCTTTGCCTTCTTTTCCTTGCCTCATCTGGATCCGGTTCTTGTGTTGTCCATTGTGTTTAGTTACCTCTGACCTGCCTTCTTGAGTCTGTTAGTTTATCCTAGTCCAGTCTGTTCTGATTCCTGCCTGTGCCAGCTCAGGCGATTTGTCTGGACTGGCTAGTGGTTAGAGCACCGGTCTTGCAATCCAGAGGTGGCCGGTTCAAATCCCACTGCTGATCCTTGTGATCTTGAGCAAGTCACTTAACCCTGCATTGCCTCAGGTACAAACTTAGATTGTGAGCCCTCCTGGGACAGAGAAATATCCAGTGTACCTGAATGTAACTCACCTTGACCTACTACTGAAAAAGGTGTGAGCAAAATCTAAATAAACAAATAAAATAAAGCTCCGGCTTTAGTCCAAGGGCTCACCATTCCTGACAGCTGTGACACATGAACACTAACTCAATGACACTGACACGTAAGTGTTATGAAAGCATGCGCTGCATTGAGGGTGGGATAAGTAACACAGCCTATTCCCTATTGCTCATTTCCAGATGCAGAAAGTGGATCAGCTGTGCTATTAACTTTGACCACATCCTGCGATAACAAATTCCATTCTCTGCAGCCTCTACCTGCTTCCTACTAGGTATTGTTTTGAGACTTAATTTTCAAAAATACTGGCCCAGTGTTTCCAAATTTGTAGTCATCGATGATATTCTTATTTTCTTGAAGGATGCTGGCAGATGCTTGTTAAACCAGAATTATTCAAATGGGAACAACTGTGCCATTTGACTTCTGTTAGCATAAGAATGATTAGTCTAGGGCAGTGTTACTCCACCTTGGCCACTCAGCAAGTTACTTTCACAGCAAGCTACAAATAGACATAGATAGATATGGTGATATTTAATGGTCACTTTGACCCTGAATATAAGCATTTGCTATTCTATACAGTGAAAAATACATGGGTAGAGACATTTTAGACTTAATGTAGAAATCAGAATTGAGACGTCCAGGTCAGGACATGTGCAATGCCAGTAATATTTTAGAAAATGAGATGAAGTAAAGACTTTTCTAAAATACATGCAGGAATGCACATGTATGTACCAGAAGCATGCAGCGAGAGCAACCATTTTGCATGTCAACATGGAAAACGTCAACAGAGGCAACTCATCAACTTGCAAGTTTAAGTGCCAACACTTGCACGTGAGAATGCACTGAGCAGGAGTCTGTCTGCCAAATAAGGAAATGTTTCCCTTCTTCGGTAGTCTGGATGGCGACTGCCAGGCTACAAAGAGAAAAGTCCGGTGCCACCATTTTTCAAGATGGTGCACCAGAGGCAGGAATGAATGGGCATTGCTCCTGTGTCTTCAAGGTATGCCCTGAGGGTCAGGACAGTGGGATGAGGGAGCTACTCAGGGCTTTTTTTGAGGGGGTACTTGGGGGTACTGGTACCGGCACCTTTCTCATTGTCTGCTAAAATTGACCCATGGAACCCAAGTTTTAATGAAAGAGCTCAGGCCCAACACACCAATTCTGTCTTATCATAGATTCTGTGACTAGTTGCAGGGGGCCTGGCTATTATAGGGTGGGTCCCTCAGTGATCACTCCACTCCTGAGGGGTGGCCTAGCATTTGAGTACCGGCACCTTTTTTGCTAGAAAAAACTCACTGGAGCTACTAGACACCAGGGATTTTTTATAAATTGGGGGGTATGCAGTAGATGACACCTATGACCAAAGGGAAGTGGTCTATGGTGTAGAACTGAGCATGTTGTTTTGGAGTGCTTGAGCAGTAGTGTGGAAGGTAATATAGTGTGAGGTGTGGATGACGAAGGCATCGAGGAACTGGGTAAGACAGTTGGAGATGGCGGGCAGGGTGAGGCCTGCACTGACTCCTAGCAATAACTGGAAGGTGACAGTGGCCAGAAAGGTGAGGAAGGCAGTGACCTTCAGGATTATTCCTGCATTTCCTGGTCTGGAGGAGGGGTTGTATTGGGTCACAGAGGTGCTGTACGGCAGCCCTGTCAAACCAGAACCTGCTCAGTGAGGTCCAAGATGTGGGTGCTGAGCCTGGAGACTCTCTGATAGGGATATTTCCTCTGGGGCCTCCCCTCCAAATTCTCATCCACTCACAGTAATGCGTTCAGGGCATCCATGATTGCAGTGCAGGTGTCCCACCACCACAAGTACAGTCCACTGGCCCCAGAAACACCACTGTGCACACCTCCACCTACTGAACCTCGTAAGACTCAGCAACAGTACCTGCACGAGCACACAGACGTGAGACACACACCAGCTGCCCAAATATACTCACTTTCCCACCACCAACAAACAATCCAGACACACACAGCTAGAGCACTAAGCACTCACTGTTCCAACAACAGCAATCAGTCCTAACACACACAGCAGCAGCACAAAGCACTCACTCTCCCATGAACAGCACACAGCCCTCATACAAACAGCAGCACAGAGCACAGTGTGTTACGTCTGTGGCCGTGACCACCCTCAGACTTACCCTGTTTCTGGGAGTCAGTGGCTGTGCTGGCTTTTGCTTGTCTCTGTGTCTGTCTCTGTCTTAGTTTCTCTCTGGCTCTGTGTGCTGATTGCCCTACTGAACCTCACCTGTGTGGGCTATGCCTTTTCCAAGATGGCTGCCGCCGACTCCTCTATGCCAGTATCCAAGATGGCTCCCGCTGGGCTGACTTCTCTGTGTGTCAAGCCTCTGTTTGACTGCAAGGTGATTGCTGCAGCTTGTGCCCCTGGTGTGGAAGGGCTTTATTAATCACTTAGAGACTACAGCCCTGGCCTTTGCATTTCATTTAGGGCCCTGGTGTATAGAGTGCTCTGTACACTGTTTCAGTGTTTGCTCTGTGTGAGTTTCTATGTTTGACTAGATAGCTTAGGCACCGTGTGGCTTGTTAGCCTGTGTATAGCTTTGCTAGTGCTCTGTGTTTGTTTAGACTAGCCAGCTTAGGCACCGTGTGGCTTGTTAGCCTGTGTATAGCTTTGCTAGTGCTCTGCGTTTGTTTAGACTAGCAAGCTTAGGCACCGTGTGGCTTGTTAGCCTGTGTATAGCTTTGCTAGTGCTCTGTGTTTGTTTCCAGTGCATGACTTGTTAGCTTGGGCACAGCTTTGTTGTTAGCTGGTGTATAGCTTTGCTAGTGCTCTGTGTTTGTTTCCAGTGCATGACTTGTTAGCTTGGGCACAGCTTTGTTGTTAGCTGGTGTATAGCTTTCAAGTCTCCTGAGTGTGCTCTGTGTATGTTTCTTGTGTATGATTGGTTTGCCTGGGTATAGCGTTTCTATTAGCCTAGGTACAGTTTACTAGTCATTGTGTTTAAACCTGCCGACTGACAGAACCCGGACAGTCCCTGCCTGTCGGCCTTGCCTGCGCCTAGGTGCCAGGGGGCACTCCTGGATCTTCATTCCTGTTGTTCCTGCTTGCAAGTTCCAGTTCCGGGTTTTCCTGTAAGTCCTACCGGCTGCCAGAACCTTAGGGCTTAACCCTCGGGGAAAGGTGGTCAAGCGTAGGTGAAGCCTAGGTCCAGTGTGTTCCAGTCCAGCGGGTTTCACTCCTGTATGTTCCAGTCCTGTGGGGCCCTCCAGTGTGTTCCAGTCCAGGGGGCTCCACTCCAGTGCGCACCCGTCTGGTGCGTTCCAGTTCCGAGTGTTCCGGTGTAGAACTCCAGTCCGGGGTTCCGGTCCAGTTTTGTCTCATCTCTACCTTGGAGGTGATCTTGCCTGCCACTGCCGCTCCACGGTAGTGGCCCATGGGCTCACGAACCCAGTGCTCTCGGGGAAGAAGCCTGACAGTATGCCAAGGTCCTCGAGCACGCGACAGACCCGGGGAAGAAGCCTGACAGTATGCCAAGGTCCGCGAGCACGCGACACAGTGACAATCAGAGGAACAATGAGAGACAGAGGACAAGCAGGTAGGGATATAGAATGGGAGATGTGGGGGTTTGGGGACAGTGAGAGTTTGGAGAGGGAAGGTGGGGAGATATAGAGGAAATAATAGGTATGGCTGGAGGCTAGTAGGTGTGGGCAAGGACCTGAGGAAGTAAGACACAGAGGAAGCAAGGTAGGAAAGGATCAAAAGGTTCAGACTGGGGCAAACAGACAAAGGTAACAAAGCACTCAGCAACTCTCCACTATTTCTCACAGATGATCGCTTCCACCTCTCCAACTCAGCAAAATCACAAATGAGTCTAAAGACAGGTTTAGCCTTACCCTAGATGCTTTCAAAGCAGGTCTAATTCCAGGCGTATTTCCTTCCACCTCAGGAAGTCATTTTGCTATCCGTTATCAGCAATAAACATTCTTCAGGTAACACAGCCCATGTCATGCCCATGAAACACTCCCTCTGGGAATGTCTTCTTTTCAGTGGCTAGTGGGCTTGGTTATTTTTTGTTTGTTTGTTTGTTTGATTATAAGCTTTAGACATTTTTTTCTGTAAGATATACGTATATCTGCCTGTTATGTCATAATTATATAAGTACAGAAAATAATATTCACTACATAAGTACTGCCATACTGGGACAGACTGAAGGTCCATCAAGCCCAGCATCCTGTTTCCAACAGTGACCTGTGGGTGCTGTGGGTGCTTGAGCACCCCCAATATTGAGAAAATTCCTTATATGTGTCCATGGAGGGGTTATTTCCACTGGGCTAAGCACCCCTAATAATTTTGAAAAGTTAGCTCCTATGAAACCAGTACATTTTATGCTGCTTATCCTAGAAATATACAAACAAATATGAATGCAGTTTTTTTGTGACGTGGAGTAGAGTCTCATATATTTGACACGAAAAAGGTTTTTTTCACTCAATACGTGAATGTGTAATTCGTTTATATGATTTAATCATTGACTCAGTCTCCACCAACCTTTACTAATCACTAATTTATGACTTTTGTCAGTCCAACTCTCACAAAACAATCATAATCAACAAAATGTTCACAGCACTTAGCTTTGGCAGGTTGGTGCACTCTGAAACCCCGACAGGTCCCCGTTTCGTGTTAACTTTATCAAGGGGGAGCCACCAATTCCGATAACTGCCTCAAGTGCATGTGTTCCATTGCTTTATCCATTGCTTAAAGCAATGGAACACACGCACTTGAGGCAGTTATCGGAATTGGTGACTCCCCCTTGATAAAGTTAACACGAAACAGGGATCTGTCGGGGTTTCAGAGTGCACCAACCTGCCAAAGCTAAGTGCTGTGCATATTTTGTTGATTATGATTAGATTGTGAGAGTTGGACTGACAAAAGTCATAAATTAGTGATTAGTAAAGGTTGGTGGAGGCTGAGTCAATGATTAAATCATATAAACGAATTACACATTCACGTATTGAGTGAAAAAAACTTTTTTCGTGTCAAATATATGAGACTCTACTCCACTTCATAAAAAAACTGCATTCATATTTGTTTGTATGTTTTGCGATTTTCTACACTCGACAGAGTGCTGGCTCAGTTTTTGTAGTGACAGTATCCTAGAAATAAACAGTGGATTTTCCCCAAGTTCATTTTAATAATGGTCTACGGCCTTTTTCTTTAAGAAGCCATCCAAACCTCTTTAAACCCCGCTAAGCTAACTTCTTTTACTACATTCTCTGGCTACTCTATTGGCTATCTTTGTGTCATTTTTTGGATGTTTTTCTGTTTAGAAAATGAGCCCCTAAATGATTTCTGTCAGATATATCCATATTCATCATTTTATTATCCAAATGTCTGCACATCAGTATTAAGTACAGCTAAAAACAAATAAACTTTGCATTGAACTGAGCAAACAACCACAAAGTGGACAACAACTGCCTACTGGTCATGCATTGATGAAAAGTACAGCCATTAAACATTTATCTCCACATGAACTAAATGTTAGTTCTCATTAAAACTATTCTGATTCACTGCATAATGAACGAACTGCACACAGTGCAACAATAATAAATTTGTAGTCCTAAAAAAGAAAAATAACCCGCATTGAGTATCTGGTGAAGAAATGAAAATTGTTCTATCAGCAAGCATAATTCTCTTGTGACATATTTGTATTTTCTTTCATACATTATGTAGGAACCCCAAGGTGAACTCCTGTCTGGGGACATTATTTGAGGCTACACAAACAAGAAGATGAGGGATCCTATAGCAGAGGGGGAGGAATTTTCTTCAAGGCCCTCACTTACCATATCTGATTTCTGCTCCTGGACCTTCTTGGTAGATGTGTTCCCAGAAATAAGTCCGTTCCACACATGATCAATTAACAATGACACCAAATTTAACAGTAGCCAAAAGAGGCTAAACCTCAAGAAGATTCATTGATCACGATGAATAGAAGCAAAAGGAACACGTGAGGTAAAGTTTCTTCTAGAGATGAACAGTAGTAGATGCAACAGCTTCATTCTCCTCCTTGACTGTCAAGAAGATTTGATTCTCTCTTGCACTCCTATCACTCACCCCTTTCTAGCCTTTACAGGCAGGTTTCTGAGATCCTAGCTCAGTTAGCTAGGATACCCTTCCTTTACAGGTTGTGGGAGTATCTCCTGGGGACTAAGTCCACCTGATGATCTAGTGCTCCTTGTCCTCTGAGGGGACCTCTAGGCTCCCCTCCTAGTCTTCCTCTTTTGGCTCCCCTCCTTGAGAGTTCGTAGACCCTATCAGCGTGTGCTTGTCAAGTATTGAGACCAGCTTGGTAGAAAAAGGAGCCTCTCAATGTAGCTGCTTCCACACTGTACCCAGAAATAAACTAAACAGGGTGTGAGAACTGAGTCAGAGCCACCCCCTTTTCCTCCTTCTCATTATGGAACAGCGTACATCTCTATCCCTGACCCTACAATCTGACAGTGATAGACAATACTCTAAGTGAGGCCTTACCAATGACTTGTACAGGGCATCAACACTCAACTTATTCTCGAGTCTTCCGTGAGGAACCGCATCAAAGGCTTTGCTGAAATCCAAGTAGCTTACATCTAGCGCATGTCCTTTATCCAGTTCTTTGGTCGCCTAGTCAAAGAAATCAATCATATTCATTTGGCAAGATTTTCCTTTAGTAACGTCATGTTGCATTGGATCCTGCAACTCACTGGATTCTAGAAAGTTAACTATCTTTTCCTTCAGCAGCAATTCTATTATTTTTCCTACCACTGACGTGAGGCTTACCGGCCTGTAGTTTCTCACTTCTTCCCTGTCCCCGCTTTTGTGAAGAGGGGCCACATTAGCTCATCTCCAGGATTTCTCTGAGCTCCCCCTGCATCCTGGGATGCATCCTATCCGGCCCCATAGTTTTGTTCACTTTCAGATTTTCAAGTTGTTTACAAATGCTTTCTTTCGGAAACGGTGCACTGTCCACTCAGTTCCCAGCTATACCCTTGGCAGTTGACCATGGTCCTTCTCCAGGATTTTCTTCCTTGTACACCAAAGAAAAGTATTTGTTTAGCACATTTGCTTTATCCTCATCACTCTCCACGTAGACATTCTCAGCATCTTTCAGTCTTACAATTCCATTCCTAGTTTTAACTCTTTCCCCAATATATCTGAAAAGGTTCTTGTCACATCTCTTTAGACCTTTAGCTATTTTTTCTTCCACCTGTGCTTTCGCTAGCCATATTTCCCTCTTTGCTTCTTTGAGTTTAATCCAGTAATCTTTACCGTGATCCTCTTGTTGCATTCTTCTGTATTTCTTGAATGCAGCCTCTTTTGTCCTTATTTTTCCATCCACTTGTTTGGAGACCCATATAGGCTTCCTGTTTTACAAAGATCTGTTGTCATATTTATAGCAGCTTTCAACTTGGACCACTGCCCTTCCACTTTTCCTATGCCTACCTATGCCATCAACTTCTTCTTCTTCAGGTATTCCCCCCATTTTACCAAAATCAGCATATCTGAATTCCAGTACTTTGAGTTGTGTACATCTACACTCCACATTTGCTCTTGTAGCATACCATATTGTGTGATTATCACTATTGTCTAGGTGATCACCCACATGGATGTTGGAAACACTTACTCTATTTGTGAGCACTAGATCCAGCATCAGCCCTTCCCTTGTGAGTTCTAACACCATCTGTCTGAGCAAAGCACTGACAGGCCTCCACGATCTCTTTGCCTCTTTCCGATTCTGCCAATGGGACATTCCAATTCACATAAGGCAAATTGAAATCTCCCAGCAACAGCGACTCCCCTTTCATTCCAAGCATATAGATATCTTCTGTGGAAGCAAACAAAAGAGCAGATCACTAGGTGGTATCAAATAAAGCAAAAACATATAAACATTGAAAGTCTGACCTTTGACATCTGTACTAATATAAAGGAAGTCATTGCTCACTTCCGTTTTTTTACTATAGAAGATCTTTTTGATCATATGATGTTCCGATTTTGAGCGCAATATTGCTTGGGAAGAAGCTGACCTGCTGTTTATATGCTTTTGCTTTATTTGATATTACAGCAACTGAAAGCCCCTGACGCAGCCCTTGTGGGCGAAACACAGTCTGTGTCGGGCGATTATTTCTCCAATAAAGTCTTACTAATACCACCTAGTGATCTGCTCTTTTGTTTGCTTCCACATTGGATTTTGCGGATCAGTTTTCTTGGACCAACCTTATAGATATCTTCTATCAGATCCTTGTCCAGCTTCTCCATTTGTGCCAGAGGTCTGTAGATAACACCTGTGTGGATACAGGTTCCATCTTCTCTTTCCAGGATAATCCATATAACTTTTTCCTTTCCCAGGTTCCCTGCATTTCATATGCGCTGATATTATTCTTCAATTACATTGCAACTCCTCCACCTCTTTGGTCCTCCCTATCCTTTCTAAAAAGATTATAGCTTGGTATGGTTGCATCCCATTCATGGAGATCACTGAGCCATGTCTCTGTAATAGGAACAATATCCAAGTCATTCTGCAACATCAGGGCTTGCAAATCTTGAACCTTTTTACTTAGGCTATGAGCATTTGTGTTCATTGCTTTCCATGTGTTATTGAGTTTAGATGGTTTTCCATATTAGCATTACTTTCCCCACTGCCATCATATATTTCCTGTGGATGACTTTCTGAATTCCTTTGCTTCCTTTTGTCACCCCTACCCTCTACTTTAAATGCCTAGAAACATACTGTCTGAACTTTCCCCCAAGGATCCTTTTTCCTGTCATACAAAGATGGAGCCCATCATTGCAGTACAACTTGTTATTTTTCCACGTACCTCCCCATCCTCCTGTGTATCTAAAACCTTCCTCTTTACACCAAGCTTGAAACCACTTATTGAACTCCTCTGTTTCACGTAGTCTTTCCTCTCCCTTCCCATATGTAAGAATAATTTCAGAAAAAGCTGCACTCCGAACTATGCTGCAGTCCCTCCCCAAGCTTCTGGAACACTCTCTGTGCTCCAAACTTGTTAATGTTGGCCAGGTCATTTGTACCCAGGTGGATTTGTAAATGTGCTTACAATATTCTTATATGAAAAATATTAATAATGATAGAGTACTGTAGAACACAAGCAGGCTTATTTTCAAAAGAGAAGGACGCCCATCTTTTGACACAAATCGGGAGATGGGCGTCCTTCTCCCAGGGTCGCCCAAATCGGCATAATCGAAAGCCGATTTTGGGTGTCCCCAACTGCTTTCCGTCACGGGGATGACCAAAGTTCCTGGGGGTGTGTCAGAAGCATAGCGAAGGCGGGACTGGGGCTTGCTTAACACATGGGCATCCTCGGCCGGTAATGGAAAAAAGAAGGGCGTCCCTGACGAACACTTGGCCAACTTTACTTGGTCCATTTTTTCTTGCGACCAAGCCTCAAAAAGGTGCCAGAACTGACCAGATGACCACCGGAGGGAATCATGGATGACCTCCCCTTACTCTCCCAGTGGTCACCAACCCACTCCCACCCTAAAAAAAAAACTTTAAAAATATTTTTGCCAGCCTCAAATGTCATACCCAGCTCCATCACAGCAGTATGCAGGTCCCTGGAGCAGTTTTAGTGGGTGCAGTGCACTTCAGGCAGGCGGACCCAGGCCCATCCCCCCCTACCTGTTACACTTGTGCTGGTAAATGTGAGCCCTTCAAAACCCACCAGAAACCCCATCTAGGTGCCCCCCTTCACCTGTAAGGGCTATGGTAGTGTTGTACATTTGTGGGGAGTGGGTTTTGGGAAGGGGTTTGGGGGGGGTTGGGGGCTCAGCACCCAAGGTAAGAGAGCTATGCACCTGGAAGCAATTTATGAAGTCCACTGCAGTGCCCCCTAGGGTGCCTGGTTGGTGTTCTGGCATGTGAGGGGGACCAGTGCACTACGAATGCTGGCTCCTCCCATCACCAAAGGGCTTGGATTTGGTTGTTTCTGAGATGGGCGTCCTCGGTTTCCATTTTCGCCGAAAACCGGGGATGACCATCTCTAAGGCCGACCTAATTGTTGAGATTTGGGCATCCCGGACCATATTATCGAAATGAAAGATGGACGCCCATCTTGTTTCTATAATACAGGTTTCCCTGCCCCTTCGCTGGGACATCCTGCGAGGATGTCCTCAGGAAAACATGGGCGCCCATTTCGATTATGCCAAACCTCATTGTCTGTAGGCGGGTGTCTTTGTTCAGACTCACATTCTCAAGGTTTATGACTATACAATGTCAAGAAATCTTGTGAACTTTACCAATCCTATCTCTTAGACCTAGTCTGAAATGGCCCTTTTTGATTGGTACTTCATGTCTGCAGATCTAGATTTCACTACAATGTAATGTCATAACCTACAAATTAAATGGCTTATCACAAAGTGTACCCAGCCTTCTTTCTGCATTTAATTAATTTGTGTTCCATGCAGTGAGGAAATGAAACATCTGTGTGATAGAGTTTTCTGCTCTAGCAAAGGCATGCTGGGAACATTTATTGCCTGCTTAAGGATTCTCTGATTTGTAGGTTTAGCTTTCATCATTGTGCAATATTTCAACTAATAGAATTACAACACAGCAATTTCAAAAACTGTATTCTGAAAAAAAAAAAGAAGTACTTTATCTTCATTGTAAATTTTAGTCTGGCAAATTAATATCAGGTCAAACCCCAGTTTGCAGATATTTGAGGGGTCTAGCAAATAAATTAAGGGATCGATATTTAGCCGGCGCCATTCCTGGATAATTAATGCTGGGTCACGTCCAGGCACCAGAATTGACTATCTTGGTTTATGAAGCCAGCTATCTCTTATGTGGTTAAGTGTGATATTCAGCACTTAAACGCACAAAGATAGGACTGTTTAGAAGGAATGGTTCCGCGGAATCTTAGCGGAGATTGGGTGGCAACGCCGGTAATTGGGAAACAAAACGGGAGCTGGGCAGACTTCTGTGGTCTACGCCCTGATCGTGACTGGATAGTGATGGGCTGGAGTGTAAATTTTAAGGGGGCTTCGACGTTAGCTTCAGAACTTAGTACAAGAACAGTGCTAGGTAGACTTCTACGGTCTGTGCCCTGAGAAAGGCAGGGACAAAGCAAACTCAGGTTTCCATATAAAGTGTCTTGTTGGGCAGACTAGATGGACCATACAGGTCTTTATCTGCCGTCATTTACTATGTTACTATGCGATCCAATTTGAATGCCAAACCTAGGGGGTTAAGTACTGAATATATGCACTTAACCACATATGTGTTGACTCCGCCCACAGACCACCCACAAAATAGCGGTTGGTGATGATATTAAATGCCGCTGAATATCATAGCACTGAACAAGCGATTTAACTGGCCAGGAGTTGTTTCTGGCCAGTGAACTTACTTTCAATATTGACCCCTAAATATACAGTATCAACCTTCTATATTAAAAATAGGTACGTATGTCATGGACATTTTCACTTAACCCCATCCATGCTACTGGATGCAGATATTATGTCCTTATGACGTCCTTTTACTAAACTGCGGTAAAAGGAGGCCTACGCTAGCGTCAGTGTGTGTGTGTTTTTGATGCACGCTCAGGCCCCCATTTACCTCAGTGGGTAGAAGGCTGTCTCTTTTTTCTCAAAAGAAATGCCCATGAGGGAATTGAACCACTTCCCATGTGGACATTTCAAGGGGGGAGCACTTACTGCCACCGACTGAGATGGCAGTAAGGGCACCAGGGGCGTAGCCAGACTTCGGCGGGAGGGGGGGTCCAGAGCCCGAGGTGAGGGGGCATATTTTAGCCCCCCCCCCCGGCGCCACCGACCCCCCCACCATTGCCAACCCCCCGCCACTGTCACCACCACCAACAACTTTGAGCCCCCCCTGCCGACGACCATCTCGACCCCCATCCCGCCGCAAACCCTCCCCCGCCGCTGCTGTCACCGTCGCCTACCTTTGCTGGCATGGGACCCCAGCCCCCACCAGCCGAGGTCCTCTTCTTCCGGCACAGGGTTTTGTTCTGTTTCTGTGAGTCTGACGTCCTTGCGCCGGAAGAAGAGGACCTCAGCTGGCAGGGGTTACGGTTTCCCGCCAGCAAAGGTAGGCGACGGCGACGGTGGGGGAGGGCTGGCGGCAGGAGGGGGGTCGAGAGGGTCGTCGGCAGGGGGGTCCAGGGCCAAATCTACGGGGGCCCAGGCCCCCTTGGCCCCACGTAGCTACGCCACTGAAGGGCACCCGCACCGGGTAAGCACCAGTGCTAAAAAAAAATAGAAACATTTTTGTGACACTGGAAATACCACGCCCTGGGGGTGGGAACTACCACCGAGTTCCTGCGGTAGCCTGGCAGTAGTTCTGGATTGGCACACGGGAAGCCCATTGCTGCGTACCAACCCTTTAGTAAAAGGGCCCCTTAGTAAAATGTCTTCTCCCCTCTTTATCTCTTACAGAATAAATGTGCTCTCTTCATGTGACAATATGAACATCTGGAAAAGGGGGAGGTGACATAGGGTAGGTTGCTATTCCTTTGACCTGTGAGGTGCTTCTATGATAAATGGTGCTGTATTGACAAATTTTACAATAATCTATGTAGATAAAATCAAATTAGAACATATGAACATAAGAGTAGCCACAGTGGATCAGACCAATGGTCCATCTAGCCCAGTATCCTGTTTTCCAAACAGTGGCCAAGCCCAAATCCAAATTGTGGCAACTCTCCATACTGCAAATCTCTTTCTTTTGCTCATTGAGTTCTTTTTCGTACTCACAGCAGTTTATTCATGCAATTCTGCAATTTATAACCTGTCTTTGTCACTGGAAGGATCGATCAACAAACAAGCAGACCAGCAGTTCTGAAGCACTGTATCATTTATTAAAATAATCACCAGGCGTGGCCAAATTTCGCCCATAGGCTGCATCAGGGGTAAAAACTGGTACATAAACACATTAATTAAAATCATAAAAATCATAAATACGACAGATAAAATCAAATCAATAAAAAAATTTATATCAATAAAAACAATTACTACTAAAATACAGATAATGAAATCTTAAATATTGACATGTACAATCTTAACCAAAAATACAAAATGTATACAATGTGTCTGCCACGTGCATAAAAACTCATAAACAATGCAAATCAGTTTAAAAAGATCAATATGAATAAGAACAAGCACTGATAAAACAAATAAAGTGAATTGTACACAAGTGACCTGAGAGACCTTAAGCAAAGTGAGATAAAATATTCTGATATGTTAATCCAAAAAAAAAAAAATCTGTCACATGCACAAACACATGAGTGAACATACACAGGGGCCAAACATTTTTATTTTCTAGTGCCCGGGGGGGGGGGGGGGGGGGGGCTAGCGGTAATCACTGCTGGGTTAGCCTTACTGACTCCTAAATGGAAGGCGGTAAGGAATCCAGCTGTAAATGGCTGCATGGCAATATTTTGCTTACCATATGGCCAATTGCTGGTCCTCTTGAAAAAAAGCCCTTTTACCGATGGCGGTAAAAGTTGGTCTCGACGTGTAGCAAACCTGTGCGCTGATGTCACCATGGGCCACCTTTTACCGCCATTTGGTAAAGAGCCCCTAAGTGACGTATGTAGCTATCAGTTATCACTAGTGGGCATGTGGTTTAGGAAGGGGGCACAAGGGTTTCATTGATCAGTTAAAGGGGTGCAGGAACAAAAACAAGATTGAGAACCCCTGTTATAGCGCATTTCATGACCCGAGTCACATAGCAAAAATAGGTGTATTATTTATGGGTGACCTTTACCCAAAATACAGTAGCATAATGCCCTGCCACCAACCTGTATGAGGTACAAAACCAAATAAAGCTTAGCCAAACTGGGTTGCATTCTATACATGGCGCCTAAAAAAATCAGCGCCAAAAAAATCCTCTTAAGCGGTATTCTCTAAGCCACACCTAAAGTTCACCACGGTTTATTTATTTATTTATTTTTATTTATTTATTTGCTACATTTGTACCCCACATTTTCCCACCTAATTGCAGGCTCAATGTGGCTTACATAATACCGTAAAGGCGTTCGCCAGTCGGTTGATAACAAATACAAGGTTGTATTGTGGTCGAATGAGGTAAGTGTGTGTCAGGCACCATGAAGTCGAAGGGAATGAAGATTGTATATTGTCCAGTATGATCATTTACAGAATACATGCTTAAGTGGAGAGGTCACACATAAATTTAGGTACGGCCATTTGCACCAATGAAAACATGGTGCAAATGCCCAACTTTATGTGGGCAGTGACGATCCTAGGTCGGCTGCCACCCGGGGCAGATTGCCGATGCGTACCCCCCACCGGGTGCAGCACGACACACGCCCCCTGGTGCAGTGACACCCCCCGGGTGCATTCTTAGCTGCTGGGAGCAGCCGCGCGGCTCTCGGCTCCACTGGCTCCCTGCTCCCTCTGGTCCGGAACAGGAAGTAACCTGTTCCGGGGCAGAGGGAGCAGGGAACCAGCGGAGCCGACAGGCGCGCGGCTGCTCTCTGCACCCCTCCAGCAGCATGCACCCGGGGCAGACCGCCCCCACCGCCCCACCCTTGGTACGCCGCTGTACGTGGGTAAGTACCAATTAAATCTAATTAGTACCAATAATTGCTTTTTAAAAAGTAAATTATTGGCACTAATTGGATCATTATTCTATTAAATTCCATGTGCAAATCGGGAAATCAACTAAATTTGCAAGCACAATTTTTGATGGCCTTTATAGAATCAGAGGGACTACATGGCTAAGTCGGAAGCGTGTAAGATTAGTCAAGATCAGGAGGCGGGGCTGGTGGTTGGGAGGCGGGGATAGTGCTGGCCAGACTTATACGGTCTGTGCCAGAGCCGGTGGTGGGAAGCAGGACTGGTGGTTGGGAGGCAGGGATAGTGCTGGACAGACTTGTACGGTCTGTGCCAGAGCCAGTGGTTGGGAGGAGGGGCTGGTGGTTGGGAGGTGAGGATAGTGCTGGGCAGACTTATACGGTCTGTGCCAGAGCCGGTGGTTGGGAGGAGGGGCTGGTGGTTGGGAGGCGGGGATAGTGCTGGGCAGACTTATACGGTCTGTGCTCTGAAGAGCACAGGTACAAATCAAAGTAGGGTATACACAAAAAGCAGCAAATATGAGTTATCTTGTTGAGCAGACTGGATGGACCGTGCAGGTCTTTTTCTGCTGTCATCTACTATGTTATGTTACTATTAGGAAAGAAGGGTTCTTGCCTTTTCAGATAAAAATTACTGGAAAACTAAATGCCAATCTTAAGAGCATAAGCCTTGTTATACTGTGATAGACCAAAGGTCCATCAAACCCGGTATCCTGTTTTTAATAGTGGACAATCCAGGCTATTAAACTATGTGGAGAGATTAAGCTGCTGCTGTCTACATATATCTGTTTTTCAAAAAGGCAGGAACATGCAACAGGTAACAATGTAGATTTAAATTCAATAACATATAGACCAATTCCTGGCCCATGAGCATTATTGTAAAGCATCTAGTCGCATGATCAACATCTCATTTTCTAGCACCTATTTAAATAAATGCAGGATGTCAAACAATAGTCTATAGTTTAGGGGGGAAAAAAAAGACTTCAATTCCACACTAGTTAATTGAGGCTAGAGTCATTCTACCTACATCTATGGCAATTTCACATTGGTGCACTTCAATTAAGGAATAATAAGGTTGCAAAGTAATTTATACTAATAGATTAGATGTCGCCTGTGAAAAATTACTGATTAACTCAAAGTGGGCCTCTAGAGCTCTGGCAATGCCCTTTAATAGTGGTCTCAATTCCCCCTCCCCCAGCTCAAATTCATTCAAAAACATGCCTTTCACGTTTTTGCTAACAGGAGATTCTAAAATTACTGATATGTTGCATTCCATGCAGCTTTCAGAAGAACATTAAAAACTTACCTATGTTTATCTACATCATTTTCTCCTTTATGTAATCATAGCTCTAACTTGAATACAATAAAGTCAATTTTCACATGGCACTTAGTAGTTTGACGCTGTGCCAAATGTCTAAATGTCAATTTCGTTTCATTTTCAGAGGAAATGCATGTATAAAACTAAGCCTGAATTCTGGTCCATATCTAGTTTAATACACACAGAAAAACTGACATGAAAACAGCATTCTGGGATTCCAAATAATGAGCATCTATATGTGTAGCGTGTATGGGCAGATATTATACATTTATATAGGCTTAGAGTAGACACGTAAGTACATGTGTAGAGTAGGTTTATATTTTCATCAGAGGAATTTTATAATGGGGCGTATCATAGGAGCCTATTCTATAAAGGAATCCTAGGCACCTATATTTCTATATGTTTATATTTACTAAGGACTTGCTATACCACCTGTACTAGTCTAGTAGGCCAAAGCGGTTTATAGACTAACAAAAAGATAGAAAAAGAATGCCATAAATTTAAATAGGAAAGAGAAACCAGCAAAGATATTAGGGAATACCATAATTTTAAATAGGAAAGAGAAATCATATATCCTGATAATGGCAACTAGAGTATACATCAAGGAAGAGAGATGAGGAGGCTGTTCTCCAAACATAGATCACAGAATCACCCATCAAGATCAGACAGTAGGCACTGAAATGCTGCCTGAAGAAATATGTTTTAAGAGTTTGTAGGGGTAAAAGTCCCTGCCACAAGATAACCAGTATATTACAGAGATTGACTATGCTATGTGGTACAGCTAATATAGATCACTGAATATGCAGTGCTCTGTGCTCCAATATAGAAACTTTTGCTATGGTCAAAACTTACATAATCATGCCCTCTCTGAAGAAAGAACCTGTAACCTTGTCTGATGCAAGACAAAGGAATGTGGGCAACCATTGCAAGGACTCATTCAGGCTCATTTTCAAAGCACTTAGCCTCCCAAAGTTCCATAGAAACCTATGGAACTTAGCCTCCCAAAGTGCTTTGAAAATATGCCTCTTAGTCATATCGACCCCAGTCTCCCTGGTGCCAGAATTCAGGGAAAAGCCTTCAGAATAATGCCAAAAGACATTTGTGTGGTATTTTCAAGCAATAACAAAAAGGACACAGCCAATCACCTATCTATTCATCAGAGACATTGCTGATATCAAAATGATATAAAAGGGCATCTGCCATGGCAAGAGATTAGGAATACTCATCTCATTGTATCTCATTAACTCATATCATCAACTCATCATCATTGGAACACTTCAGAGCAAGCATGGCCTGTGACAAAACCACATGCTAGCCCAGCCATTCCCAAAATAGACTGGTATCACTCATGCAGGTTGAATGATCAAAATCTGTCATCACTTCTGGGGAACAACAAGTAGATTTTTGTGCTGTGGAGAGTGTGCGTTTATTCCAACTGATTCCTGACAAGTGTTCATTCTTGCATTTAAGGTGTTTTTCTTTTGAATTTTTCTTCAAACTTTCATTCTGTCACATTCTGAACTTTTATATATAACTTTTGAATCCTAGCTGTTTTCATTTTCATTCTTGTTTATATTCCGTTTGTGTAAATAAATCTTCCGCTGTTATTATTACCAAGTAACGTGTGCTTTTGGAGCTTATCAGTATATATTTGGGGGGGGGGGGGGGGGGTTAGAGAACAAGATCTGCTAAACAGGAGACATGGAGGCATATTTTCAAAGCACTTAAACTTACAAACTTCCATGGTAACCTATGAAACTTTGTAATTCTAAGTGCTTTGAAAATTAGCCCCATAGTATTTATTAAAAGTTATTTATACAGAATTTTAATAGAAGATTAAACTTACGATTACTAAATTTCCCCAAACTCTCTGGGATTAATCCTCATGACTTGTTTAAAAGATATTTAAATGAACTCTTAAAAATTCCCCAGGAACCAATGCCGCCAGTTAACAAGATTTATTATATCCCAAATCCCAAGGGAGAGAAAGGGAAAAGACAAGATGGACTACAACCAAACTTAGACTTAGAGAACATTTCAGCAATATTAGAGAGTTCAGTGGATGAAAATACAGAGAGGTCAACTTTGATAGTTTCCTTCATTTTTGAACAGGACTTGAACAATATAATGAGACTTTATTTTAAAAACTTACAAACTTGTTTTGCTGGAATTAAAGTACAAATCTTCCCTGTCGTTACAAATCTACCCAACAGAGAAGGAAAGCTTTTTTAGCATTGAAAGCAAGAACTCTGGAGATAGGCGGGATGTTCTTCCTCGCCTATCCGTGTAAATGTTTGGTTAGGTTAGGTCAGGTTAAATACACCTTTTATTCACCAGACAGTCTAAAATCATTCCTGGATGCTAAGCAATTGAAATAATTAAATAAGGGAGAATTTATGCCACCTAATTTCTTTGTTTATTGTATAGAGGAACTTCCCTAACTCTGATCGCCCCATGATCGTAAATGAGGTCTAAGGAAGTATAAAGAATGTGTTGTTAAGAAATGGAATGTATCTTATTATTTGTCTTATGATTTGTTGATATGAAGAATTATTAATTATTAAGTAATTTACTATGGCTGTATTTCAAACAAGTGAATCCTTGTTAAAAGTGAAAACGAATAAATATATATATTAAAAAAAAAAAGTTATTTATACAAGTCTCTGTCCTACCATACATGGTGGTGAATTACTGATACTACCCCCACAAGTTGATTAAAGGGCTTATTTTCAAAACAGAAAAACATCCAAAAAGTAGCACAAAGTGGCAGACGGACTTTTTTTGCCAAAATCATTGGTGCTTTGTCATAAGGACTACTGCAATGACACATTAGTGGGGTGTAAGGGCTTTGTCTTGCAAAATCTTCAGACTGTTCAAAATATGGCAGCGAGGCTTGTCTTCAATAAGAGTTAAGCTAGATATATAGGTATGGTTTTTAATTTAATTCCATGCTTCTGTTACTTTACAGGGGGGTATGTCTTGATACAGCTGAAAAGCGAAATGGACAAATAAAACCTCCGGCAGTAATACATCTTTGAGATGAGTACATCTAGTAAATTGATAAGATTGGATCATAGTGGATAAGATTTTTGATATAAACTACAAGAGACATATTAAAAAGGAAAATTTTTGATAGTAAAAATTATTACCACATACAAATGAAGAGGTGGGTGTATAATTCTTGCTGAACTAAGATACGTATCAGTGAGTGGCACCACTGAGGTTATGGTATTGTTATTCTACATGGGAGATTTGTTGTAATGAAATAGGGTCATGCATACGTTTTGTACATTTCATAGATTAGAGAATGTTAACCTGGTATAAATATGTCTAAAAGTTAAGTTCAAGCCCTTATGCCAGACATAAGAGCTCCAGACCCGACTGTAGGTTCCTTCTTCAAATATGAATTTTTAATGCAATTTCAGATCCAATTCAGGGAAAAGACTTCACATGTAAGTAAATTATTGATATTTCTGGTCCAGTGGTTAAAAAGATCAGGAATGGTGTTCATCTTTGCTTCAGCGGTCCTGGAACTCTGACTCAAGAGGAATCTTTTTAATTCAATTACTGAGAACTTTGGTAGTCGTGTAATAAACACATATCAGACATTAATCAGTTTTCAGAAAATTTGTTGGCATGCTCCTCCAAATGCACATCTGCTAGGATTTGATAGTTCTCATTAATATAGGATTTCTAAGCTGGGTAATGCCAAGAATCTTAACAGTAATAGAATGTATATCTCATGACAATGATTCCACCCTTTGCCCATTCCCTACATGGCTTCTGTAAATTCTGGCCAAAAGTTAAACTGTGACGCTTAACGCTAATACTCTTAGTATAAAAAGCTAAAACTACCAGTTCAAACGTGACAAGAATAATAAATTAATTGGGAGGTCAAACTTCAGCCTTCCCACCTAGTTTACCTGTAGGCACTTTTGTACCTGCAAGCCTGGAGCCCATGGAGAACCACTTTCATAAATTGCCTGGGCACTGATGCTACCTGGAACCATTTGCCTGCATATTTTTCATATAAAAAGTATGTGAAGAAAATTAGAACAAAGGAGGTGCAGAGAATTCAACATGAAACCTGCAACATAGTTCTGCTGGTCAACCCTGCTCCAGTGGTGGCCCTACCATTAGGCCACCTGAGGTAGTATGCCCCCTGTGGGGGGCAGTATGCAGGTCCCTGGGGGAGGGGAGGTACAGTATGTGTGTGTCAGAGGAGGCATAATGAGGGGTGAACATCCTTCTCTCAAACATTTAGGACGTCCTCAACTGCCCCCCCCCCCCTCAGGGATGGCCAAATTTCAAGGGAGTGGAGTGGAGTGGAGTGGAGGAGTGGCCTAGTGGTTAGAGCACTGGTCTTGCAATCCAGAGGGGGCCAGTTCAAATCCTGCTGCTGCTCCTTGTGATGTTGGGCAAGTCACTTAACCCTCCATTGCCTCAGGTACAAACTTAGATTGTGAGCCCTCCTGGGACAGAGAAATATCCAGAGTACCTGAATGTAACTCACCTTGAGCTACTACTGAAAAAGGTGTGAGCAAAATCTAAATAAGATTCTGGAATCTTAAAGAGTGACAAGATTCCATGCAGAATCTCAAAGAGTAGCAACATTCCATGTAGAACCCCAAAGACTAGCAAGATTCTGGAGTGGAGGAGTGGCCTAGTGGTTAGAGCACTGGTCTTGCAATTCAGAGGTGGCCAGTTCAAATTCCACTGTTGCTACTTATGATCCAAAATCCAAATAAATAAAGGGGGTGTCAGAGGCATAAGAGGCATAGCAGGCATGGACATCCTTCTCAAAGAAACATCCAGGCATGGATGTCCTTCTCACAAACATCCACATTTTGGATGTCTTTAACTGCCGTCGCAGGGACAGAGGCATATCAAAGGACATCCTCAACTGCCGTTGCAGGGACATAGGCATAGAAATATCCAGTGTACCTGAATGTAACTCACCTTGAGCTACTACTGAAAAAGGTGTGAGCAAAATCTAAATAAATAAATATTTGAGATTCTACATGGAATGTTGCTACTATTAAAGATTCTACATGGAATGTTGGTACTATTTTAGATTCTGTTGCTACTATTTGAGATTCTACACAGAATGTTGCTAGTAGAGGAGTGGCCTAGTGGTTAGAGCACCGGTCTTGCAATCCAGAGGTGGCTGGTTGAAATCCCGCTGCTGCTCCTTGTGATCTTGGGCAAGTCACTGAACCCTCCATTGCCTCAGGTACAAACTTAGATTGTGAGCCCTCCTGGGACAGAGAAATATCCAGTGTACCTGAATGTAACTCACCTTGAGCTACTACTGAAAAAGGTGTGAGCAAAATCTAAATAAATAATGAAGGACATCCTCAACTGCCATCACAGAGGCATAGCAAAGGACATTCTTCACCCATACTCTAAAAAAAAAGACTAAAGTTTTTAAAGTTGTTTTTTTTCGGGGTAGGAGGTGGTTAGTGACCACTGCATGCCTTTTTCCATTCAGTTAGTGCATTAGTTAGTCCACTGCAGTGCCCCCTACGGTGCCCGGCTGGTGTCCTGGCATGTCAGGGGGACCAGTGCACTACTAATGCTGGCTCCTCCCACAACCAAATGACTTGGATTTGGTCGTTTTTGAGATGGGCGTCCTCGGTTTCCGTTATCGCCAAAAACCGGGGATGACCATCTCTAAGGTCGACCTAAATGTTGACATTTGGGCATCCCCGACCGTATTATTGAAACGAAAGATGGACGCCCCTCTTGTTTCGATAATACGGGTTTCCCCGCCCCTTCACCAGGACGTCCTTAGAGATGGTCGTCCCCGTTCGATTATGCCCCTCCACGGGTCCATTTTACTAAAATGCACTAAGAAATGTTCTTAGGATGTTTTAACAAAGGACTTGCCTCCATGCTAATATGGCGTCTGCAAAATCTGGGTGGAATAAATTTCCACCTAAGTGTATTCTATAAGTGGGGCATAGATTTAGGCACAGTAAATGGAATATGTTTAGTTGATATCCCAGCATCTAGAACTACAAGCATCCATATACACCAATGAAAACTTGGCGTAAATACTGGTATGTAGACTTAGGTACAGAGGGTCAAATTCTATAACAGTGCATATAAATTTTGAAATGCCCATAAAATGCCCATTTCCCCGCCCATAACCAAGCCCCTCTTTGGCTCCATGCATTAGAATTTATATGCTTAGCGAGTTGAACGCATAAATTCTAATTATTGCCAATTAGTGCTCATTTTTGCTTGTTAAGTGCTGTTAAAAAAATGCTAATTCGCTTAATAAGCTAATTAAGTTATGCGCACTGTTGTAGAATACGCTCGGATTTCAGCGCGGAATGCTGGGCGAGATATATAGAATCCAGCAGTAAATCCATTTCTAGCATGTCCCTAAAATAGGGCTTTTTTTTCTTTTCTGTACTAATTCTTCCATTAGCTCATGGGACTTGCAAAAACATTAGGGGCCATTTTACTAAGGTGCATAGGTGCCTATGCGCATACAATGCACGTCAAACCACCCGGCTACCGCGTGCCTCAGGTGGTTATTCCATTTTTGATGTGCGTTCAAAACACACAGTAGAAATGTTCTACCGCGTGGCGCTAACCCAGCGGTAATTGGCAGCATACATGCGCTGACGATTATTGCCCGGTTAATGCATAAGACCTTACCGCTAAGTCAATGGGTTGTTGTAAGGTCTCGTGCCGAAAATGGACGCACGCTGGTTTTAATTTTGCTGCACGTCCATTTTTGGCCACCAATGCAACAATATAAAGCACACAATACAATACACAAAGCCAAATTCAAGTCGTAAAATTAGTCCATAGAGGACAGAAAAAGGTCTAAAGATTTCCATTTTTGAATAGCAGTTTTATGACCAAGCCTGGAAATCACTGTAGCTTGCTCATACGTTTTGTAGAGCAGAATCCAATTCCACCAAACCAGCACATTTACGTGGGAATTGTCTTTCCAGTGCGAGATGATCAGTTTCAGTGCAACTGAGACCAAAAAGTCAAACAATAACTTGTCATTTTCTATAAAGAGAAATGAGATACATACGGATTTCCAAATTACATATTTAGGCAAAAAAGATTCCTGGAAACCAAAAATCTCTTGCATGTTTTTGATGCGCGCTGGACCACTTCTCCATCGGGTATTTTGGATGCCGGGAAAAGTACATGCGGCAAAATTAAAAAAAGCATGCATCTATTTACGACCTGAGCCCTTAACACCACCCATTGACAGCAGTAAGAGCTCACGCGTTACCCACGTGGTAACCATCCAGCGCGAGCCAACTGCTGATTACCACTGGAAAAGCCCCTGCAGTAGAAACTAGAAAGTTATTTTTTATCGCTGGTTTTTGGTGTGCTCCAAACTCGGAATTACCATGTGCTAGTCGAGTGGTAATGCTGATTTGATGCATGCTGCATGCACGTAGGTCCTTACCCGATTTTGGAAAAAAGGGTCCCTTAGCATGTGCTAATGTGAGCATGCTTGCTGGATAACGCCTCTATACATATTCCTCATGAACAATATTTAAAAAAAATAGCATGCAATTATCACATGCTGGCAGGCAAATTACTGCAAAACGGTTTAACGCATTTTACCATAAGCCTTTATTCCCATGTTAAGCACATGTTAGTGTGTAACATGGTTTAGTAAAAAGCCTCCTTTGTTCGTTCACCTATGGTCTATTCTCCTATGTGAATCACTGTTTATAATCATGAATCTAGATTACAATCAAAGGGCTAAATTAAGGAGAAAAAAAAGCACCAAAAATTTTGAGAAAATGCGTCATTTATTTTGGAAAATAAATATTCAACAGACATTACAAAAATAAGCTTGAAACAGTCATGCAAATGGAACTACGTGAATATATATATTTTTCTGCATTGTGTAATGACATCCAGTAGACACATGCCAATTAGTTTATTAAAAGTTCACAGACATCTCTTGAGAATGCATCTCATTTAAAAACGGCATGTTGGATGACATTAAGTAATGACAGTGCATCCAATTTGTTATATCAATGTTCTTCAGAAATTTAAGAAAGCAATAATCGCATCACGCTTGGAGGACACCAGCTACTTCAACCCCAACACCAAGACTGAAGTTCCAGAATAGTAACTTTGGACTCCTTTTACAAAGTGGCGCTACAGATTAGCGGTGAGCTGAATGTGAAGAAGCCCACAAGAATGGAACGGGCTTCTTTGCGTTCAGCACACGGCTAATCAGCAGCGGCATTTTGTAAAAGGAGCTCTTCGTCAGTCTCTCTCACGAGATACACAGGTGTTTTAGGGGCCCTTTTACTAAGCCGCGTAGGCGCCTACGCTTGCCAAGCATGTGCCAAATTGACGTTACAGCCCGGTTATTTCAATTATGGCGCACGTCTGCTCTGTGCGTCTGAAAAATATTTTTTTTATTTTCTGGCGCATGTAACGGACGCGTGCCAAGTGGCATTTGATGCGTGTAGGTCGTTACCGGCCAGATTCTTTACCACTAGGTCAACGGCTGGCGGTAAGGTCTCAGACCCAAAATGGACACCAGCTACTACAACCCCAACACCAAGACTGAAGTTCCAGAATAGTAACTTTGGACTCCTTTTACAAAGTGGCGCTACAGATTAGCGGTGAGCTGAATGTGAAGAAGCCCACAAGAATGGAACGGGCTTCTTTGCGTTCAGCACATGGCTAATCAGCAGCGGCATTTTGTAAAAGGAGCTCTTCATCATTCTCTCTCACGAGATACACAGGTGTTTTAGGGGCCCTTTTATTAAACCGTGTAGGCGCCTACGCTTGCCGAGCATGTGCCAAATTGACGTTACAGCCCGGTTATTTCAATTATGGTGCACGTCTGCTCTGTGCGTCTGAAAAATATTTTTTTTATTTTCTGGCGCGTGTAACGGACGCGTGCCAAGTGGCATTTGATGCGTGTAGGTCGTTACCGCCCAGATTCTTTACCGCTAGGTCAACAGCTGGAGGTAAGATCTCAGAACCAAAATGGACGCACGGCAATTTTGATTTTGCAGCACGTCCATTTTTGGCAAAAAAAGAGGCCTTTTTTTACAGACGCGCTAAAAAATGGATCGGTGCACGCCCAAAATCCGCATCTACACTACCGCAAACCTTTTTTGCAGTGCGCCTTTGTAAAAGGACCCCTTATTCTAAATATTTTTATGCCATTCCTGGAACTGTCCGTCTCCTTTGAAATGTTTTTTGCAGCTGACAAAGTGTTGCCTTCAGATTGACCAATTTAAGGGGTCCTTTCACTAAGCCTTAGTAAAAAGTGGCCTGCAGTAGTGTGGGCATGTGGTTTTTTTTTTGTTACATTTGTACCCTGCGCTTTCCCACTCATGGCAGGCTCAATGTGGCTTATGTATTATATACAGGTACTTATTTGTACCTGGGGCAATGGAGAGTTAAGTGACTTGCCCAGAGTCACAAGGAGCTGCCTATGCCTGCAGTGGGAATTGAACCCAGTTCCCCAGGACCAAGGTCCACCACTCTAACCACTAGGCCACTCAATGTGGCCGTGTAGGCTTCTGTTTCTGTGAGTCTGATGTCCTACGTGCAGGACGTCAGACTCACAGAAACAGAAGCCTGCGCGGCTGCGTTGCTGATCTGCAGGGGCAGGCTTCTACATAGAATGTTGCTAGTGGAATAGCTACATTAACATTCCATGTAGAATCTCAAATAGTAGCAACAGAATCTCAAGAGTAGCAGCATTCCATCTAGAATCTCCAATAGTAGCAACATTCCATGTTGTTGTTACATTTGTACCCCGTGCTTTCCCACTCATGGCAGGCTCAATGCGGCTTACATATTGTATACAGGTACTTATTTGTACCTGGGGCAATGGAGGGTTACGTGACTTGCCCAGAGTCACAAGGAGCTGCCCGTGCCTGCAATGGGAATCAAACTCAGTTCCTCAGTTCCCCTGGACCAGAGTCCACCACCCTAACCACTAGGCCACTCCTCCACGCGCTGGGCCATTTTTGTTTTACTGCGGCTGGGAAAAAGGGTTCTTTTAATGGGCCTGGAAACGTGCGTGCACTGAAATTAAAACTAGCGCGTGCCTATTTACGGCCTGAGCCCTTACTGCCACCCACTGACTCAGCGGTAAGGGCTCGCATGTTACCCACGCAGTAACCATGCAGCGCATGCCAATGCCCCCCGCAGTGGAAAAGAGAAAATGATCTTCTACCGTGGGATTCGGTGCATGCCAAACTCAGAATTACCACCAGATGCACATACTAGCCTGGTGGTATGTGATACTTTATTTGTATACTCGAGTTTGATTTGTCCTTGTCGTTTTCCGAGCACAGACTGTAGAAGTCTGCCCAGCACTGTTCTTGTACTAAAATTTCTGAAGTTAACGTCGAAGCCCCTTAAAATTTACAGCCCAGGGGCGTAACCAGACTTCACAGTGGGAGGGGGCCAGAGCCCGAGGTTGGGGGCACATTTTGAGTGCCCCCCCCCCCCACCGCCACACCTCACCTCCTCGCCCCCTCACAAACAAATACTTTTGCTGGCGGGGGTCCCCAACCCCCGCCAGCCGAAGCCTTCTCCAGCGCAGTCTCCGGCGCAGCCTGCCCCCTGCTCTTCTTTCTTCTTGCTCCTCCTGTGCACGCTGATGCTGAGCGAACGTCGGAGACCACACTGAAGAAGGCTTCAGCTGGCGGGGGTTAACCGCATGATAAAAAATATTTTTTGGAGGGACGTGTCAGGGGGGCAGAAAGTGGGCATTCCTGTACTAACCACTACATTACCACACGCTAACTGGTTAGGAAATGGATAACACACAAGCCCTTTCTGTCTACATAATGGGTGGCAGTAAGTGTATAGGCGGTAATTTTTCTAAATGGCAGCACTAGTGCATTGCCATTAATACAAAAAAAAAGCTATTTTTACAGCTGTGGTAAAAATGGCCTTAGAATGCACGGAAGACCCACGTAAGGATGTGCTAAGGCTGCTTTTTTACCGCAGTTTTGTTAAAAGGCCCTTGTGTAGGTAAATCTTATCCCAGTTGTGCATGCCATGGTAACATCAAGACTGGATTACTGCAATGCACTATACAATGGTCTGACTACAAAGGGCCTGCACCAGCTCCAGTTGATTCAGAATGCAGCAGCAAGACTCATAGAAGGTTGCAAGCGACGTGATCACATCACACCATTTTTGCAAAAACTTCATTGGCTACCAGTACAATACAGGGCTAAATTTAAAACGCTATGTCTGATCTTCAAGGCCCTGAAAGGAAATGGCCCTGAGTATCTGAAGAATAGGATGATCCTCCACACACCGCCAAGGACACTAAGGTCCTCCCAAGGACTCTCACTAACTACACCCTCTCCAAAAGACATTACACGATGTGATACCCGCAAGTGAGCCTTCTTCGGAGTAGCCCCCACACTCTGGAATGCATTGCCTGAAAGGCTCCGCTTAACACAAGACGACCTCTACTTCAGGAAGCGGAAAGCTTGACTCTTCAACCAAGCCTTTAATGGAAGAAGTAACTAGCTTGTTAGTCTCACTCACACACACAAGGAGTGACTCGGGCTGCACATACTGCAGCGGGACATGTTTATCCACTCCTACCCTAGCTGAGATAACATTTAACCATCTCTCTGACCTCATGTGCAACTTTCTTCAAATCAGTCACCTTACTTTCTAATTCTTCCTACTTTCTTACTCATCTATATGTTACAACTTTGCCTTACCCTTCACTACCAATTATAATGTTCTATTACGTATAGTGTTGACATTGCTAGTATACCATGCCATACTTTGTATTGTTTTTGAATATTTTTACTGCTGTAATTGCCTATTGCTTATGTTTGATCTATTCTTACTGTATACCGCCTTGAGTGAACTCCTTCAAAAAGGTGATAATTAAATCCTAATAATAATAATTTTCACATTAATAGCTAAGAGGCTTAGTAAATAAGCCCCATAAACTCTTAGAAAGCAGAGAAGCTTTTACCAAATGAAGAAGCAGATACTAGGATTAGGAAGGGAGACAGAACTGCAGTTCCTGTTGTTGAGTTCTGATAAATCTGTAAAGATGACATGCAGAAAATGCAAAGGTGAGAGAGGAGAATATTTTACTAATAGATACATTTTTTGCATGGACCCAGAAGCCTTTTTTTTCCATCTCTTGACTCAGCAAAGCTTTTGCAATGGTCTTGCATAGGAGGCTCATAAATAAAGTGAGCAGTCATGAAGTAGATGACCAGATTAGAAACTGATCAAGGGATAGACGATGAGAGTGGTGGCAAATGAAGCTCATTCTGAAGGCGTTGAGTGGAATACTTCAGCAATTGCCACTGAGCTGATTCTTTTCAATAAGCTTTGTGAGAGATTTTGTACAGGCTCAGGAGAGAATATGTGTCTTTTTTGGCAGATGGCACCTAGATTTGAAATACAGCTGACATACCTAAGGGTGTCGGCAAAATGAGAAGCAATCTAAGAAACCTTAAGGAATGGTTGACTGATTAGCAGATACATTTCAATATGAATTAATGCAGAATTATCCATTTGGGGCTGCAGAAATCTAATGGAACAGTACAAGATGGGGCGTACGATACTGATGGACGAACCCAATCTAACATTAACAACAAAAGAGAGTCCAAAACTCCTGCAAAAACCACAAAAGCAACAAATCAAGAGGAAGAAATCCAGAAAGACCAGACTGAAACCACAGATGGTAAGAGCACCAAGAAAAGTTTTATTGGGACCCTACACGGTCCATGTTTCGGCCAAAAAGGCCTTCTTCAGGGGTCTTCAAATTGACGTATACAGGTGTTCCTCCAAAATAATCACAAAATGAGACAATCACTGGTGCTGTCCGACTATGTCTACGCTCCGTTCGGACAGCACCAGCGATTGTCTCATTTCGTGATTATTTTGGAGGAACACCCGTATACGTCAATTTGAAGACCCCTGAAGAAGGCCTTTTTGGCCGAAACACAGACCGTGTAAGGTCCCAATAAAAATTTTCTTGGTGCTCTTACCATCTGTGGCTTCAGTCTGGTCCTTCTGGATTTCTTCCGCTCGATTTGTTGCTATTTTACTATTAACCCCAGTTTATTGCAAAAAAAATGGAACCTGCGCTGAAATAGCATGAGTTAATAGTAGCCCATGTTGATAATATCCCCCTAGTTCAGAAAGGTGGGGGTAGGGTGGAGAGTAGGTAGTTTCAAGTACTCATACATTTATTTTCACCCTTTAAAATAATTCACCAATTTCTCATTTTGATTTATTTATTTTTATTTTATTGCATTTGTATCCCACATTTTCCCACCTATTTGCGGGCTCAGTGTGGCTTACAATATATTGTGAATTATGGACATACAATATGTACAGTTCGATTATGGGTTAACATTGTGGGGAGTTATGTGAAAACAGAATCGAGTCAAGACATCGTTTGGCGTAGAAACATTGGGATGGTACAATGGGGGAAAAAAAAGGGCGATAGAATAATGGCAAGGAGCCTTAGGTATAACTATTTTATATATGGGATGTTAATAGTGGTGTGAGTACGGGTAGGAGGGTACAAGAAAGTGTATTGATGCAATTCTGTTGGTGTGTATAGGCTTCATGTGTTTTGATCCTTGCCGTAAATTTTCTCAAAGAGATAGGTCTTCAGTCGTTTGCGGAAGTCGGTTAATTTGTAGATCGTTTTCAGGTTGCGTGGTATTGTATTCCAGAGTTGCGTGCTCTTATAGGAGAAAGTTGATGCATGCAGTGCTTTGTATTTTACGCCTTTGCAGTTAGGGAAGTGGAGATTCAGGAAAGTTCGGGATGATCTTTTTGCGTTTCTGGGTGGCAGGTCTATTAAATCAGACATGTATGCAGGGGCTACACCATGAATGATTTTGTGGACTAAGGTGCAAACTTTAAAGGTGATGCGTTCCTTGAGTGGGAGCCAGTGCAGTTTCTCAATATTCTGAAGCCTGAAACAGTATTATGAATCAGAAAAAAAATGATGGAACTCTTTGTTACAATGTAAGCATAGGCTTCAAAATCTTATTACAACTTTTAGATGAAATAATTTTGTGCATCTTTGCCCTGGCTGCAGATACCTAATAGGTTTTAAATGTAATAAACGCATTCTGGCAAAGTTAACGTACCATAAACTCCAGCAGCCTATATCAATATTTGCTACACGCAGTGGTTAATGTGATATTGATAATAACTTTGTCTTGTGGTAGCAGAAGAATTCTACATGACAATCCTCATATATTAAAAGATGATCTTTAAAACCTCTTTTCGTTTTATTTAATTCAACAATTTCTTTGGATAGTCCAGGAAGTTAAGATACACTGAGCATTCTCCGGTCATGTAATGATTCATGTGGGCTCTTGAGATTTTTACGGCAGGGGTAACTGAACTCAGGGAGATACCCTAACCCAATATCACATAGGGGCCCTTTCACTAAGCCATGTAGGCGCCTACGTGCGCCCAACGCTCGTCAGTTTGGAGTTACTGCCTGACTACCGTGTGGCCCATGCGGTAATTTCATTTCTTATGTGCGCCCGCTTTGCACACCCGAAAATATATATTATTTTCTGGCGCGCGGCGACAATCGGGTAGTAACTCCAACTTGACACGCGTAGGCGATTACTGCATGGTTAACGTGAGAGACCTTATCGCTATCTCAATGGCTGGCGGTAAGGTCTCAGACCCCAAATGGACACGCGGCAATTTTTATTTTGCCACGCCTCCATTTTCGTCAAAATTTTTAAAAAAGGAATTTTTTGCAGGCGCACTAAAAATGGATCTGCGTGCACCCAGAACCCACGCCTACACTACCGAAGGCCATTTTTCAGCGCACCTTAGTGAAAGGACCCCATAGTATGTGATAAACTTTAGACTAAAACCCAGGAGTAACTAACCTTGTATCAGGATAGGCTGAAGAGGCTGGGGCTCTTCAGCTTGGAGAAAAGGTGGCTGAGGGGAGATATGATAGAGGTCTATAAGATAATGAGTGGAATGGAACGGGTCGATGTGGAGCGTCTGTTTACGCTTTCCAAAAATACTAGGACAAGGGGGCATGCGATGAAGCTGCAGTGTGGTAAATTTAAAACAAATCGGAGGAAATCTTTCTTCACTCAATGCGTAGTTAAACTCTGGAATTCGCTGCCGGAAAAGGTGGTTAAGGTGGTTAACTTAGCGGACTTCAAAAAAGGGTTGGACGGCTTCCTGGAGGAAAAAGCCATAGAATGTTATTGAATGGACGAGGGAATACAGTATTTCTAGGATGGGCAGAACAAATTGCTTGTTCTTTTGGCCGCTGTCGATGACAGGGTGCTGGGCTCGATGGACCCTTGGTCTGTCCCAGCATGGCGATGCTTATGTACTTGTGTACTTATGTACATATCACATAGAGGGGCATTTTCAAAAGGACATGTGAGTCAGAATAGAGATATCCAGCTGATAATGTCCAAAATGGACGTCCATCTGTATTTTCCAACAGAAAATATATCAGGATTTCCCATTTCAAAATACATGGGATAGACGTCCGTGTGCTGAGGATGTCCAACATGAACAGCCATTTTACACACTGGAGCATATGAACATCAAAAAAATCAGGGACAAGGACGTCCGTCTGGCAGCATTCTTAGAAGAATGGCTACACAGACATCCAGGGGCGTAGCCAGACTTCGGCGGGAGGGGGGTCCAGAGCCCGAGGTGAGGGGGCACATTTTAGCCCCCCGGCTCTGCCAACCCCCCCCCCTCACCATTGCCGACCCCCTCTGCCGACGACCCTCTCTACCCCCCTTCCGCCGCCAACCCGCCATCGCCTGCCTTTGCTGGCAGGAGACCCCAACTCCCGCCAGCTGAGGTCCTCTTCTTCTCGCAAAAGTCTTCCTTCTGTTTCTGACGTCTTGCACAGGATGTCAGAAACAGAATGAAGCCTTTTGCGAGAAGAAGAGGACCTCTGCTGGTGGGGGTTGGGGTCCCCCGCCAGCAAAGGCAGGCGACAGCGGGTTGATGGCAGGTTGGCGGTGGAAGGGGGGGTCGTCGGCAGGGGGGTCCAGGGCCAAATCTACAGGGTCCCAGGCCCCCCCTGGCCCCACGTAGTTACGCCACTGCAGACATCCTTGCAGAGCAGAGGGGCAGCTTAGTGGATAGTTCAGTGGATTTTAAACCATGGGACCCAGTTTCAAATCCCACTTTAACTATTTTATTTTATAATCAGGCTTGTAGCTAACATATATTTAGGTACAGTATGTATTAAAAATAAATTGGGATTTGAACCTGGGTCTCTATCCACTAGACTACCTCTCAGACTGGCTTCCTGGTTTGCTAAGAATGACCATAATACCTGAAGCTGTCATAGAGCCTGGCATTCCCTTTCAGTTTCATGGGAGAGGGAGGGGGACAGCAACCGCTGGGGATGAAGGAGAGGTCATGTCTTATATCTCCAGTAAACGAGTTCTCCAGCATGAAGATTTACTACTAACAGATGTCTTGCGGTATGGTTCCCTGAGGAAGAATACCGAAATGGGACCATCGGAATCAACTTGCAAGCTGGAGTGTATATCAGAAAGATAAGTGTGTTCGTTTATCTGAATTCTTGAACTCCATGAAAGACCGTGATAGACGAGGAGGTGATGCTTGAACAGATTTAAAAGAATTTTAAAAAGAATTTAAATATTAAGAAGATATAATCTACGGGGGGTTTTCAGTCGATGATGACTTTTTTCTGCTTGCAACCAATGATTATCAGTTGTTGCTGCAGGAGTTGAGACTTTTCCCCCCATTGAATATAGACACTACGGAACTGCAAATTTGGTTTTTGATGATATCAATATTAGTGAGCAGTATCTTTTGATCTGTGTGGTATTTATATCTCCAGTGGTCAACTGCTCAATCAGGGCACCTTTTCTGTACTCTGGATGTGACTGAAACAGGTCTAACTTAGGATATCCTTTTTTTTTAGACTTGGACGTTTCTTCCCATTGGTAATCGCTGTTGGATGACCAGATTTTCGGGCCTCCCTAGCCCCACCCAAAACATGTCCACAACATGCCCCCTTGATATTTGGACATACTGTAATGTTGTGCATCCCTTTTCTTCCTTTCCAAAATCAGGGTTTGGATGTTTCTAGAACATGGATGTCCATTTGGACATTTTATTTATTTATTGGGATTTATTAACCGCCTTTATGAAGAGATTCACCCAAGGCAGTTTACAGCAAACTACAGTTCAACATAAAACTTACATTTTTATTAACAGCAAAATAACCAAGAATAAACATAAATACAATAAGGGGTCTTTTTACTAAGCCACGGTAAAAAGCGGCCTGCGGTAGTGCGAGTCTTTTAGGCATACAATGGGACATTTTTTTTTTACTGCTTCTAGGAAAAATGGCCTTTTTTAAGGGGCCAGAAAATGGACTTGCGCTAAAATTGAAACCAGCGCTCATCCATTTTCGGCCTGAGACCTTACTGCCACCCGTTGACCTAGCAGAAAGGGCTCACGCACTACATGTGCATTGACTGGTCGGCGTATTCCAACTTCCGATTAACGCCAGAAACACCGTGTGTGGTAGGAAATAAAAAAATAACTTGTCCTGGCGTTATGGGCGCACACCAAATCTGAAATTACCAGCAGGGGGCACACTAGCCTTGGAGTAGCCTCGTTTTGGTGCACGCTGCACATGCGCAGAGCCTACCATGCCTTTGTAAAAGGGCCCCTAAATGAGGTAAACCTGAAAACAGTAAATTGAAACCTAATAATAGAGCTACCGTGAAACCGTATCAAAAATATACACATTAACAGTACCGGAGTTCAATAAAGTGTTCATATGCTTTGAAAATAAGCTCCATAGTATGTCTAGACTAGAACCCGGAGTACCATAACACCTGGTCCACCTAATAATGGGACCCTTTTATTAAACTGCCTTAAGTGCTAATGGACGCTTAACGCGGGAAAAGAGGCTTAAAGCATTTTGCAGTAATTTGCCTGTCTGTGCGCAGTAATCGCTTGTTATCTTTTTTATAGTTTTCTTCGGAGGGGGTGTGTCATGAGTGAGGAACGGATGTGGAAGTGATATCCAGCTACTGTGTTCACATTAGCACCTGCTAACTGGATAATGCAGGGTTAATGCAGGAGCATTTACTTCCGGGTTCTGTGCAGAAATCGAAGCATATTCTATAACAATGTGTATAACTTAATTGGTCAACTAGCTGATCAGCGCTGTGAATTGGATATTAACAAGCAATTATCAGCACTAATTGGCATTAATTAAGATTTACGCGTAGAACTCACTAAGCATATTCTGTAACATGGCACACTTACGTTCTAAGGGGTCCTTTTACTAAGGTGCGCTGAAAAATGGCCTGCGGTAGAGTACATGTGTGTGTATTGGGTGGACGCAGAATTATTTTTCAGCGCACCCACAAAAAAATGCCTTTTTAAAAATTTTGCCAAAAATGGACATGCGGCAAAATGAAAATTGCTCGGGTCCATTTTGGGTCTGAGACCTCACTGCCAGCCATTGACGTAGTGGTAAAGTATTCGGGTGGTAATGACCTACGCGCGCCAAATGCCACTTGACACGCGTAGCTGGCGCACATCAGAAAATAAAAAATATTTTTCGAATGTGCACAGCGGACCTGCACCAAAATTGAAATTACCACAAGGGCACACATAAGCACCTACGCAGCTTAGTATAAGGGCCCCTCAGTCGCCTAGTTGAAAAGATGGCATGGGTGTTTCTAAAATCTATGCGCGTTGTTATAGAATACACTTGCTCTGCGCCTAATTTAGGTGTCAGGATTTATGCAGGGCCACCGAAAAAGACTGAGCCGGGCCCGGGATCCCGCAGCCATCCCCCCCCCCAATCACTACCACTGTTGCCTCCCTCTCCTGCTCCCAGGCCGCCAGCGCCGCAGACCCCAGTCTCCACCCGCCCAGCCCCGTCGACAGCCCCCCTCCGTCTGCCACCGGGCCCCCTGCATTCAAATCGGCAGTGCACCACCTCACCTCCGTGTGAAAGCGGCAGATCTCCTCCCTTCAGGCCCTCCCTCACTGTGCCCTGCCCTCGCAGAAACAGGAAGTTATAGCAGACGAGGGCGGGGCACAGTGAGGGAAGGTCCGAGGCGATCCACCGCTCTCAAACAGACGCGAGGTGCTGCACTGCCAACTAGAGATTCTCCCTTTTCCAAATGCAGGGAGCTCAGTGGCAGACAGAAGGGGGCCGCCGACGGAGCCGAGGGCAGGCAGGTGGAGACCGGGGACTGCAGTGCTGGCGGCCTGGGAGCAGGAGAAGGAGAGAGACCATGGCGCCAGGCCCAGGGAATTTTGTCTCCCCTGCCCCCCCCCTTCTCAGCGGCCCTGGATTTATGCCAAGTAAAAGTAAATTTGGTCGCATGGAGAGGTGATCAGCGTAATTCTATATACCACGTAGAAATTTATGCCGATTCTATAAAATTTATGCATACTTTAGAGAAAATGCTTAGGCGCATTTTTTTCCACGCAGATTTTTCAGGTGCCATATATAGAATCTAGCCCTAAGTGCTTCCAAAATAGGAGGCGATAAGTACTCTCACATTTAGTTTTTTGCAAGTCCCACATGCTAACGGAAAAATTAGCACAGGACATGCAGAAAAAAAAAAGTAAGAAAAAGAAAATCCTTAAAATACCGGTGCCTTAAATATGGACATTTTAGTAAATGGGCCCAATATTAGATACTAACACAGTGTTTCCCAAGTTCGGTCCTGGAGTACCCCCTTGTCAGTCAGGTTTTCAGGATATCCACAATGAATATGCATGAAAGAGATTTGCATATAATGGAGGTTCATTGTGGATATCCTGAAAACCTGACTGCCAAGGGGGTACTCCAGGACCGAACTTGGGAAACACTGTGTTAGTATCTAATATTGGGCCCATTTACTAAAATGTCCATATTTAAGGCACCGGTATTTTAAGGATTTTCTTTTTCTTACTTTTTTTTTTTCTGCATGTCCTGTGCTAATTTGATTGGCAAGGGGGTACTTCGGAACTGGACTTGGGGAAACACCGTACTAGCACACCTCCTGCTGCTATCTTTCAGCAAGCTCAATCCCTAGAAGCAAAAATGAAGTTTGATACCTGCCCTGAGGACTGGGCAAAGTTATTTCTGGAGATCGGGTGCCATTTTTGGACTGGAATACAGAAGAAACAGCAGATCGCTTTGGCCCTCTAAGACAAATTTAAGTTGCTGCTGCTGCTTGTCGGTATTGCAATGGTAGTGTGACAAGGCTACAGCCCAGAGGTACAAAATGAAACAACAAAATCCTGAACTACGTCTCCCAGAATGCCTTGCCCGTCCCAGCAAAGGGAGCCCCAGGGATAGACAAGATGGGTATATACCAACTCTGACCACAAGAGGGAGGGAGAAGGAAGAAGCCCAGTTCCCTGGCTCCGTAATCAATACATGATGCCTCCCACCTGTAGAGGGAAGGGTGGGGTGAGAAGCAGGTGGAGGAGGGGGTTAAGGCTGCTGAGCAAGAAGCAGGAGGAGGATGGAATGGGAGCTGGAGAGCCCTGAGGAAGGTAGCACCTAAAGGGGGAAAGCTATGTGTTTAAAAGTTTTGATTTAAAACCTGTTGGAAGGAAGAAGCCTGTTTTGATTTGAACTGTTTGCTGTGGGGGAAGGGCAGAGGATTGGAAGAGTTATAAGCCTGGTTCCCCAGCTGCTCCTGTTTGTGGTGTAAAAACTGTGGGAGCTGGAAACCCTGGTTGGACAGGCGGGAACAATTTTGTTGGAAGGCCAGCACTGCTTGTGATAGGTACTGTGAAAAGGAAGTATTTCCAAAGGGGACTATTGCAGCCCTCAAGAAAGGTCAGAGACTTTGGATTGCTGGGTGAGGGGCAGCACTACCCTGCCTGGGGCAGCCCTAACCCCAGGGCTGGACTGAAGCTTTTGTTTGTAACTTGGAAACAAAAATAAAAAGAAAAGAATATTTGAAAGTATTTGCTGGTGGCAATTGGTGGGGCTTGGATTAATCCTGGGGAGGAGACTTCCTTCCTCCCCCTACTGGCGCAGGGGTCCCGTTTACAGTACTTATCTTTCAAGTGACAAGATAAGTAGAGATGCCAGGGTTACAAAATGTAATGTGGAGCTGCCTGCCATCTTTTCAAGGTGTGCTGGCAAGCACAGGGCTACAGACAGAAAAAAAAAAAAAAAAAAGACAAAGCAATAAAATGTTAGTAACAGGCAATAATATTCAGCTGCAGTATTGCAGTGCCGATTAAGAAACTGAACAGACACCTTGCATTCCTGATTGGATTTTTTCCTGTGCCTTGGGGGCTGTAGACTGATAAATCTCAGTTTTGTTTCCCATTTATTCTACATGAGTGCGTCTATATAATAGGCTTATCTGTAAAAACACATAAGTGCAGTCATGGAGCGCTCCCGCACTATTCTTTGGAGGGTATGTTACCTTTTTTCTAAATGCAAGTAATTAGCACATTATAATGGAGCACTAATTGCTGTCTAAATATTTCATAATAGTACAGAACTGAGAGATATTGCTGTAATTCAAGACCATCACAGCACAAGGAAATACAGGACAATCGTTTGGATTGCTGTATCCATGGAAACCAAAAAGACATAGGCAGGGTTATTCACCCAGGTAAAGAGGCTACGTGAAAATGGCGTACCCTTTCCCCGTATCAAAGAATGCACAAGGATCAAACATATATGCACTTTTCTACGTGGGAAAAGTATAACGCTCATATGACAAAAAAGCATCCAACTTCTCCTACTTAAGCGCGCAACTATGGAACGCACTACCAAAGGCCATAAAAACAATGCATGACCTAGCAATCTTCTGAAAACAACTGAAAACCAACCTATTTAAGAAGGCATACCATAATAATCCATCCTAAATACTAGACAACTAGACTTTACATGAACTAGACAAAGCCGAACTCTTTACGCTAGACTGATAACCTACGTGCTACTAATGAAAGTTACGCAATACGCACTACCACTTTATTTCTCATGCCGGTAATGACCTTTCTATAGTTGATTATCTAACTTATGTTAAAATTCACTTTATTACTCAGGAACTTCAATGCAATACCACTTTGTATCCTAATTAGCCATTTATGCGCCGTAATGCATTACTACTTGTAATTCTCTATCCGGAAATGGCGATCGCCATTACGGCATAATGTAAACCACATTGAGCCTGCAAATTGGTGGGGAAATGTGGGATACAAATGCAACAAATAATAATAATATAACATACGTTTTCACATTTTCAAATAGCAATGGAATTAAGTGAAATCATGCGTCTGGCACCGCCACGTGAAATGTGACGACTCCACTTCCCACCCCACAGCACAAGCGATGGTCTGTTGTTTGCAATATTGCACGGCATTACAAAATGAAAACGAGCAGAAAAAAGCATGGCGTTTTGGACGAGTTTCAGTAAAAAGCCCCCAAATTTGGGCGCCAAAAAAAAGCACACTGAATGTTATTTCTATAAATGGCGCTCTGAGGGCCCCTTTTTTACTAAGCCCCGTAGGCGCCTATGCACGCCCAACACATGCCAAATTGGAGTTACCGCCTGGTTACCACGTGGCCTTTGCGGTAATTTAAATTTTGGCGCGCATCTGCTATGCGCATCTGAAAAACATTTTTTATTTTCTGGTCCGTGTAGTGGAATGTGCGCCAAGTGGCATCTGACGTGCGTAGGTCATTACCGCCCAAATTCTTTACCGCTAGGTCTATGGCTGGCAGTAAGGTCTCAGACCCAAAATGGATGCACAGCAATTTTGATTTTGCTGCATGTCCATTTTCGGCAAAAAAAAGAGGCATTTTTTGCAGGACCGCTGAAAAATTGATCTGCGTGCATCCAAAACCCACGCCTACGCTACCACAAGCCATTTTTTCAGCACGCCTTTGTAAAAGGACCCCTGAGTTGGGCACCGTTTATAGAATACTGTGTAGCTCCAGGATCCACGCAATGGTACTTATGACGTTTGAATGCCAGGATCTATTTATTTATTTATTGCATTTGTACCCCATATTTTCCCACCTATTTGTAGGTTCAATGTGGCTTACATAGTACCGTCCAAGGCGTTTGCCCAGTTGGTGGATAACAAATACAAAGTTGTATGTATGAGGTATAAGTGGAGGGTCGGAATGGATGAAGATTGCGTGATGTCCTGTTCGATCATAGTCATGCTGTGTTGGTAGGTGAAGAGGGTTACGTGGGGTCGTTGGGGTAGGCCTTTTTGAAGAGGTTGGTTTTTAGTGATTTCCTGAAGTTCAAGTGGTCGTGGATTGTTTTCACAGCTTTTTATGTTTTACACCAACTGAAACCTGGTGTAAATCCTCACACCTAAATTAGGAGCAGGCACCCCCCCCCCCCCCCCCCGAATCCTATAATACTGAATGCATCCTTAGTGAATGCCCCTGACCGCCCATGCCCTCTGGTCAGTCACACACTAAAAACTTTATGCACGCATCTTTATAGAATAGTGCCTTTGACACTGCATATCTGCTCGCAGAAGCTACTCAATCTGGATTGTGGACCGTGGTCCCACTTGCAGTATATATTTAGCTGGATTTTAACATCATAGTCCTTCATAAGACTCCTGAAGAAGGCGCTACGGTGCTGAAACACAGCTGTGTTGAGCCATATATTTGTTTGATGTTACCAGTAAACTATTTCTAACCGTACGTTTGTCTCTGCGTTTGGAAAGAGCCTACCTTCCCCACTCCTTCTCTGCTGTTCCATTGGATTTCTTTCGTGGGGATCTAGTGCACCTCCACACCTAGTGTGGTCTCTCCCTTATGGTATACTACTTGCAATGACATCACAATATGTACTAGAACATAATTGGTAATGCATTATAATTAGCGCATGAGCTCCTACTGCCACCCATTATGTCGGTGGTAGGGGCCGAGCGTGTGCTAATCAGTTAGTGCGTGGCAATGTAGATGTGCTAACTGATTAGCGCAGACAGGGCCGCCGAGAGACTAGGCCGGGCCCGGGGCAAGGCCGCCCCGTCTCTGCCCCCCATCGCTCCCCCCGCCGCTGCCGCCCCCGTCACTCCCCCCCACTGCTGCCACCCCCCACCGCTGTAGTCCGCGGTCTCACCTGCCTGCCTCCTCGGCTCCGGGCCCCCTGCATTCAATGCGGCAGTCACAGATCGCCTCTCTTGTGGCCTTCCCTCCCTGTGTCCCACCCTCGTCTGATGTAACTTCCGGTTTCCGTGAGGGCGGGACACAGGGAGGGAAGGCCCGAAGGTGAGACCGGGGACTGCAACGCTGGTGGCCTGACCTCGGCACCGGGCCCCCCTTGGAGGTCCAGGCATGGGGAATTTTGCCCCCCCTCTCGGTGGCCCTGAGCGCAGAAGACACCCACCTTCCTCCCCCAGACCTGTCCCCAGTGCTAAAAAATAAATTAATTTTTTTAGCATATGGGTAGCACGTGCTGATCCAAAATTAACACGGGACACCAGAATGTGCACTGTGGTAAGACATTTTTTGCTGTGGTAAGTACACATTAGTGCTTTATATCTGGGTAAACACATGTACTTCCATAAAATAAGCTTTTGAAAATTACTCCCCCCTTCACCCATGCAGGTAAAAGTATGTACACATAAACCCCGTTTTGAACAGAACATTGAGGTAGGAATGGGATGTCCAGGTTGGGGCATTTACAGTATCAAAAATAAATTGGGAAGAACAGTAACAAATCCCCAAAATCAAAGAAAACTTAAAAAAAAAACTTACAAAAACTGAAAAAAAACAGAGCCCTCGGCAACCCCAATTCAGTGATGAAAACGTGAGCTCTAATGGGTTTCCAAATAATTATTGATGCCACTGCTGTTCTTCAATTTTCCATCCAAATATACCGAGAAAAACCCCAAACATAGATAAAATGAACTCCATATATATTAGGATAACTTTTTACTCATTTTCCTTGATAGAATAGGCTCCTACCAGGTACCCAGTTACAGAAAGGCTCCCTTTATGCTGATGCTCTGTCTCAGGCAGTAATTTTACACAGCCTTAGACTGAGAGCAGACCTCTCGAACATAATCCTATACAAGAGCCATGATAGGAAGTTACCCCAGGGTACATATTCACAATCAGTCCCTGAAGCACACATTTTTTATGCTGTGATATCCAAACACACTGTGAGCTTTCAGACACAGCAGGGAGTGCAGCCTCAGCTGTCAGATACTGGATTTCAGCTGAGATTAGGCTGGTTGATATGCAGCCAAAGATAGATAAAAGCGTTGGTAGCTTCCTTGGCTGGTGCCATTCATAGATGAGACTCCTTCGTGTGATGCTTAGCCTGAGCCTCAAAGACCTCATCTTCGATTTACAGATTCTTCTAATCCACACACTCAATAGAAGTTGGAAAGAATTACACAAACGGACTCAAGAATGTCTCTCTATCTGTCTGGGGGCAAAGGAACTCTCCAAAAATGTAACGGATTTGTCAGAAAAACCAATTAAAAGACACATCAACTTAAACCACAGTTCAGGCTTCTGTATCATAACAAAAAGGGAATGGAATGGGATGAAACTCAATGTGTGGGGGGAAAAAACGGTAAAAAGATACATTGAGTTCCAAAATGAGCCAAGTTGGACTAGGAGATTATGAAAATTAAGCTTCTCTCTCTCCCTCCCCAAAATAACCCAATGCATTTCTGTTTGATCAGAAATTCCAGTTACTGGTACTGTAGAACATTAACAGAATTAGATGAATGTTGGCATGAGCGTAAAAAACAATAAAAGGTACCAACTTAGATTGTGAACCCTCCTACGACAGAGAAATATCCAGTATACCTGAATGTAACTCACCTTGAGCTACTACTGAAAAAGGTGTGAGCAAAATCTAAATAAATATATGGAATGTTGCTACTATTGAAGATTCTACATGAAATGTTGCCACTTTTTGAGATTCTGGAATGTTGCTACTATTTGAGATTCTACATGGAATGTTGCCACTTTTTGAGATTCTGGAATGTTGCTACTATTTGAGATTCTACATGGAATGTTGCTATTATTGGAGATTCAAGATGGCATGTTGTTGAGTGGAGGAGTGGCCTAGTGGTTAGTGCACAGGTCTTACAATCCAGAGGTGGCCAGTTCAAATCCCACTGCTGCTCCTTGTGATCTTGGGCAAGTCACTTAACCCTCCATTGCCTCAGGTACAAACTTAGATTGTGAGCCCTCTTGGGACAGAGAAATATCCAGAGTACCTGAATGTAACTCACCTTGAGCTACTACTGAAAAAGGTGTGAACAAAATCTAAATAAATAAATATCAAATTAAAAAATGGGCCAAATTGGACCACAGGCTCTAGAGAACTAATACCCCTCCCTCCTAAAAAATGTGGCCCAGTTCCAGCTGCTGTAGCATACAAACTATACAACCCCCAGCAACTGCTCCACCTGCAAGCGTTACCCCCTGTGACTGCCTCACCAACCTATAAACTATCCCACCCCAACACCTACCCCCTGAAAACTGCCCCACCATTCATGATGTATTGTAAGCCACATTGAGCCTGCAAATAGGTGGGAAAATGTGGGATACAAATGCAACAAATAAATAAATATCCATATAGCCACCTACATGGTTAGCGCACACGCTAAGTGTAGGCATGCTAAAAACACTAACGCACCTTGGTAAGCAGGGCCCCTACACACGCTGAACGTGTGCCAAATTGGAGTTACCGCCCGGTTACCATGTGGCCCTTGCGGTAATTTCAATTTTGGCACACATCTGAAAAACATTTTTTATTTTCTGGCGCGAGTAACAGACGCGGGCCAAGTGGCATTTGACGCGCGTAGGTCATTATCGGCCAGATTCCTTACCACTAGGTCAATGGCTGGCGGTAAGGTCTCAGACCCAAAATGGATGCTTGGCAATTTTGATTTTGCCGAACGTCCATTTTCGACCAAAAAAATAAAAGAGGCCTCTTTTAAAGGTGCGCTAAAAAAAATGCATCGGCACGCTCCCAAAACCCGCGCCAACACTACCGCAAGCCATTTTTCAGCGCACCTTTGTAAAAAGACCCCTTAGTTAGGTAATTATAAAAACAAGTTCTCACAGATGTATACTCTTATTGGGAGTCCAAGAAAACAAATAAGCAATCGATCTACATGGAAAAAAGAAGCAGCAGATCTAAAATAAAACAAAAAAAAAATTCCAAGATGTGCAAATTGTACACAATGTACGATTTATTCACCACTAAAATAATAAATACATAAATAATTAAAAGCCTGACACGACTACAGTGGTGGAAATAAGTATTTGATCCCTTGCTGATTTTGTAAGTTTGCCCACTGACAAAGACATGAGCAGCCCATAATTGAAGGGTAGGTTATTGGTAACAGTGAGAGTTAGCACATCACAAATTAAATCCGGAAAATCACATTGTGGAAAGTATATGAATTTATTTGCATTCTGCAGAGGGAAATAAGTATTTAATCCCTCTGGCAAACAAGACCTAATACTTGGTGGCAAAACCCTTGTTGGCAAGCACAGCGGTCAGACGTCTTCTGTAGTTGATGATGAGGTTTGCACACATGTCAGGAGGAATTTTGGTCCACTCCTCTTTGCAGATCATCTCTAAATCATTAAGAGTTCTGGGCTGTCGCTTGGCAACTCGCAGCTTCAGCTCCCTCCATAAGTTTTCAATGGGATTAAGGTCTGGTGACTGGCTAGGCCACTCCATGACCCTAATGTGCTTCTTCCTGAGCCACTCCTTTGTTGCCTTGGCTGTATGTTTTGGGTCATTGTCGTGCTGGAAGACCCAGCCACGACCCATTTTTAAGGCCCTGGCGGAGGGAAGGAGGTTGTCACTCAGAATTGTACGGTACATGGCCCCATCCATTCTCCCATTGATGCGGTGAAGTAGTCCTGTGCCCTTAGCAGAGAAACACCCCCAAAACATAACATTTCCACCTCCATGCTTGACAGTGGGGACGGTGTTCTTTGGGTCATAGGCAGCATTTCTCTTCCTCAAAACACGGCGAGTTGAGTTCATGCCAAAGAGCTCAATTTTTGTCTCATCTGACCACAGCACCTTCTCCCAATCACTCTCGGCATCATCCAGGTGTTCACTGGCAAACTTCAGACGGGCCGTCACATGTGCCTTCCGGAGCAGGGGGACCTTGCGGGCACTGCAGGATTGCAATCCGTTATGTCGTAATGTGTTACCAATGGTTTTCGTGGTGACAGTGGTCCCAGCTGCCTTGAGATCATTGACAAGTTCCCCCCTTGTAGTTGTAGGCTGATTTCTAACCTTCCTCATGATCAAGGATACCCCATGAGGTGAGATTTTGCGTGGAGCCCCAGATCTTTGTCGATTGACAGTCATTTTGTACTTCTTCCATTTTCTTACTATGGCACCAACAGTTGTCTCCTTCTCGCCCAGCGTCTTACTGATGGTTTTGTAGCCCATTCCAGCCTTGTGCAGGTGTATGATCTTGTCCCTGACATCCTTAGACAGCTCCTTGCTCTTGGCCATTTTGTAGAGGTTAGAGTACATAAGTACATAAGTAGTGCCATACTGGGAAAGACCAAAGGTCCATCTAGCCCAGCATCCTGTCACCGACAGTGGCCAATCCAGGTCAAGGGCACCTGGCACGCTCCCCAAATGTAAAAACATTCCAGACAAGTTATACCTAAAAATGCGGAATTTTTCCAAGTCCATTTAATAGCGGTCTATGGACTTGTCCTTTAGGAATCTATCTAACCCCTTTTTAAACTCCGTCAAGCTAACCGCCCGTACCACGTTCTCCGGCAACGAATTCCAGAGTCTAATTACACGTTGGGTGAAGAAAAATTTTCTCCGATTCGTTTTAAATTTACCACACTGTAGCTTCAACTCATGCCCTCTAGTCCTAGTATTTTTGGATAGCGTGAACAGTCGCTTCACATCCACCCGATCCATTCCACTCATTATTTTATACACTTCTATCATATCTCCCCTCAGCCGTCTCTTCTCCAAGCTGAAAAGCCCTAGCCTTCTCAGCCTCTCTTCATAGGAAAGTCGTCCCATCCCCACTATCATTTTCGTCGCCCTTCGCTGTACCTTTTCCAATTCTACTATATCTTTTTTGAGATACGGAGACCAGTACTGAACACAATACTCCAGGTGCGGTCGCACCATGGAGCGATACAACGGCATTATAACATCTGCACACCTGGACTCCATACCCTTCCTAATAACACCCAACATTCTATTCGCTTTCCTAGCCGCAGCAGCACACTGAGCAGAAGGTTTCAGCGTATCATCGACGACGACACCCAGATCCCTTTCTTGATCCGTAACTCCTAACGCGGAACCTTGCAAGACGTAGCTATAATTCGGGTTCCTCTTACCCACATGCATCACTTTGCACTTGTCAACATTGAACTTCATCTGCCACTTGCACGCCCATTCTCCCAGTCTCGCAAGGTCCTCCTGTAATCGTTCACATTCCTCCTGCGACTTGACGACCCTGAATAATTTTGTGTCATCGGCGAATTTAATTACCTCACTAGTTATTCCCATCTCTAGGTCATTTATAAATACATTAAAAAGCAACGGACCCAGCACAGACCCCTGCGGGACCCCACTAACTACCCTCCTCCACTGAGAATACTGGCCACGCAATCCTACTCTCTGCTTCCTATCTTTCAACCAGTTCTTAATCCATAATAATACCCTACCTCCGATTCCATGACTCTGCAATTCTTCAGGAGTCTTTCGTGCGGCACTTTGTCAAACGCCTTCTGAAAATCCAGATATACAATATCAACCGGCTCCCCATTGTCCACATGTTTGCTTACCCCCTCAAAAAAATGCATTAGATTGGTGAGGCAAGACTTCCCTTCACTAAATCCGTGCTGACTTTGTCTCATCAGTCCATGTTTTTGTATATGCTCTGCAATTTTATTCTTAATAATAGCCTCCACCATCTTGCCCGGCACCGACGTCAGACTCACCGGTCTATAATTTCACGGATCTCCTCTGGAACCCTTCTTAAAAATCGGAGTAACATTGGCTACCCTCCAGTCTTCCGGTACTACACTCGATTTTAGGGACAGATTGCATATTTCTAACAGTAGCTCCGCAAGTTCATTTTTTAGTTCTATTAATACTCTGGGATGAATACCATCAGGTCCCGGTGATTTACTACTCTTCAGCTTGCTGAACTGACCCATTACATCCTCCAAGGTTACAGACTGATTCACTGAGTCTGTGGACAGGTGTCTTTCATACAGGTGACCATTGCCGACAGCTGTCTGTCATGCAGGTAACGAGTTGATTTGGAGCATCTACCTGGTCTGTAGGGGCCAGATCTCTTACTGGTTGGTGGGGGATCAAATACTTATTTCCCTCTGCAGAATGCAAATAAATTCATATACTTTCCACAATGTGATTTTCCGGATTTAATTTGTGATGTGCTATCTCTCACTGTTACCAATAACCTACCCTTCAATTATGGGCTGCTCATGTCTTTGTCAGTGGGCAAACTTACAAAATCAGCAAGGGATCAAATACTTATTTCCACCACTGTATGTTTCGCCCCTCTCCAAGGGCTGCGTCAGGGGCTTGAAAGAGAAGCCAGTGGTATTGACAGAACGCTTCGCCTACTGAGTTTAAACCACCGTCTCCTCAGAAGCAGCAGCAGTTTGATTCTCGAAGTACTAATGAATGCAAAAATAAACAAACCCTCCTAATTTAGGCATCGGGATTTATGCCAAATAAAACATGGCATAAATGGATGCGACCAAATTTGGTCACATGGAGAGGTGCTCAGCGTATTCTACATATCCCATGGAAATTTAAGCCTGTGCTCTAAAATTTAGGCGTACTATAGAGAATACGCCTAGGCATATTTTTTTACCATGCAGATTTTTCAGGTGCCATATACAGAATCTTGTGCTTAGTACCCTATATCTTGATGCCTATCTTTAGGCACCATTTATTAATTTATCTTTATTTGTTACGTTTGTACCCCACATTTTCCCACCTATTTGTAGGCTCAATGTGGCTTATATAGTACCAGAGAGGCCTTTGCTGACTCCGGTGTGAACAAATACAAAGTGATGTTGTGGTAGGTAAAGTTCGTGTGGCACAGCCACATTAGGGTATCGTATGATGGAAGAGTTGTGTTATGTCTATTACGTACTTTAGTTTTGTTGTGTTGCAGAGATCAGGCATTTAAGTTGGATCGGTAGGGTCTGCCTTTTTAAACAGGTTAGTTTTTAGTGTTTTCCGGAAGTTGAGGTGGTCGTATGTCACTTTCAAGGCTTTCGGTAATGCGTTCCACAGCTGTGTGCTTATGTAGGAAAAACTGGATGCGTAAGTTGATTTGTATTTCTTTGCAGCTTGGGTAGTGCAGATTCAGATATGTTCGTGTTGATTCGTATGTGTTGCTAGTTGGTAGGTCGTATATAACTATATCTAGATCTATCCATTTATCTATTATTGCAAGTGGGGCAAATTCATTAAATGGTCCCAAAATTAGGCACTGAAAAGATCCGCATTAAACTAGTATTTTATAAAGGGCACTCTGCTCAGATCATCCTTTATAGAACAGCGCATAGAGCAGATTCCCAGGTTCAACTTTGGCCATGAGGACTTAACCTTTTGAAACCTGGTAAAAATGCTGATGCCCCAGTTGGGCATGGAAATCCAAATACCATATTCTATAACATCACACCTAGTGTCAGGAAAAATCCTTGACTCGCCCATGGCCCTTCCATGGCCACACCCCTTTTTGAGATGTGCACTATGAAAATTAGGTGCCCATGTTATAAAATAGGATGTAAGGCAAATGCGTGCAAAAACTCTGGAATTTGTTGCCAGAGAATGTAGTAAAAGCAGTTATCTTAGCAGGGTTTTAAAAAGTTTGGATAATTTCCTACAAGAAAAGTACATAAGCCATTATTAAGATGGACTTATGAAAATCCACTGCTTATTTCTGGGATAAGCAGCATAAAATCTGTTTTACTTTTTGGAATCTTGCCAGGTACTTGTGTCCTGGATTGAACACTGTTGGAAAGAGGATACTGGGCTCGATGGACCTTCAGTCGGTCCCAGTATGACAATGATTATGTTCTTATGTTCTGACTCATAATTATTGCCAATTAACTCCAATAATTGATGTTGGCACCTAATTGACCAATTAGTTTCTGCACAAAACTGGGATCTGTGCCCAAATTTGAGTGACCTTTATAGAATCTGGAGGTATATGTGTATAGGATGGTATATATGCATAGAGTTATAGAAACACATACACCCACGCACACTACAAACACAGTATGTTATCAAAATATTCTCGGAAGCCAGGGAAATGTCAATGACAGATTTGTGTTCTGAAGTTTGTAGGTAAGTATTTAGTAACAAAAAATATCATATCTATTTTGAAGCATAAAATGAATTGTTTACAAGTTTTATCATATCAAAACCACACTACTTTACCCAAGCATCTGACAAAACATTGATGGATTCTTCAAGCCTGAATCTAGGCTCTGAAAGTAAGGAGATAATTTTTAAACTGCTGTATTCAGAGTCTGTGGGTAGTTTCTGCTGACGGACTTTGTCACAAATTTTCAAAGAGGAGGTAGTTGAGACATGCACATTGATTTAAATATTTCTGCAATTTTGGAGACATCATTGTCAGAGGCGTCTGAAAGAGCTACATTATTGGTATAATTTGTTTTTGAACAGGATTTAAATTCAATAATGAGACTCTACTTTAAGAATCTGAAGTCTCTGCTTTATGGGGAAAAGATCTGGATATACCCTGATGTCCCCAACCAAACGCAGGATTGTAGAAGGGCTTTCCTGGCTTTGAGGCAGGAGGTCTTTGCTTTAGGAGCCTCATTTTTCTTAGTGTACCCTGATAAACATGTTGTTAAATATTTGGGGACCAAATACGTCTTTCTTTGCACTTGAACAATTAAGGGCTTTTTTGGATTTGAAGAAAGTTGTGGCTTTTAGTGTCTAATCTTTTAGATGACTGTAATTAGAAATTCGATGTAATTTATCATGTTATTGGCCTTTCTTTAATTTGATTCCTCTTTTGTTCTCCTTAATGTGTTGCCACCCCCCCCCCCCCCCCATCCCACTTTAGTGGTCTAATGAGGGGCATTTCATTTACTATTTGGGGATTTTTTTTTTTATGTATTTCCTGCTCTGTGTTGCTATAACAAGTGTTTACTTGTGATATGTTATTCTAAATTATGATCATATTAGCCATCTCCTCAAGTCACTTCACTGGCTTCCTATCCGTTTCTGCATACAGTTCAAACTCCTCTTATTGACCTATAAGTGCATTTACTCTGCAGCTCCTCAGTACCTCTCCACTCTCATCTCTCCCTACATTCCTCCCCGGGAACTCCGTTCACTGGGTAAATCTCTCTTATCTGCACCCTTCTCCTCCACTGCTAACTCCGGACTCCGTTCCTTTTATCTTGCTGCACCATATGCCTGGAATAGACTTCCTGAGCCGGTACGTCAAGCTCCATCTCTGACCATCTTCAAATCTAAGCTAAAAGCCCACCGTTTTGATGCCGCTTTTAACTCCTAACCCTTATTCACTTGTTCAGAACCCTTATTTTATCATCCTCACTTTAATATTCCCTTATCTCTTGTTTGTCCTGTTTGTCTGTCCTAATTAGATTGTAAGCTCTGTCGAGCAGGGACTGTTTCTTCATGTTCAAGTGTACAGCGCTGCGTACGTCTAGTAGCGCTATAGAAATGATAAGTAGTAGTAGTAGACATAAAGCTGGTTGTTAGCTTCACTCAAGCACCCAGTTCTGAGCACTGTTCAAATATATTTCAAACATATTTTAATGTACTTATATAGCTATATTGTGTTTACACCAATCACAGGGGTTTTTTTTAGTCACCATAAGTAGAAATATAATAGGTTTCTATTTTTGTGTATTTAGTTAAAATTTAATGCCAAGAAATGTAGAGTGATGCACTTGGGGTGCGGAAACCCAAAAGAGAGATACCGGATAGGAGGGGAGAGATTAGTAAGCTCAACTCAGGAGAGAGACCTTGGGGTGTTGGTGTCGGAAGATCTTAAGGTGAAGAAACAATGTGACAAGGCGACAGCCAGAAGGATGCTAGGCTGCGTAGAAAGGGGCATAACCAGCAGAAGAAAGGAGGTGTTGATGCCCCTCTACAAGTTGTTGGTGAGACCCCACTTGGAGTTTTTTGTTCAGTTTTGGAGGCCGTATCTTGCTAGAGATGTAAAAAGACTGGAAGCGGTGCAAAGAAAAGCTACAAAAATGGTATGGGATTTGCGTTGGAAACCGTACGAGAGACTTGCTGACCTGAACATGTATACCTTGGAGGAAAGGAGAAACAGGAGTGATATGATACAGACGTTCAAATATTTGAAAGGTTATAATCCACAAACGAACCTTTTCCAGTGACGGGAAGGCGGTAGAACTAGAGGACATGAATTGAGGTTGAAGGGGGGCAGACTCAGGACTAATATTAGGAAGTATTTTTTCACGGAGAGGGTGGTGGATATGTGGAATGCCCTGCCAAGGGAGGTGGTGGAGATGAAAATGGTAATGGAATTCAAACATGCGTGGGACAAACACAAAGGAATTCTGTTTAGAAGGAATGGTTCCGTGGAATCTTAGCGGAGATTGGGTGGCGATGCTGATAATTGGGAAACAAAACGGGAGCTGGGCAGACTTCTATAGTCTACGCCCTGATCGTGACTGAATAGATAGAGATGGGCTGGAGTGTAAATTTTAAGGGGCTTCGATGTTAGCTTCAGAACTTAGTACAAGAACAGTGTTGGGCAGACTTCTACGGTCTGTGCTCTGAGAAAGGCAAGGACAAATCAAACTCGGGTATACATATAAAGTATCACATACCATGTAAATGAGTTTATCTTGTTGGGCAGTCTGGATGGACCGTAGAGGTCTTTATCTGCCGTCATTTACTATGTTACTCTTTGGGGTTCTACACGGAATGTTGCTACTAATTGGGATTCCAGAATCTTGTAACTCTATAGGATTCTAGAATCTTCAGAACTTTTAGTACAAGAACAGTGCTGGGCAGACTTCTATGGTCTGTGCCCTGAGAAAGGCAAGGACAAATCAAACTCGGGTATACATATAAAGTATCACATACTATGTAAAATGAGTTTATCTTGTTGGGCAGACTGGATGGACCGTTCAGGTCTTTATCTGCCATCATTTACTATGTTACTATATTCTGAGGCATCCATAAGTGTGATTACCTGAAAGTTTAGACCTGGGATTTCCACCAGTGATTCAGGTGCAAATTGCATAGATCTTTGTGGTATCTATCATCACCTCAAAAATGCAATGCAAAGAGTTATTTGGTTAGCTTCACATTTATATACAATTTTCCTGATCAAATAAATCATTCAAAATGGTTTACAAGCATATAAAACAATAAAAGTCCAAAACAAAGACATAAAAATATTCAGAACAAAAATAATAAAATAGCAGAGCAATAAACTGATCTCTAGTTCCTCCATAATAACTGTAGACATACATTTAATTGACATAAAATCAAATGAACAGGGGAAGAGAAGTGTTTTTTACATCCTCCTAAGTATTAAAGGATTTGTCTCCCACCTCAAACCTATGGGAAGTTTGTTCCATTACGCTGATCTAATTATTCGAAAAGCTTTTGATTGCCATCCCACTTTTCTTACAATGTCTGTACCCAGAACTTTAAATAAATTTCCTTGGCCTGATCCGAATAGTCAAGTTAGTATATAAGAAATACATTTCTCTATCAAATATACTTGTACATGCAGCTTATTACCATGTGGCACGCACACCTGTAAGAGCTGGCATAATTACATGTGTCCCTTGTGATTTGGGGTCAGATTCTATATTTGGAACTGAAAAAATTGGCACTGATAGAAAAAAATCTTGCCACAGGTACAAATCACCCATAGACATTTGCAACTATTTTATGTGTGCGGGGGGTTTTCCAATGGAAAGCAATATACAATTTGTAAATGCTACTAAAAGTACATACATTGGGAATAATTTCAGAAACCATTTCTGTGGGTGAAATAGCATTTTACATTCAGAAATATGTATATATAAACTATGAGAAAAATACTCAGAGGCAAGGTGTCATAAAATGCTTAGTTACCTGCCTGGGGCTACCCCGCGGCCACTTATCCCCAGCATAGCTCAGGTCCGCCTGCACCTGCTGCTTCTGCTCTACACTTGCACCCTCCTCCCACTGACTAGGCAAGTCTCCCACTCTCAAATTATCCCCCGTGATTCCTAGGTTACTGGGACCACACTCCCAATGCCCCCACAGTTCCTAGAAAGCACTCACAGACCCAACACACAAACCATCAGGATTCTTAATCAGTCCAGACAAGCACAGTCAATAAATTAACAAGTTTATTGTCACAGAACTTGAACAGTGACACAGAAAAAGTGCAATCAGCAAAACAATAACAGGTAACTGAAATATGGATCACTTATAACACTAACTAAACATCTGTATACTATCTAAATAGTACCTGGAGAGATCAGGACATATAGCTGCTCACAAGTTATCAAATATAACTGTTTACAGGACTTCAGCAAAGCTCTCTCTCTCTCTCTTCAAATCCATCATGCAGGATGATGCATGCTAAGCTGTTATTCTATAAGGGGCACTTCGTGCCTATGACATGCCCCATCCTAAAAATATTTTTTACAATACACAGTTAGCACATAAAAGGCTAGATTCTATAGATGGCACCTGAAAATTTTGCATGGAAAAAAATACGCCTAGGCATATTCTATAAATTATGCCTAAATCTTTAAGAATAGGCTTACATTTCCACCTGGTATATAGAACTACACCGAGAATCTCTCCACCCGAACAAATTTACTTAAGACTATTTACACTACATTTTATTTGGTGTAAATCCAAACGACTAAATTAGGTGCCTCCCCCCCTCCCCCGGATACTATACAGCATGCCTAGAGATCTGCAAATAAATCTAGGCATATTCTATAACAATGTGCGTAACTTAATTGGCTTAACAAGCTAATCAGTGTTGATAATAGCACTTAACAAACAATAATGAGCACTAATCTATATAATAATTGGTCACTCTGCTTCCTTGGATGGCTGGCTGGCTGGGTTTGTAACAGCATGCTGACGTCAGCTCGCCTCCAGCATTCCCTTCCCTCTCAGTGTCCCGCCCTCGTGGAAAGTCGAAATGACGTCAGAGGAGGGCGGGACACTGAGAGGGAAGTCAAGGGAAGGCTGGAGGCGACAGGAGCCGAGCCTGCCACTGCTGCGACCTGAGGTAAGATGAACGGCTTAAAGACAGGGTGGCAGGAAGGACAGAGTCACTGGCCAAGGAGAAGAGGGGAGGGTAGAATCGCTGGACATGGATGGGAGGGGAATGCAGGGGAGAGAGGAGAAATTGCCTTCCTAGGGCCCATTTCATTTTTCACGAAACGGGCTTTGTTGCTTGTTGGCAATAATTAGAATTTACATACACAACTTGCTAAACGTATTCTCTAATGAACTGTGCCTAAACTCTAAAGTGCACAGTTGAAAAGGGGCATGGCTATGGGAGGGGAAATGGGCATTCCAAAATTTACATGCACAGTTATGTGCACGTAAATCTATGCGCAGGGATTTAGGCCACGTTGTTTTAGGTGCTAAGCATATTCTATATAAGCGCCTAAATCTAGGAGCTGCTTATAAAATACACTTAGGCGGAAATCTTTACCTCATGGATTTTTTAGGCGTCATACATAGAATCTGGCCCAGAGTGGGTGTATTCTATAACAACGTGTATAGATTTTAGAAACGCCCATGCCCCACCCATGACCATGCTCCTTTTTAACTATGCGACTTAACACACCACAATACAGAATACACTTAGCGAATTGTGCGCGTAAATCTTAATTCATGCCAATTAACGCTGATAATTGCTTGTTAACATCCATTTAACATCACTGATTAGCTAGTTAACCAATTAAGTTATGCGCATTGTTATAGAATACTCTTCGATTTCTGTGCGGAAGTTAAGGTGCGATATATAGAATCACGGGGAAAATGGGGAAATTGCTTTGATCTTCAGTGCGGGGAATGTGTGATAAAGACATTTCATATGCGTTAACTGAATGAAAAATTGCTGGGCACACCTCCCACAATTAATGCAGAATTTTGGCAATTAGCATGGGATAACTGCAAAATTTTAGGGGGTCCTTTTACAAAGGCACGCTGAAAAATGGCTTGCGGTACTGTAGGCGTGGATTTTGGGCACGCACCAATCCATTTAGCACGCCTGTAAAAAAAAATCCTTTTTTTTTTTGTTTGTTTTGCTGAAAATGGACGCGTGGCAAAATGAAAATTGCCGTGCATCCATTTTGGGTCTGAGACCTTACCGCCAGCCATTGACCTAGCGGTGAAGACTCACGCGGTAACCGGGCGGTAATGACCTACATGTGCCAAATGCCACTTGGCACGCGTCCGTTACGCGTGCTCGAAAATAAAAAACATTTTTTCAGATGCATGTATCGGACGCTCGCCAAAAATGAAATTACTGCAAGAGCCACGTGGTAGTCGGGTGCTAACTCCGTTTTGGCACGCATTGGGCGCGCGTAGGCGCTTACGAGGCTTAGTAAAAGGGCCCCTTACTGAATAATTTAATGGTAGAAACTATGGTAGAAGAAAGTGATCAACCATTACTATATCTCAAGTAGTGCTTTTCTCCCACTGGTAAAATCCCCTAGATGGAAAGTCACCCTGTTTTAATGATCCCTCTCAATCAATTAACTTTTAAGAGTCTGTGCACAACCGATGCAAAATTAAAATGCAGACCAATGGTCTAAATATAGCCCCAGAGCGCAGGCCTGCAATTTCCCATGTCATACTGCCTTTATTCCTTCATTTGTAAAGTTTTGCAACATCAACCTTTATACCGATGCTATTTTATGCTGTCCAAGTGGTTGCTGAATTTTAATGAACTCTCTCTCTCTCAATTCCTGCTCTGAAAAATCTGTTATTGTTTGATATATTGCATTAGGAATAGAGAGAGAATAGATTACTACTGATGCTAGATATTTATTTTTTAAAGATACATTTCCATAATGCTGTACTGTTAGTGTAATGAGCTTCCTTATCGTCAAATAAATATTGGAGCTAATAAACAGAAATTCTGGTACTTAGCCCATTGTGAAACTTTGACATCGGCTAGCTGGAAACCAAACGCAAATGTTTTGCTAAATAAATATTATTAAAGTCCTTGCTGGGCTAATCCTCAAGAACACGCAGATTTCAGAGGGGATAGGAAAGCAGTCCCCCCAGTTGTTTTTATTTGAGTACCTTGCCTGACTGAAGACGTTCTTTCCAAGCTAGTCCTGCACACTGTCCAAGGCCTAAATGGAGCAGCGATTAAAAAGTCTAAATTAATACAGAAAATTAATAATTAAGGAGGTCAATATTCAAAGCGATTTAATTGGCCAGAAATGGCTCCTACCTGGTTAACAGGTTAGTGCCACTGAAAATAACTGGTTAGCACAAAACTAAAAACCAGCTATTTTGGGGGTGGAGTCGGCACTTGGCCGGTTAAGTGCCGATATTCAGCATTCAGGGGCCCTTTTACAAAGGCTCAGTAACATAGTAACATAGTAAATGAGCCCCCTCTTTCCTGCCCGGAGCGCTGCCTTGCCTTGCATCCTTCTCGGTCTCGGCTCAGGATTCAAAATGGCCACCGAGAGTTGAAGTCTCGCGAGGCCTCTTCAACTCTCGGCGGCCATTTTGAATTCTGAGCCGAGATTGAGAACGATGCAGGGCAAGGACAGGAAGCGCTCCGGGCAGGAAAGAGGGGGCTCTTTCCTGCCCCAAAGAGGTCACTAGACCACCAGGGCAGATAGTAAGTAAGGGGAGGGGAGACCCACGGCGCTGCTCGCCTGCCCGCCCATTTGTCCAGAAATCCGGACAAACAGGCGGGCGGGCAAAACCCACCAGACGCCCCAAACGTCCTAAAAAAGAGGACATGTCCAGGGAAATCCGGACATATGGTAACCCTAGGGAGGAGTGCTTAAGATGAAACTAACTCTGGGAATGTGCACAGGGGGCACTGAGAGGGTAAAGGAAGCCAGAAAGGGATGTCAGCTAACCTCTAGAAGTTTGCTATTAGGCCAGGTAAAAAGGATGCCATAGGAAGGTAACCGAGATTGGATAGCAGAGCCGGTACTGGGAGGCGGGACTGGAGGTTGGGAGGCGGGGATAGTGCAGAGCAAACTTATACGGTCTGTGCCAGAGCCAGTGGTGGGAGGTGGGACTGGAGGTTGGGAGGCGGGGATAGTGCTGGGCAGACTTATACAGTCTGTGCCAGAGCCGGTGGTGGGAGGCGGGGCTGGTGGTTGGGAGGCGGGGATAGTGCTGGGCAGACTTGTACTGTCTGTGCCCTAAAGAGCATAGGTACAAATCAAAGTAGGGTATACACAAAAAGTAGCACACATGAGTTGTCTTGTTGGGCAGACTGGATGGACCGTGCAGGTCTTTTTCTGCCGTCATCTACTATGTTACTATGTTACTATTTTCTTTGCATTGCTGAGATTCTAGGAGAATGAATGCTAGGGGAGATGCATGGGACCTATAGATAAAGTTCTATGGTTAGCCTGTTTATTGTTGGAGAAATTAAGGTAAAATCTTATGTACTGTAAGTATCCTCCTGAGTGGAAAGGAGGAAGTTTGCAGACTGTAATTGTTCTCCTAAAGGAAAAGGAGGCAGTTTGGAGCACACATTAAATAGAATAGTTTATAGTATGTGTACACTCTGGAGTCTGATTCTTTGTTAAAGGAGAAGGAGTCCCTTAGGAGTAGGGTTACCATATGTCCGGATTTACCCGGACATGTCCGGGCAACCGGGTGGGTTTTGCCAATCTGCCCGTTTGTCCGGATTTTTGGACAAACGGGCAGGCTGGTGGGCGGGCCGTCCTATACGGCCCGCCCGCCAGCCTGCCCGTTTGTCCAAAAATCCGGACAAATGGGCAGATTGCTAGCCTCCCCTCCCCTTACTTACTACTGCCCTGGTGGTCTAGTGACCTCTTCCACCTCTTTCCTGCCCTGCATGCATCCTTCCTGTTCCTGATCTCGGCGCCGGTTCAAAATGGCCGCCAAGAGTTGAAGTGACCTCGCGAGACTTCAACTCTCGGTGGCCATTTTGAATCGGCGCCAAGATCAGGAACAGGAAGGATGCATGCAGGGCAGCGCTCCGGGCAGGAAAGAGGGGGGCTCTTTCTGCCCCGAAGAAGTCACTAGACCACCAGGGCAGTAAGTAAGGTAAGGGGAGGGGGGTGACGGGGAGGGAGAGTGACGGGGTGTGTGACAGGGGGAGTGGGAAATGTGACAGGGGGCGGAGCGAGGGCGTGAAAGGAGGTGGGGTGGGTGTGAACAGGGGTAGGGTGGGGTGTGTGGGGGTGGGGCATGTGCCTTCCTTTTTGGGGGGGCAAAATATGGTAACCCTATTTAGGAGGCTTCCTGGCTTAGGATGAAGAGGGGGAGGGAAGACCTGTTACTTGGGGGAAGAGGGCCAGGTAGACAGAGCATCATTTTTTTGAACCATACTATTTCCAAATGTTAGCTCCTGGAGGCAAACTCTGCTTAGGTGGGTGTTTGATCTTGGGCTGGCAGGAGAGAAGGCGTCAGTGTGAGGTTGCTGCGAGGAGTCCGGGGATTGACTGCCATCATGTCCGCGTCCCCCCAACATCAGCTTATAATTAAAAGTAAAATTCACAAACAGCTGAAGTGAGATTTGAATCTGGACCCTCTGATTCTCAGCCCACCCCTCTGCTCTGCATGGATGTCTGTGTGGCCATTTCATAAGATGGACAATCCTATGTTGCTAAACAGACGTCCATGTCCCTTGTTTTGCCCTGTTCACAGCAGCAGCGTAGCCAGACCTGCCATTTTGGGCGGGCCCCGCATTAACCTGGGTGGGCTGTTCCCAACCCCACCCCTACACAGTAATTTTAAAATATTCCCCCCCCCCCCGGCATTTTCTTCTGTCTCCCTCAGCCTACCTTGGCAGCGCTTTCTCCCTTCGCCATCCCCTCCCTCTCTTCTGACGGCTCTCCCCGTCCGCGTGGTCTGTTTATTTTTAGTCCTTGAAGCGCCATTCTCCCTCCAGCACCGCATCGGCGATTCCGATAGCCTTTTGCCAGCGACGCGTGCGTCGTCGGGGACGGGGCCTCTCAGGCGCGTCCTGAGGTGGGATGCGCCTAAGGAGAAGCCCCGCCCCCGACGATGCACGCTGGCAGAAGGCTATCGGAATCGCCGGTGCGGTCCTGGAGGGAGAACGGCGCTTCAAGGACTAAAATTAAACAGACCACGCGGATGGGGAGAGCCAGCAGAAGAGGCAGGAAAAGGTGGCTTGGGTTGGGGCTTGTTAGGGTGGGCGCTGGGCGGGCCTGAAGGAAAAGTGGCTGGGCCTGGGCCCGTCCAGGCCCACCCGTGGCTACGCCCCTGGTTCACAGTTTGCCCATTGCAGTGTGCAGAATGGATGTTCATGCTGGTCGTTTTCAGCACATGGATGTCCATCTCACCTATTTTTCAACAGGATGTCGTTACCTGTTTGAAAACACATGTGAGGTGGATATCCATTTGTGACATTCTGACTTGGTTGTCCTTTTGAAAATGCCCTTCTTTAGTAAATGGGCATTTAATAAATCCCATTGAAAATACCTTTACTTCAGGAAGCAGGCGACAGCCTGGCTCTCCTCCCAAGCCTTTAATACATAGGGTGACTGACTATACACTCATTCTGCACCTGGCCCAGCTTGCTACACACACTGTAACTTAGATCAGTTCCTTATCTCTTGCTTAAGTATACAATGAACTTGACTTGAATTTAGCTAACCATCAAATTATCCCAACTGACTCTGTACCACACATCTTGTTCCCATCATGTATCCGCTTTTGGTCCTTCAGCTATATGGTAAGCCGCATAGGAGCCAACTTTTCAAAATTATTGGGGGTGCTAAGCCCAATGGAAATAATCCCTCCCTGGACACATACAAGGATTTTTTCCAATATTTGGGGTGCTCAAGCACCCACAGAGTCGGCTCCAATGGTAAGCCGTATTGTAGAAAATCTTTTGCATCGTATCTATGTTAGTTGAATGTTCTAGTGAATGCTTATTAGGTGTATCATTGGTATTATGTTAACGTTGTATTATATCTCTGGTATTTGAATTCTAGTGCTGTTAAATGTGTATATTCTTGATACTGTCTCCTGGTGGTTCTATTATTAGGCTTCAATTTACTGTTTTCAAGTTTACCTCATTTATTGTATTTATGTTTATTTTTTGTTATTTCACTATTGTTATACTGTTAACAAAATTGTACATTTTTATGTTAAACTGTGCTTGCTGTACACCGCCTTGGGTGAATCTCTTCATAAAGGTGGTTAATAAATCTCAATAAATAAATAAATTGCATTAGTAAATAAAATAGTGGGGATTGTGTTATATAAGCACATTAAAGTGTGTGAGTAGCTTTTTATTATAAGACCTCAGGAAAGAGAGTGTTGCAGTTGAATGCAAATCATCTGCCTATGAAAAGCATAAGCTAAATCGGAAATAATAATAAAATAATACATTTCTTTTTCTAGCAATGTCCCCTCATTAGAACTGAGAACCAATCCAAAGAAGAAAAAGATGAGTTATCAATTTAAGGGGGAATAGAACTGGATTGTGACATAGTCGTCTTGTACAACAGTCTTGTACAGTGCTGCATTGTTTTGCAGCAGACGGAAGGCAGAATCCTGAAAAGGAAGCTTATCGTGTCTTTCTAGACCTTCTCTCCAATCTCTACAAACATGATTTTTAATTATATTATTTTAATGAAATTTTTAAAACCAGGATGTGCTTAGCTCTTGTATTCCTGCCAACGGCTGCTCTGCAGATGCATCGTTACAGCTATGGAGTTCTGATAGTACATTATGGCTGTATATCAACACACACCATATTGCTATATAATACATCTCTACTGTGATACAACAGTGGGGAAATAGGCTGAAATGTAATATTTTTATGGTGGGCCTCTCTTATTTTAATAATAAAATTCAGTGATTCTGAGAACAAGAAGATATCATATACAGCTGCAGACATATGGCTTCATGGATGTAGATTTTAAAATTGTATTTCTATACCCTAATCAATGGTAAAATGAAATATTTGCTTTCAATGTCTTAACCAGGTAGCAGTGGAGAGGGTTCAAAAGTACAGAAGTCCAAACAATGAAACAAAGCACAAAAGGGCCTTACTACTACTACTATTTAGCATTTCTATAGCGCTACAAAGCGTACGCAGCGCTGCACAAACATAGAAGAAAGACAGTCCCTACTCAAAGAGCTTACAATCTAGTAGACAAAAAATAAAGCAAACAAATCAATTAACATGTAGAGGAAAGAGGAGAGGAGGGTAGGTGGAGGCGAGTGGATACAAGTGGTTACAAGTCAAAAGCAATGCTAAAGAGGTGAGCTTTCAATCTAGATTTAAAGATGGTCAAGAATGGGGCAAGACGTAGGGGCTCAGGAAGTTTATTCCAGGCATAGGGCGCAGCAAGACAGAAGGAGCAAAGTCTGGAGTTGGCAGTAGCGGAGAAGGGAACAGATAAGAAGGATTTATCCAGGGAACGGAGTGCACGGGAAGGGGTGTAGGGAAGGCTGAAACAATGGTACAAACTTTAATAGAAGGGACCCAATGGGTGGGCCTGTGCTCACTCATTCTTGGCTCGGGCCCACCCAGCGGTGGCATCCCACATCAACATCTCTCATCCTCCATGGTATCCCGGCATCTGCTCGCCTGTCGCTGAACCTTGTCCCTCCCCAGTGTACCTTACAGGCATTCACGGCACCTGCAGTGATTCATTATTGCTGCCTGTGCCGGTCCATCGGATGGTCCCCGCCCTTGCTAACATCATTTCCTGTTAATAGTCTGGTGGGACCCGGCTATACACCAGGGAGGGATGGGGTTAGCGACGGGCGGGCAGAAGCGGCCCTGCAGACTTACATCGGATGGGTCCCGCCCTTGCTAACATCATTTCCTGTTAATAGTCTGGTGGGACCCGGCTATACACTGGGGAGGGACAGGGTTCAGCAACGGGCAGGCAGAAGCCGGGACCCCGCGGAGGAGGAGAGATGTTGATGTGGGGTAGGTGAAAAAAAACTATATATTTTTTTAAATCTCAGGGGGCGTGGCATAGAAGGGCTCAGCTAAGTTAACTCGGGGCCCATCCAAAATACTGGGTCTGGCTACGTCACTGTATAAAAGTCATCAAAATTTGTGCATGCAAATTTCAGTGTGCATCCAATTTGCACGCACAATTTAACTGAATAAGCCAATTAGTGTCAATACTTGGCATTTTAACAAGCAATTATTGGCACTAATTGGATTTAATTAGAACTTACATGTGTAAATTTAGGCATTGGATCCACATCTAAATTTTACATGTGAGTAAAATAAAAGGGCATGTGAATGTGAGGGTTATGGCCGGAACGGGGCGTTACTAGTATTTAAGAAAGCAAAAGGGCAGACGGTCTGCAAGCTCCAAGACGGAAAATCAACAAAGCAGATCGTTATGAAAAAATGTAATTTATTAATAGATATGAAAAATTATATACAGTACAGCCCGACACAGGCCGTGTTTCGCCCAGCAGGGCTGCTTCAGGGGCTACACAATGATCCGCTACTGTCAAAATATGGTAGATCTGATGAAACCAAATGTACTGAAGACCGCCGTCATGAATCTTCTAGTATATATATTGAAAAAAACAGCTCAACCGAATAAACCAGAAAAATGTGCTGACGTGAGATATGTCGGACACTCTCTGGTGGCCCAGCGGGGTCATTGGGGGCAGGAGCACAGCCCTTTCGCTACTGCCCCTTGTGCACTGGTCTAAAATGGCTGTCTCGACCTCTCACAGCAGCTTGCGGTACTAGAGGGGTGGCTGACCCCCCCCCCCCCATTTGGGTTTGGGGCCCTCTCCTGAACTCCCTTTTACCTTTGCTGGCAGGGATGCCGAGCCTGGCTAGTCAAATAAATGGACTGCCACCGCTCCCTGCTACTTGTTTCCGGCTCTGAGCAGTCCTGGCACGCTGTTCAGAACTGGAAACAAGCAACGGGGAGCGTTAGAAGTCCATTTATTTGGTTGGTGTGGTTTGACATCCATACCTAAATTCTTTATGGAGAAGCCCCAGAATACATGAATACCCTAATCAAACTTCCAGCCAGGAATACATCAAGCACATCCCGTTCATTCGTAAATCTCCATTATCCTACTTGTAACGGCCTCAAATATAAATCCATCTACGCTTCCTCCTTTTCCTTTATCAGCACCCAATTATGGAACGCATTGCCAAAAGCTGTCAAAACTACTCGAAACCACCTCAACTTTAGGAAATTACTCAAGACCAGCCTATTCCGGAAGACTTACCCCCAGGATCCAACATAAAACCTAAAATCCTTGAAAACAGCATATAAATGGATCATTTTGGACTCTCTTACCTTTACCCTTAATACCTCGTTCTTTCTATCCTCTCTGATTACCACAATCTATTGTATTTGTATAACTGCTGGACTGGCAATAGCCTTTTCGGTTTATAGTAAGCCACATTGAGCCTGCAAACATGTGGGAAAATGTGGGGTATAAATGTGATAGATAAATAAATAAATACCAGCAAAGGTATGCCTAGCATGCCCGCATTTGAGGTGTGTGAGAGGAACGCGTTGTTGAGAGAGCATGCTGTTAGACGTCTACCAGCACACCATGGGGGGGGGGGGGGGGGTTACCATTGTTTTCCACATTATTCGACTTTTCACTTGGTCAACAATGGGTCGGTCCTGTTTACGTTGGATAACTGTGACTGTACAGTACATGTAAGTTCATAACCAGCATAAACTTTGTTGCGTTGAAAAGAAGCAATATGAGGCAGGTTTCCGAGATGTGCTTCATATCTTTGTGTCACTTGAATTTTCAAAAGTTATATACCTAAAATGTATGACATTGAAATGCAAAGCTTTACAGCTTGTGTTACAACTGCAAAGTTACAAGCATATCATCTTGATACTGAAGCTGTATGAACATGGACATCTTGTCTTTGAAAATGGGGTTATTTTTGCACATTTGAAATTACATATGTGAGTTTGCAGTCCAATGCACTACTGAACCTTTACCTCTTAGTACTGCAACCATAACTACTTCTGTTGGAAAAATGTTCTACAATATTATCACTCGTCACATCTGATGAAGTGGTCTCTCGTCCTTGAAAGCTCTTGACTCAATAAATTGGTTAGTCGATAAGATGCCACTAGACTATTTGTCAATTTCGCTGGTACAGACTGGACGTTTGCCAGTAAGGAATCCCTTGGATGAAAGACAGTGAATTTGCCTTAAGCCCCTTGTTTATTTTGTGTCGCTATTAAGGTAAAGTTTGCTTGTTTGATCCATGTAGAGTTCACATAGTAACACAGTAGATGACGGCAGAAAAAGACCTGCACGGTCCATCCAGTCTGCCCAACAGGACAACATATGTGTAAACCTTACCTTGATTTGTACCTGCCTTATTCAGGGCACAGACCGTACAAGTCTGCGCAGCAGTACTTCCCGCCTCCCAACCACCAGTCCCGCCTCCCATCACCGGCTTTGGCACAGACCGTATAAGTCTGCTCTCCACTATCCTCGCCTCCCAACCACCAACCCCTCTTCCCCCCACCTGCTCCGCCACCCAATTTCGGCTAGGCTGCTGAGGATCCATTCCTTCTGCACAGGATTCCTTTATGCCTATCCCACGCATGTTTGAATTCCGTATTCATATTAATTTATATATCTGGATTTAAGTTACGCCTTTTCATTGGTAGTTCAAAGTGAGTTACACTCAGGTACAGAAGATATGTCTCTGTCCACAGAGTCCCCTCTTTGAATTTATTTTATTCCTAAAGCAAATTGTCCTGGTTTGCAATCTTTCTGAATCTGTAAGCCTTTGTTTCCCTTTGTATAGCTCAATGGCTTTTTATTTTTTTTGTACTTTTAACTATTGTCATTATTTATTTTTGCCACTTACATGGCATCGTAAACCAAGGCACTTTACAGCGAATTACACACAAGTAGAAGGAGTCCCTGACCCCCATTTCATTTGTCTTGTGTTTTAAAAATCAAATTTGTTTTAAGTACTTGCCACCATTTTATTTTCTCCCCTCCCAGCATGCTGCAGGGGCTCACTTCATTTTTATGACGTCTCAGTGAGTATTAGAGTCCCTGCTGCTAGCTATAAGAGTTGCCATAAAATAAACAACGCGGAAGCAGGGAATTAGTTGCAATTTCACCAAACTGGATTTGAAAACAGAAATAAGAACGCTTTTACAATGATTCTGTTTACCAGCATCAGCTGTCTCCTTACTCCCAGAGCAACAGGGGAGCTGGATCTTTCAAAACATCACAAAACCCATGAGGAGCACCGGTAATCTCAGAGAGAAAGTGTCCAGTTGAAACCAAGGAGGTTTAATGGCAGGAAGCAGTTACCTGGCCCATTATCTGGGCTGAAGCTAGGGGGCGGAGCTTAAGCCATATTGGTTTGTCCAAAACAATAGCAAATGCTATTGAAAACAATAGCAAGCTTGTGAAGTGTATATTGTTTTGCATGGGGATGGGTGGGGGGGGGGGGAGTTTGGGGAGTTTTGGAGAGGTCTGTGAAGGGGGGGGGGGGGTAGGGTTATATTCAAAATGTATTTGTCAGTGCTCCAGAGCTTGCTTTGTTGTATGCAGTGCTGTATTGTGGATTTCAGTGCTATGCTTTATGCAGGCTGCAGGGGGATGTGGGCACTGAGGGGGGGGAGTGGCGACCGATGGCAGCTGATGAACTGGACTGGGTGTCCAAGCTGCTGCTTTGGCAGCCCAGCGCTATTGTTTTTATGTAGAATTTCCATGTAAGAACAATAGCCTCAGGCTACAGCAGCTTGGACGCCCAGCCCAGTTTGTCGGTCACCGCCGGTCGCCGCCACCTCGAATGCCTGCATCCCGGCCCGGCTCAGCTCGGCGACAGCAGCAGCAGTGTGGGCAAAACAGTCCTCAAGTTCTGAAGCTCCCATGGCTATAATAACACAGATAAAGTAACCAAGCACGATGACAACGTGGATGCAGCACCTGATAGGGTTTTTTTTGGAACAACCCCAAGATGGCAGCCGCTGGGGGAAACCGGCTTCAGCTTTTTTCATGTCACACTGCCTCCTGTTATTAATCCTCCTTGGTTTATAACTATGCAAAAGCAGCAGTAACATACGTAAAGTCTGGGAACTTTGAGACTCGTAAGTCATCCGGATGTGATCCACATAGGAGCTAACCTATGGCACTGTGGATATGGGCTAACTATTTTAGGGATCCTTTTACTAAGGTGTGGTGAAAGCTGAGCTTACCTTGTTCTAATTCAGGATTTTCCCACATGCTACATAAGTACATAAGTAATGCCACACTAAGAAAAGACCAAGGGTCCATCGAGCCCAGCATCCTGTCCACGACAGCGGCCAATCCAGGCCAGGGGCACCTGGCAAGCTTCCCAAAAGTACAAACATTCTATACATGTTATTCCTGGAATTTTGGATTTTTCCATTTAGCAGCAGTTTATGGACTTGTCCTTTAGGAAACCATCTAACCCCTTTTTAAACTCTGCCAAGCTAACCGCCTTGACCATGTTCTCCGGCAACGAATTCCAGAGTTTAATTACGCGTTGGATGAAGAAAAAGTTTCTCTGATTTGTTTTAAGTTTACTCCACTGTAGTTTCATCGCATGCCCCCTAGTCCTAGTATTTTTGGAAAGCGTGAACAGACGCTTCACATCCACCTGTTCCACTCCACTCATTATTTTATATACCTCTATCATGTCTCCCCTCAGCCGTCTCTTCTCTAAGCTGAAAAGCCCTAGCCTCCTTAGTCTTTCTTCATAGGGAAGTCGTCCCATCCCCGCTATCATTTTAGTCGCCCTTCGCTGCACCTTTTCCAATTCTACTATATCTTTCTTGAGATGCGGCAACCAGAATTGAACACAATACTCAAGATGCGGTCGCACCATGGAGCGATACAACGGCATTATAACATCCTCACACCTGTTTTCCATACCTTTCCTAATAATACCCAACATTCTATTCGCTTTCCTAGCCGCAGCAGCACACTGAGCAGAAGGTTTCAGTGTATTATCGACGATGACACCCGGATTCCTTTCTTGGTCCGTAACTCCTAACGTGGAACCTTGCATGACGTAGTTATAATTCGGGTTCTTTTTTCCCACATGCGTCACCTTGCACTTGCTCACATTAAACGTCATCTGCCATCTAGCCGCCCAGTCTCCCAGTCTCGTAAGGTCCTTCTGTAATTTTTCACAATCCTGTCACGAGTTAACGACTTTGAATAATTTTGTGTCATCAGCAAATTTACGCGGCCCAGATTTAATGCAGCATTAAAGAAGGGCTTTTTTTTTTGCAGGTTGTATGCTAATATTCCTACTACTGCGCAGTTCCTGCAAAAATATAAAGGGGGAGCACTTCCCGCCTCCTATTTAGGAAGCTCTCCCTTGTTAACCAGTTAGGGCTAGATTCTACATTTCATGACCAAAAATGTTGGCGTGGATAGAAAACACACCTACATGTGTTATATAAACTGCGTCTAAATTTAGGTGTGGTTTATAGAATATATGTAGCACCTTCCAAATGACTAAAATTTAGACACAGCTATATACACCAATGAAAAGCTGGTGTAAATCCCCAAGCCTATCTTTAGGCATGGAACAGGTTATTCTATAACACTGTGTGTAAATTTTAGGAATTCAACGTGAGAATTCATTCCATGCCATCAAGTGATCGGAATCAAAGGCTAATGTCTAAAATTTTTCAACTAGACTTAATTAACATTAACCTGTTAGTGGTGAATATCATCAGTATCCCATGCAGGGCCGTGCCTAGGGTCTCCGGCGCCCCCCTGCAGTTGGCACCTCTGGCGCCCCCCCCCCCCCCCATTGGCACTGCACCGCCGCCCCCCCCCCCATTGGCACCACGCCGCTCCCCCCCAAAAACGATCGATACACTGCCCGACCTCTTCTCCCCAGATCCTTTTCCTTTTTTTTTTTGTTTAAATTTATCTCTGTCCGGCGGCGTAGCGTACCAACACGGTAAACGAGGTAAGCATGGCAGGAGGGCGCCTTCCTCTGGGGGGCGCCCCGCCGCACCATGCTTACCTCGCCCTCTTCTCCCCAGATCCTTTTCCTTTTTTTTTTTGTTTAAATTTACCTCTGTCCGGCGGCGTAGCGTCAGTGAGAAGGAGGCGGCGCTCCCCCGCCCTGACGTGTCTACTAGTCTTCTTCCCTTCGCTAAGTGTCCGCCTTCTTCTGACGTCATTTCTGATGTCAGAAGAAGGCGGAACACAGCGAAGGGAAGACTAGTAGACACGTCGGGGCGGGGGAGCGCTGCCTCCTTCTCACTGACGCTACGCCGCCGGACAGAGGTAAATTTAAACAAAACAAAAAAAGGAAAAGGATCTGGGGAGAAGAGGGCGAGGTAAGCATGGTGCGGCGGGGCACCCCCCAGAAGAAGGCGCCCTCCTGCCATGCTTACCTCGTTTACCGTGTTGGCACGGCCCTGATCCCATGAAAACTTTAACCTGTCCTGAGCAGGCATCTGACTGCTTCTCTCTTTACCTGGTTACCTTTGACTTCACATCACATCCTTCTACAAAAGATAACTGAGCAGCAGCCCTGAAATTTCAACTGTAAAGATTTGACCATTTCTGTGCCAAAATGAAGTGAACAAAACTTTTGAATACTTATCCCATCATTTCCATTTCTAGACTGCTAATATTTCTTGCTATTGATCTAGATAGAAAAATCAAATGGTAAAAAGAAGACCCACTTAATGAATAGCTAAGCTCTGGAACTCTTTGCCGGAGGAGGTGGTAACAGTGGTTAGTGTATCTGGGGTTTAAAAAGGTTTGGACATATTCCTGGAGGAAAAGTCTATACTCTGCTATTGAGGCAGACATGGGAAACAACTGCTTGCCCTGGGATTTGTAGTATGGAGTGTTGCCACAATTTGGGTTTCTACTTGTGACCTGGCTTGGCCACTGTTTGGAAAACAGGATACTGGGCTAGATGGACCACTGATCTGACCCAGTATGGTTACTCTTAAGAGAGTGAGATCTTTGCAAATATACTTTGTACAAGGCATGACTTGTCCATGGCTCCTAGTCTCTTAGCTAGACTGGCCTAAAGCAAATTAGTGAATTCAACGTGAGAATTCATTCCATGCCATCAAGTGATCGGAATCAAAGGCTAATGTCTAAGCTGACAATTCCAAATTTTGCAGCCAACTCAATAATTTAAGAGGCCGAGATTCTCTTGTGGGATCAATTGTCAGACACGGCTTGACAACAGCAGTCATCAACAGCCACCACCCCCGAGCATGGAGGCCTTCGGCTTTATGAATAGGCACAGCAGAGATGATGTTTTTGTAGATGTAATTATTGAGGTCATTTCATTTGAAGCTAAAGCATGGATTTTTGAGCTTCGCTTGAAAGCTGCATACCACACGGAAGCGTCTGAAGCATCAGGGTTTAAAGTATGCCTTGCACAATGTGAAAAATACATTATTAGCTTTTTAATATATACACTGGAGAACAAAATGCCTTTTTCTGCAGGTTCCCACAGCTCATAAACAATGCACTCTACTGCTCCTTGAACAGATTTTTGTCATTCCTGTGAAACAGTTTTCTGGATGACACATAACAGAGTAATACTTTTAACGATGAACACGGTGCAAGTCTTCCCTTTTCATATTAAGGAAAAGTTGCAATATCAATATTGGTTATTTATTGCCACAGCAGATAAAATAACAGGATGAATTGTGTCCCTTGACCCTCACTGTCTTCCTTCAAAGAAACAGCACATATTAAACAGAACACAACATATAAGACAATAGAGCTATGATTCTATTAGATAAGATACCCTCTCTTCCTCTTCCCTTCCTTCTTGTTAAAAGGTCAGCAAAGGATTACCGTATTTTTAGACATACAACACACCCACAAGTATACCCCCAGATTCTATATAGCGCACCCAGAGATCCGCGCAGAAATCCAAGCAGACACTATAACAATGCACTTAACAAGCTAATGAGCGCTGATAACAGCACTTAACAAGCCATTATATAGTAACATAGTAGATGACAGCAGAGAAAGACCTGTACGGTCCATCCAGTCTGCCCAACAAGATAAACTCATATGTGCTACTTTATATGTATACCTGACCTTGATTTTTATCTGCCATTTTCAGAGCACAGACCGTAGAAGTCTGCCCAGCACTAGCCCCGCCGCCCAACCATTAGCCCCGCCTCCCAACCACTAGCCCTGTCTCCCAGCCACAGGTGCTACCACCCAATCTCTGCTAAGCTTCTGAGGATCCATCACTAATCCAGGATTATGAGCACTAATTGGCACTGATTAGAATTTATGCGCACAACTCGCTAAGATTATTCTGTAATAAAATGCGCCAAACTTCTAACATGCGCAGGCAAAAAGGGGTGTGGTTATAGGCGGAGACATGGGTGTTTTGTGGGTGTTCCGAAATGTACCCACGTAGTTATAGAATATGGCCCAGTGCGCCTAAATCTATGTGCAGGGATTTATGCCATGTTGTCGTTGGTGTAAATGGAGGCACATAGTTTTGGGCACTGAGATATCAACTAAGCGTATTCTATAATCGGAGCCTAAATCTAGGTACCGATTATAAAATACACTTAGCACTGATTTCAGCGCCGATTTTTTACCCACCACATATAGAATCACCCCCATAATGTGCATACCAGGGGCGTATCTGAACTGCGGCGGTAGTGGGGGCCAGGGCCAGAGTAAGGGGGCACATTATAGCCCCCCCCCCCCGCCGCCGCCATTGCCGATCCCCCTCCCCCCAGCCGCTGCCATTGCCAATCTCCGTTGTTGTCGCCTACCTTCGCTGGCGGGGGAACCCAACCCCCGCCAGCCGAGGTCCGCGTCCTCCTGCCGCTGCCGGCTGCCGTTAAAAGAATTCCGTCAGCTGGCGGGGGACCCCCAACCCCCGCCAGCCAAGCCGAGGTCCTTTCATTTCTTCTTCCAGTAAAGCTGGCGCCGAAAGTTTCTTCTGAGTCTGACGTCCTGCACGTACAACGTGCAGCGATGTCAGACTCAGAAGAAACGTTCGGCGCCAGCTTTACTGGAAGAAGAAATGAAAGGACCTCGGCTTGGCTGGCGGGGGTTGGGGGTCCCCGCCAGCTGACGGAATTCTTTTAACGGCAGCCGGCAGCGGCAGGAGGACGCGGACCTCGGCTGGCGGGGGTTGGGGTCCCCCGCCAGCGAAGGTAGGCGACAACAACGGAGGGGGAGGGTTGGCAGCGGTAGGGGGGTCCAGGGCGAAATCTGCGGGGGCCCAGGCCCCTGAGGCCCCACGCAGATACGCCCCTGGTGCATACACATAAAGGACTAGACTCTGAATATGGTGCTGAAAAAATTGGCATAGAAAATAACAGGCTTAGTGTTATTCTATAAATCTCGCCTAAAGTTAGACATGGGGGCTCATTTTCAAAGCACTTAGCCTCCCAAAGTTCCATAGAAACCTATGGAACTTAGCCTCCCAAAGTGCTTTGAAAATATGCCTCATGGTCGTTTATGCCAACTAAAACCTGGTGAAAAGCTCATGACTAATTTAGGCACAGATCAGGTATATTCTACAACACTGTGCATACATTTTAGGAATGACCAAGACCCACCCATGCCCCTCACCCTTTATAGAATACACTTAGCGAGCTATACGCATAAAGCCTAATTAGTGCCAATTAGTACCGATAATTGCTTGTAAGCACTGATTGGCTTGTTACCCAATTAAGTTTGATGCACAAATTGGCTACGTGTGCTGATTTGCTTATGGAACTCTAGTCGCCATACATAGAACCCAGGGGATAATGTGTACAAATTGTGAGTCTATGAAAAATAAATTGGTAGAATGCACCCACATATATACCCAGGGAATCTATATATCACAACAGAATGTTAGGTTAGGTATTATTAGGAAAGGAATGGAAAACAAAAATGAGGATGTTATAATGCCTTTGTATCGCTCCATGGTGCGACCGCACCTCGAATACTGTGTTCAATTCTGGTCGCCGCATCTCAAAAAAGATATAGTGGAATTAGAAAGGTTGCAGAGAAGGGCGACGAAAATGATAAAGGGGACGGGACGACTTCCCTATGAGGAAAGGCTAAAGCGGCTAAGGCTCTTCAGCTTGGAGAAAAGGCTGCTGAGGGGAGATATGATAGAGGTCTATAAAATAATGAGTGGAGTGGAATGGGTAGATGTGAAGCGGCTGTTTACACTTTCCAAAAATACTAGGACTATGGGGTATTAGATGAAGCTACAATGTAGTAAATTTAAAACGAATCTGAGAAAATTTTTCTTCACTCAACGTGTAATTAAACTCTGGAATTCGTTGCCAGAGAATGTGGAGTTTAAAAAAGGTTTGGACGGCTTCCTAAAGAAAAAGTCCATAGACCATTATTAAATGGACTTGGGGGAAATCCACTATTTCTGGGATAAGCCGAATAGAATGTTTTGTACTTTTTTGGGATCTTGCCAGGTATTTGTGACCTGGATTGACCACTTGGAAACAAGATGCTGGGCTTGATGGACCTTTGGTCTTTCCCAGTATGGCAATATTTATGTACTTATGACCCACATAAGTGCTTTGGAATACTTATGTACTTGCAATACTCAAGGTCAGTAAGGCACGGTTTTAATTAATTTTTTAATACATTTTCTATTTTTGTTATACTAAATATTTGTATATTCTGAATAGTTTTAATTAAATATTTGTTAGGAATCAATGTTCTGGTGAGTCATGTTTTGAGCATCTGTTATTAAAACACCAAGTTTTGGCATCTGAGATCAGCAGCGCCTAGACGAGACGAAAGTTTGTCTTTGCTACATACATAGCAACCGCAAAGTAAGCATTGTATTTCTGTTTTAAAACATCTTTAAAATATTTTAAAATGTCTAGCTTTTTGGTATTTAGTTTTTTGTTTGTTTGTTTGCTTTGTCTTTTCAGATTGGTTGCCTGTAGATTTCAAGACCCTGATGAAGCCATATATTTGTTGGTGAAACAGGTCCCGTTGGTTTGTGCATAGCAACGTTGAACATACTGCTTTTGCTTTGAATTTTGAAAACCACAGGCGCTTTGAAAACCGATGTTTATTTTGCATTCTGGAAGTGATGTCTATTACTGCATTTCCTATAAGTATATATGTGGATTAGTTTCCTTGATTTGGTGAATACATTTTGACATTTTCTTTGCATTTTATTGGGAGACTTCTTTTCCATGCTTGGATTTGCTGTGGTCCCCTGTTCTCTTGTTCTTCCTGGTAAAGTCCAGAATAAATTATATCAAAGAGTACAAACTCTTTGAAAAGGAGGGTGGACTAAACCCCCAGATTTTATAAATGTGAGCGCTCAAATTTAAGCCTAGTGTGCAAATTTGTACATGCAGGTTAAAGAGTAAGGGCAGCTGTGCGTGCAACTTAATTCAATTATTGTCTAATTGGAATTAACAGCCAATTATTGGCTTAAATTGGTGTTAATTGGCACTATTTAGCACTTGCATGCACAACTGCCCTTAGTCACTATTCTAGACATTGCACATGCTGATTCTATCACGTGTGCATGGATGCGGGAGGAGCACGGGCAGGTCACTTGTGTGCCTAGGAGTTAGACGCACAAGTTATAGAATACAAGTATTCACCTAACTGCCAACAGTCGGGCACGAGCACTTACACCAGTCTTTGACATGGTGTAAGTATCCCTGCCTAAAGTTAGGTGTGAAACTGTGGACATACGTATGAATTGCTGTGCAATTATAGGTTTCGTACTTAGCGCATGTTATCCTGGCTCCTAAATTATGGCACTCTTTCTTCAATCTACCCCTATGTGTAAGGAGGGTGCACTTTCTTTTAAAGAGTACGCCCAATGTTTAGAGTGTGCCCTCTTTTTAAAGAGTGTCCACTCTTTTTTTCAATAGTGCATGTGTGAGAAAACCATCGTGCATGCACTATCAGGAAACAGTGTACACTCTTTAAAGGAGTGTGCTTTTTTTAGACGTAAAGAACAATCTTTAAGAACAGTATGCACTATTACAGTTGAATGACATCCTATCACATAGTAACATAGTAGATGATGACAGATAAAGACCTGTATGGTCCATCCAGTCTACCCAACAAGGTAAACTCACAAACAATAACCCATCCCTACTTAATTATGCTCTTCCTAATACGATTTTATATATGAGTGATTGCTTAAATGCTGTTTGGAGTATAATGCAGAGGCTCAATTTCTGTGGGAGTGGCTTGAAACGCAGGGATGTTGTGTAGAAGCGGAGGGGATGGAGTGACCCTGGAGCAGGACAGAGAATACCTACTCCACTGCATAATTCAAGCACTCTTCTCATGTTGCTCCTGCTCCTGGCTCTTCCCCTCCCCTAGCTCTCTAGTTCCACTTCCTTTTTCTCTACAAATTAAGCGCTAACACACCTCACTGTGTTATGTTTCATGGGAACTGAAATGGTGATCAATAAGAAAACAGTGGGTCGAATTGGTGATTAATTAATGCTTGGTTGACATAATGAAACAAGATAGGTGAAAAAGAGGGTCAAAATGTGACACCTCCAGAGTCCTTATCTTACTCAGTCTTTCACCGTGTTTGGAAACAACAGTTAATTGTTTGTGTGCTACCTGGAATGTGATTTGTCTAAATAATGAGGCATAAAATTGCTATTCTGTTTTCTCTAATAGTAGATGGTGAATCATGATCAACTTTTCAGATATTACAATTCACAAGCCGCAAGCCAGTAGGTAGGACTGAAAAACACAAAACAAATTGTACATCACTAGTTGGAAGGTTGATGGATCACAAACTCTGGCTCACGTTGCACGGAAAGTTGCGATAAACTTCAAGAACAGCCAGAGAAAACAGTGTTTCTAAGGTGAGGGAGTGGGACCCCAAAGTTTAGTCCTGTTCCTTCCTTTAGCATTTAAGCTCAGTTGAAACCAGAAATGTAATCATTTGTCATAAGCCGACAGATGCAACTATTCAGGGATTTGTTTCCCTATTTTATACATCTTCCTACTCAGTTTAGCTCATTACATTACATCAACAGTCTTCAGCCAGGAGCTAAGCACCTGGGCTCCTTCCAGCACCCAACAGACATGAGCTGGAAATCTGGACAGTAGTCGGTCAATATTAGTGCTATTTAACCAGCCAGAATAGTGTTATTTAACCAGCCAGGAATGGCTCCTAGCCAGTTAAATACCACTTAACAGTCTAGCTGCAAATATTCAATGGGAAATAGCTGGCTATCTCCTGCTGAATATTTAGTCAGCACATACCCTTGAATTCTATATAGCGTGCCTAGAGATTCGCACTGAAATCAGCCAAGATTCTATAACAATGCACCTAACTTAAAAAGCTTAACAAGCATTGATAACAGCACTTAAACAAGCAATAATGAGCACTAATTGGCACTGATTAGAATTTAGGCGCAGAAGTTGCTAAGCATATTTTGCAGCAATGTACGCCAAACTTCTAATGATTGCAAGGAAAAAAGGAGCGTGATTATAGGTGGGGAAATGGGCGTTTTGTGGGCATTCTGAAATTTACACAAATAGAGGGGCATAATTGAATGGGGACAACCATCTCTAAGGGCACCCATCTCTAAGGACGTCCCGGCGAAGCGGTGGGGAAACCGTTATTATCGAAACAAGATGGGCGTCCATCTTTCGTTTCGATAATACGGTCGGGGACGCCCAAATCTCAACATTTAGGTCGGCCTTAGAGATGGTCGACCTAAGTGTTGACATGGTTGACCTTAGAGATGGTTGTCCCCGATTTTCGGCGATAATGGAAACCGAGGACGCCCATCTCAAAAACGACCAAATCCAAACCATTTGGTCATGGGAGGAGCCAGCATTCATAGCGCACTGGTCCCCCTGACATGCCAGGACACCAACCGGGCACCCTAGGGGACTTCACAAATTGCTCCCAGGTGTATAGCTCCCTTACCTTCGGTGCTGAGCCCCCCAACCCCCCCCCCAAAACCCACTCCCCACAACTGTACACCACTACCATACTAAGGGGTGAAGGGGGGCATCTACATGTGGGTACAGTGGGTTTCTGGTGGGTTTTGAGGGGCTCACATTTACCAGCACAAGTGTAAACAGGTGGGGGGGGGGGGGGTGGGCCTGGGTCCGCCTGCCTGAAGTGCACTGCACCCACTAAAACTGCTCCAGGGACCTGCATACTACTGTCATGGAGCTGGGTATGACATTTGAGGCTGGCATAGAGGCTGGCAAAAAACATTTTTTTAGGGTGGGAGGGGGTTGGTGACCACTGGGGGAGTAAGGGGAGGTCATCCCCGATTCCCTCCGGTGGTCATCTGATCACTTTGGGCAACTTTTTGAGGCTTGGTCGTGAAAAAAAATGGACCAAGTAAAATCGACCAAATGCTCGTCAGGGACGCTCTTCTTTTTTTCCATTATCGGCCCAGGACGCCCATCTCTTAAGCACGCCCCAGTCCCGCCTTCGCTATGCCTCCAACACGCCCCCATGAACTTTGGTCATCCCCGCGACGGACTGCAGTACAGGATGCCCAAAATCAGCTTTCAATTATGCCGATTTGGGCGACCCTGAGAGAAGGACAACCATCTCCCGATTTGTGTCGAAAGATGGACGCCCTTCTCGTTCGAAAATGCCCCTGATAGTTATAGAATATGGCCAAGTGCATCTAAATCTACGTGCTGGAATTTATGCCACATGTTCATTGGTGTAAATGGATGTGCGTAGATTTAAGCACTGAAATATCAACTAAGCACATTCTATAATCGGCGCCTAAATCCAGGCACCGATTATAGAATACGCTTAGTAGACACTGATTTCAGCGACGATTTTTAGGCGATATATATAGAATCTCCCTCATAGCAGCTAACTGGCTATATCATGTGATCTAGCCGGCTAGCCACGAATATTCAGTGCATCGCCAGCTAAGTTTGGTGGTCAAATTGGACCACCCAAATAGCAGGCCTATCTTTAGCTGCTATCTCTGGGATTCTATATTGCATGATTTAAATTGTGCACACAAATCCAGGTGTCTTCTGGATTTGTGCATGCAACTTATCAATTATTGACACTGGCATTAATTAGAATTTATTTATTTATTTATTGCATTTGTACCCCACATTTTCCCACCTATTTGCAGGCTCAATGTGGCTTACATAGTACCGTCAAAGGCGTTTGCCCAGTCGGTTGATAACAAATACAAGGTTGTATAGTGATCAAATAAGGTATATGTGGAGAGTCGGAAGGGATGAAGATTGCGTGTTGTCCAGTACGATCATAGTCATGCTGTGTTGCTGGGTGAAGAGGTTTACATTGGGTCGTTGGGGGAGGCCTTTTTGAAGAGGTTGGTTTTTAGTGATTTCCTGAAGTTCAGGTGGTCGTGGATTATTTTCACAGCTTTTGGGAGGCCATTCCATAGTTTTGCGCTTATGTAGGAGAAGCCGGATGCGTAAGTTGTTTTGTATTTCAGTCCTTTGCAATGTGGGTAGTGCAGGTTTAGGTAGAATCTTGATGATCTGACTTTGTTTCATATTGGCAGATCTATAAGGTCTGTCATGCATCCTAGGACTACGCTGTATATGATTTTGTGGACTAAGGTGCAGATTTTATGTGCAAACTAAGTGTGTTCTGTAACATGATGCGTGTAAATTCTAAGTCGCATAGTCGAAAAGGGGCAGTGGCCATGGGCATGGAATGGGCAGGTTGTGGCATTTCTAAAATCTATGCGCGTGGTTACAGAACATACCCAGTCTGCATGTAATTTAGACATCTGCATTTACACCAAGTTTTTACTAAATTTAGTCATGCAGACTGGTGCTCGTCATATAAACTGTGTGGAAATTCAGGCTTATTCCATAAAGTACACCTAAAATCTGCACCCTGGTCCATAAAATTATCTACGGAGAAGCCCCGGGCTACATGACAGACCTCATAGACCTACCAACAAGAAACACAATCAGATCAGCACAAACATACCTAAATCTCCACTACCCAAGCCGCAAAGGACTCAAATACAAATTAACTTATGCATCCAGCTTCTCCTACATCAGCACACAACAGTGGAACGCACTACCAAAAGTCGTGAAAACAATGTACGACCACCTAAACTTCCGGAAATCACGAAAAACCAACCTGTTCAAAAAGGCATACCCCATCGACCCAACCTAAATGCCTAAACCAGGCAACACAACAAAACCAAAGCCTGAAACAGCCATTGCATAACTCTTCCTCTCCACGAATCCCCAATGTATCTATAACACGTGAACCTTCTTCAACCACAATAACTCTTTGTATTTGTTTCTCTGCCGGAGATGGCGAACGCCTCTACGGTACATTGTAAGCCACATTGAGCCTGCAAAAAGGTGGGGAAATGTGGGATACAAATGTAACAAATAAATAAATAAAAATAAAATAAATTTAGGCGTACTTCATAGAATTCACCACTGATTTTTTTAGGCGTCATATATAGAATTTAGTCCTACAAACTTAACCGGCCAGTACTGATTTGGCTGGTTAAGTTTAAACCAGCCAAAAATTAAACGAATAGTCAATGCGGCTCACTGGAAACAGCCCAACATTGAATATCTGGACTCATCACTGACCACAGGAGTTAGCCAGGCTGCCTCCTGCGATCTGAGTATTGGCTCTAGGAGAACGTCATTGTAGGTGTTCTTATGCCGCCTGGTGAGAAGCTCTTCTATACCAGCATCTGGCCACCCAGATTCCATTATAGCCTAACCCAGTATCGGCATACCTTACATTTAGGTGTTCGCATTTATTCCAGCCATAGCTATGACATAACTGCAGACATCTAAATGACTATTCCATATGCACTAATAGTTATCTAACCAACCACTGTAAAAACACAGCATCATACAACCTTGTAAATGTAATTAAATCAATGTAATCTCTAACGACTGTTAAATGAAAGCCACATTGAACCGAAACTCATTTTTGGATAATTGTGGGGTACAAGTATGAATAAATAAATAAGGACACAGATAACATACAGTATTTTTGTAAGTTACACACGTCACAGGGAGCCCCCATCCATGATTGTACCGTGTTCCAACCACATAGAACAGCTCTTAGGTTGCTAATGCCCATAAGTGCAGCTTTTCTCAGCATATGTGCATGCAAAGACGTGCATAACTGCAGGTGCCCAGTTACAGACTTGCCCTTTAGCAGTGACGATCCCAGGTCGGCTGCCACCCGGGGCGGATCACCGATGCGCACCCCCCCCCCCCCAGGTGCAGCACGACACCACCCCCCTTGGCGCATCAACCCCCCCACCCCCCGGGTTGCATCCTTGGCTGCTGGGAGCAGCCACGCGGCTCTCGGCTCCCTGCTCCCTCTGCCCCGGAACAGGAAGTAACCTGTTCCGGGGCAGAGGGAGCAGGGAAACAGCGGAGCCGACAGGCGCGCGGCTGATCTCTGCACCTGGGGCGGACCGCCCCCGCCGCCCCGCCCTTGCTACGCCGCTGCCCTTTAGTTGTTGCCATGGTACAATGACTGCATTCCTTTCATTCCATGAGTTGTAAGCCACGAATATTTAGTGGCAGTGAACTGCTTAGTGCCACTGAATATTTGTGGTTAGATCCTAAGCCAAAATCGGCTAACTTGTGGGCATCCCAGGGGCGGAGTTGACACACAGTTATAGGATAACTGCTTAAATTGGGCTCTATAAATAGCAGTCCTATCTTATGCAATTAAGGGTTGAAAATTACACTTGACCGCATGAGTTTTAGCGGCCAACATACAACCGAATATTCAAAGTCATTGCCTGGACATGGCCCAGGATTGAATATCCAGGAATACAGCCGGTGGTGGACATAAAAACACTGACCGCCACTGGCTGAATATAGGCTGGTGTGTTTGAAGGCATTCACAGCCTTGCTTGACTCAGAGAGCAGAAGATCAGAGCGAGGAATTAAAGCCAGGCCTTGTGCATGGCAGTACACAGTGATCCAGGGCCTCAGAGAGACACAGCCGGGCTCAGGACTGCCCCCCCCCCCCCCACACACACATTTATGCCGCTACTCCCTCCTGCTGCTCGCCCTTTACCTTTCTGTTTCTGTCTCCAAGGGGGGGGGGGGGGGGGGTGGGCGGACCCGGCAAGCCTTTTTCTACCTGCCCACTCCCACGGTTTCTCCTCTCCTGCTCCTGTCTGTGCCAGGAGTCGGGACCCGGATGACTGGGTGGCATGCAGAAGCAGGGAACAGGACAACGGGAAGCAGGCAGGCAGGAAGAAGCTTTCCGATGCCGGGCCCGGGCACCCTCTTAGAGGCCAGGCTTGGTGAAATTTGCCCCCCCTCCCCATCGGCGGCCCTGCAGTGATCTAGTGCAACAATCAACTGCGTGATTACCTTTGTCCCTTTACCTGGTGCACCTGCATATTTTCCCTGAGTCTAAACGACTTGCTAATTATTAAACTATTTGAATAAACATTCTCCAGACAACTTTTAGAATAATCATTAGAGATCCACAAACCATTATCCAAACATCCCATATATTATAAATTACAAACCACAAGGATGAATTACAAAGCAACCCAAACATACAGCAGATCACTTGCCTGTATAATCACAGCTAAAATACGTACAAACATCTTCAATTATATCAAAACAATATGTTTTATAACTTAATTTTAAAAAAAACAGGAAAAACCAGGTTTAATTTTACAACGTTTTTGTTGGCCTGCCCTGCCGAGAATTATTTCACTTATGCCAGATAACATTAGGATCTGAATAGTATCCTTTTGTGTGTTCTCTAAAATATCTAAATCCACTCTGCAGTCATTCAGTGTGTTGGTTTCTCAAGATTGTCATCTTCATGTCAGATTTAATGGCAGAAGATGGCTTTCCCTCAGTCAGCTGCTGGGTGATTAGATCAGCATTCCATTACAGGATTGCTGTTTCAGCACCTCTTTGGAAAGGTTGCTTGTTTATACTGACATCAAGTGGTTATAATAGATTGGGACAGCTGGCGTGTTCCAAAACTGGCATATTAGTAATAATATTGGAACAATATTCCAAAGCACTTGTGTGGGTCATAAGTGCATAAATATTGCCACACTGGGAAAGACCAAAGGTCCATCAAGCCCAGCATCCTGTTTCCAACAGTGGCCAATCCAAGTCACAAAACTTGGCAAGATCCCGAAAAAAGTTCAATACATTTTATGCTGCTTATCCCAGAAATAAGCAGTGGATTTTCCCCAAGTCAATTTAACAATGGTCTATGGACTTTTCCTTTAGGAAGCCGTCCAGACCTTTTTTAAAACCCAGCTAAGCTAACCGACTTTACCACATTCTCTGGCAACGAATTCCAGAGTAATTACACATTGAGTGAAGAAACATTTTCTCCAATTTGTATTAAATTTCCTACTTTGTAGCTTCATCGCATGCCCCCTAGTCCTGGTATCTTGGATGGGCCATAAACTAGGTGCTATAGATAATTAAACAGTGAAGGGAGGCAACCTGTATCTCAATCACAATTATGCTCTGCTTCTCAACAATTCCTCAACCTTATATTCGAAAGGTCAGTAGGGTCATGATAGGATCTATCAGACAAGCATACCCGCCTCCTCTTTGGCTGAATGATTCAATGAGCCAAGCATATAGATAGGGGCGGTAGTGCAATCTTCATTGATCCAGAGTTTTACAAAGGTGCACAAGCATTTTTAACTCACTCTAACCATGTAGATACCCATAATATTCTTATGGGCATCTACATAGCCCACCTTTGTAAAAGGGGCCCTTGGTTTGGCCAGCCTAAGTTCTGAATTTCCTCCCTTCCCTCTCCCAAGGTAAGCAAAGTTCCTGCATTGCTCATGGGAAGAGTATTTTCTACTAAAAGTAAAGCGAGTATGAAGGGAGGGCGGACGTTTCTCAGGGTCCCTCCCCCCTATCTTGTCACAATGAAGAAATCCCACCAGCCTTGGAAGACCCTCAGAATACCTCTTCCCCCACTACAATTCCCCATGTGCATTATACGTGTATAATTAAAAAACCCCCAAAACAATACACTTAGGCAGGGGCGTAGCCAGACTTCGGCGGGAGGGGGGGTCCAGAGCCCGAGGTAAGAGGGCACATTTTAGCCTCCCCCGCCGCCGCCGACCCACCCCGCCACCAACAACTTTAACCCTCCCCTGCCGCCGACCCGTCTCACAGAAACAGAACGAAGCCTTGCACCGGAAGAGGACCTCAGCTGGCAGGGGTTGGGGTCCCTCGCCAGCAAAGGTAGCGGATGGTGGCGGTGGGGGAGGGTTGGTGGCAGGAGGGGGGGTCGAGAGGGTCATCGGCAGGGGGGTCCAGGGCCAAATCTATGGGGGCCCAGGCCCCTGTGGCCCCACATAGCTATGCCACTGCACTTAGGGGCCCCTTTTACTAAGCTGTTTAGGCACCTACGAGCTCCCAATTCAGAACTACTGCATGGCCCGGGCAGTAATTTCATTTTTTACATTCACCCACTACGCGTGCCAGAAAATATATTTTATTTTCCGGTGCGCAGCACTATCCGAGCAGTAATCGGCATTCTATGCGTGCTGATGATTACCTGCCCGGTTAACGCGTGAGACCTTACCGCTAAGTGAATGGGTGGTGGTAAGGTCTCAGGGCCAAAATGGGCACCCGCAAATTTGCATTTTGCCACATGTCTATTTTCGCCCCCCCCCCCAAAAAAAGGCCTTTTGTGCAGGTGCGCTGAAAAATGGACCTGCGCGTCCCCAATACACATGTCTACACCAGCACAGGACACTTTTCAGCGCACCTTAGTAAAAGGACCCTTTAAACAAAACGTATAAATGGTTTTCATATTCGACCACCTTATATTTATTTTTAAACACAAACACAAAACTAAAAAGCTGTTTACTGACTTAGGATGCTATCATTTTTATTCACCAATCAAATAATAAATACTGTAGGTCAGAGGCATCACATATTTCAGCAAAGCACATTTTTATACAGGGGAGTGGACCCTTCCCTGATGTGAACTGTGCAATGCATTATCTGCCTTATTATAATGGAGGCGATTCTATAAATCAGTGCCCATAGTTATGCGTCATTTCCGCAGTTCACTACTGAGAAAAATGGCAACATGCCCCTGAGCGAGAGTAGATTGAGACCACTGCTAGGGGCAGCCTTTTGGAGACAGAGCTAGCGGGGCAGGAGTGACTGTTGATTGTTCCTGTCCTAGAACAATGTACGTCTAGCCCCGTCTTTGGCCGTTTTCAAGTCCAAGCTAAAAGCCCACCTCTTTGACGCTGCTTTTGACTCCTAACCACTGCTCACTTGCCCTGTACCCTTTTCTCTCCTCCTCTTTAATTCCCTTACCTCTAGTTGTTCTGTCTGTTACCTGTCTTATTTAGATTGTGAGCTCTTTGAGCAGGGACTGTCTTTTTGTGTATAGTGTACAGCGCTGCGTATGCCTTGTAGCGCTATAGAAGTGATAAGTAGTACTAGTAATGTAGAAGCCTGCCCTTGCAGATCAGCAACATGGCCACGCAGGCTTCTGTTTCTGTGAGTCTGACGGCCTGCACGTATGTGCAGGACGTCAGACTCAAAGAAACAAAAGCCTGTGTGGCCGGACTGGTAATCTGCAAGGGCAGGCTTCTACATGGAATGTTGCTAGTTGAGGAGTAGCCTAGTGGTTAGTGCAGTGGAACATGGGATGTTGTTACTATTTGAGATTCTGGAATGTTGCTATTACTTGAGATTCTACATGGAATGTTGCTACTGTTGGAGATTCTGTTGCTACTATTTGAGATTCTACATGGAATGTTGCTACTATTGGAGATTCTGTTGCTACTATTTGAGATTCTACATGGAATGTTGCTATTCCACTACATAGTAACATAGTAACATAGTAGATGACGGCAGAAAAAGACCTGCATGGTCCATCCAGTCTGCCCAACAAGATAAACTCATATGTGTATACCTTACCTTGATTTGTACCTGCCTTTTTCAGGGCACAGACCGTACAAGTCTGCCCAGCAGTATTTCCCACCTCCCAACCACCAGTCCCACCTCCCATCACCGGCTCTGGCACAGACCGTACAAGTCTGCCCTCCACTATCCTCGCCTCCCAACCACCAACCTCTCTTCCCCCACCTGCTCCGCACTAGCAGCATTCCATTTTTAGATTGTAAGCTCTGAGAGCAGGGACTGTCTTTTTGTGTATGGTGTACAGCGCTGCATATGCCTTGTAGCGCTATAGAAGTGATAAGTAGTAGTAGTAGTGGAACCACTGGATCACCAGGTACAGGGTCGACTGGTCCCGAATGATAGTGGGGAGTCCTTTGGGATGGGGGGGGGGAGTTTATCAGAGAATAGGTAGTATTTGATCAGGGGTGTGGGTAGTGTGATTGGGGAAGGTTGGAAGGATGTAATTGGGAGGGAAAGGGGATAGTACCAGCCCTTTTAAACTCCAGCCAGGAGCATTGGGCTGCAACTTTGAGGTCCACCACTCCCGGCATGATAAAATAATCCCATCTTATTTTACCATCATTTTATGGCCATAACATGACTTACAGTGTGTACCTGGTGTTCACTGCAAGTCATGTTATGGTTGCATTACATGCAAGTGTATACTTTGCATCTCATAACTGTGTAACCCACAGTGACCTAAATATCGCTGTATAAGGGCAGGACAACCTAGAGCCCTTTAAGTCACATGAAGGCCTAGATTCTATATATCACACCTCAAAAAGCCTAGACTTATTCTATAAATTATGCCTTGATTTAGGCGTAATGTATAGAATATGCCTACATTTCAGCACAGTTTATAGAATACGCCATCCACACAACTCAATTTAGTCGCGGGCATTTTTGGCATAAATGCCCGCAACTAAATTAGGCACAGACCTGGTATATTTTATAACCACACGCATAGATTTTAGATATGCTGCCTATTCCACTCCCCCTTTTCAGCTATGTGCCTTAGAATTTATGCGCATCACTTTTGCGAGTAAATTCTAAATAATGCCAATTAGTGTGAATAATTGCTTGTTAATTGGCAATTATCAGCACTGATTGGCTTGTTAACTAATAATGTTGTGCATACAAATCCAGAATATGACTGGATTTGCTGGGCAACTTAAGTCATGCTCTATAGAATCTGGGGGTAAGGGGCTAATAACGCAGTTTATTGCCCTACCACAGCGTGAAACTTTCCCCTTTTGTTTTTCAGAAGCACACATGCAGCCGCAACTGGAGTAGGAGTAGATGGCATATTTCTGTTGTCTGTACTACAATTAAAGTAATTATAAAGTAGAAACACACAAACTTAAATATATGCTCCTACTTGAGAGGTTTTCTACAACGCCTACACATCACTTCAGCAGCAACAACAACAGATTAATTCTCTTTGATACAGACATTTTCTACAGATTCCATGGAAACTATCATAAACGTTCAAATATTTGAAAGGTATTAATCCGCAAACGAACCTTTTCCATAGATGGGAAGGCGGTAGGACATGAAATGAGATTGAAGGGGGGGCAGACTCAAGAAAAATGTCAGGAAGTATTTTTTCACGGAGAGGGTGGTGGACGCTTGGAGAACTCTTTTATTTATAGAGACGGAAATCAATAGACAACCGTACATTAAAAATACATAAATACAAATCAGCCCACTATATACATATTCACAAGTACCCCCCCCCCCTACCCGGGAACCCTAATAAAACCAATACCCACCTGAAACCAAAAAATCATGACAGTTTTAACTTAACATGCTTCCACCAAATAAAAAATTTACCAATCCCTACCTCCGCCCTTTCCCACCGTGCTACCTCCTGGACCGCCCTTACTATATCCCAACTGACCCCCTCAACAGACCTGTACTCCTGACGCAGGGAAACCCCGCAGCGCGCCATCCAAAGACAGAACCTGACAATAACAGAGATCAGAAACCCCGTTACCGGCTCCAGCTGCCCTTTCCCCTGCTGTCTCCCATAAACCCAATCCGCGTAGGTGTAAGATCGAAAACTGGGAATTTGTAACAGAGAAGCCACTCTGTCACACACCTGAATGGAAAAAGGGCATTCCTTTAAAAAATGGTTCATGGTTTCTTCCTTTCCAACACATTCCCCCCTCGGACAGTCATGGTCCTTCATGTTCCTGTCCTTCAGATTTCCCCTTACATATAGCTTTCCATGCAAGGACAGCCAAGCAATGTCCCTGTACTTGTGTGGGATCCTTTCTGATGACACCAACCGCAAACCCCGCTCCAATACCGGCCCAGGAGCATCCCTAAGTACCAGTGGAGAGGAAAATCTCTGAGTGCGCACCCTTTCCACCCAAACCTCCCTCCTCCCTTCCTTTATTTCCTCTACCATAACACCCCACAACCGTACTAACTTGACCAGGGTCCGATAATACCCTACCCCCTCCGGAAAGCCTTTCCTCAAAACCCTCACCCTCCCCCCTCCCAGCCAGGGGACCCAATATTCCTTCCACCACTGAATAACACTCTCTGCCCACCCCGGGGGTTCTTGATCTACTGCCCGACCCAAATTAAATTGAAGAAACAAAGAACTGAAAACTAACACTGGGTTAACCATACCTACCCCTCCCTCATTCCTTGGCAAGTATGTGATGTTTCTTTTGACTGGGTTCATCCGGTTACCCCATAGCATTTGAAAAAACACACTGTAAAGTGCCGTGTAACAACGCTCTGGTAACAGACTGTCCCGTTTGTGGCCGTGCCACCCTTCAGACTTACCCTGTTTCTGGGACTCAGTGTCTGTGCTGGCTCCTGCTTGTCTCTGTGTCTGTGTTTGTCTTAGGTTCTCTCTGGCTCTGTGTGCTGATTGCCCTACTGAACCTCACCTGTGTGGGCTATGCCTCTTCCAAGATGGCTGCCGCCTCTTCGTCTCTGCCAGTATCCAAGATGGCTCCCGCTGTTACTTTCTATGGGATGCCTGCTCTGAGTGTCAAGCCTCTGTTTGGTTGCAAGGTGATTGCTGCACCTGTGGCTCTGGTGTTGCTGGGCTTTATTAGTCACCTGAAGACTACAGTCCTGGCCTTTGTATCTAATCACATCTCATCTAAAGGTCCTGGTGTATAGAGTGCTCTGTACCCGGTGTCAGTGTTTGCTCTGTGTGAGTTTCTATGTTTGTTTGACTAGCTAGCTTAGGCACCGTGTAGCTTATAGCCTGTGTATAGCCTTGCTAGTGTTCTATGTTTGTTTGACTAGCTAGCTTAGGCACCGTGTAGCTTATAGCCTGTGTATAGCTTTGCTAGTGTTCTATGTTTGTTTGACTAGCTAGCTTAGGCACCGTGTAGCTTATAGCCTGTGTATAGCTTTGCTAGTGTTCTATGTTTGTTTGACTAGCTAGCTTAGGCACCGTGTAGCTTATAGCCTGTGTATAGCTTTGCTAGTGTTTTATGTTTGTTTGACTAGTTAGCTAAGGCACCGTGTGGCTTGTTGCCTGTGCATAGCCTTACTAGTTCTATGTGTTTGTTTCCAAGGTATGACTAGTTAGCTTAGGCACCGTTTGGCTTGTTGCCTGTGCCTAGCTCCACTAGTTCTCTATGTTTGTTTCCAAGGTTTGACTAGTTAGCTTAGGCACCGTCTGGCTTGTTGCCTGTGCATAGCTCTAGTTCTCTGTGTTCGTCTCCAAGGTATGACTAGTTAGCTTAGGCACCGTCTGGCTTGTTGCCTGTGCATAGCTCTACTAGTTCTTTGTGTATGCTTCCAGTGATAGTCTAGCCAGCTTAGGCACCGTGTGGCTTGTAGCCTGTGCATAGCTCTGCTAGTTCACTGTGTTTGTTCCTAGTGTTAGACTAGCCGCCCTTGCTAGTCACTATTCCAAGACTATGTTTGTTCCTCGTGTCAGCTAGCCGTCCTGCTAAGCTATTTCCAAGACTATGTTGGTTCCTCGTGTCAGCTAGCCGTCCTGCTAAGCTATTTCCAAGACTATGTTTGTTCCTCGTGTCAGCTAGCCGTCCTGCTAAGCTATTTCCAAGACTATGTTGGTTCCTCGTGTCAGCTAGCCGTCCTGCTAAGCTATTTCCAAGACTATGTTTGTTCCTCGTGTCAGCTAGCCGTCCTGCTAAGCTATTTCCAAGACTATGTTTGTTCCTCGTGTCAGCTAGCCGTCCTGCTAGCTATTTCCTAGTCTGTGTTTGTTCCTAGTGTTAGACTAGCCGCCCTTGCTAGTCGCTATCCCAAGACCGTGTTTGTTCTTAGTGTAGACTAGCCAGCTTAGGCCCCTCTGGCTTGTAGTCGGTGTTAAGCCTTGCTAGTCTCCTGTGTTTGGGACCAGGGCATGACTTGTTAGCTTGGGCACAGCTTACTTGTAGGCTGGTGTATAGCCGTCCAAGTCTCTTGAGTTGCTCTGTGTTTGTTCCTGTGTATGACTGGGTTGCCCGGGTACAGCGTCTCTATGAGCCTGGGTCCAGCTTACTTGTCATTGTGTTGATTCCTGCTGACTGCCAGAACCCGGATAGTTCCTGATTGTCTGCCTTGCCTTCGCATAGGTGCCAGGGGGCACTCCTGGATCTTCATTCCTGCTGTTCCTGTAAGTCCTACCGGCTGCAAGAACCTGAGGGCTCAACCCGAGGGGGAAGGCAGTCAAGTGTAGGTGAAGCCTAGGTCCAGGGTGTTCCAGTTCCGTGGGTTCCGCTCCAGTGTGTTCCAGTCCAGCGGGTTTCACTCCTGTATGTTCCAGTCCAGTGGGGCCACTCCAGTGTGTCCAGTCCAGCAGGCCCCACTCCAGTGCGCACCCGTCCGGTGCGTTCCAGTTCCGAGTGTTCCGGTGTACAACTCCAGTCCGGAGTTCCGGTCCAGTCTTGTTCTCCTTTCTACCTGGAGGGTGATTTTGCCTTAAGGACTCACAAACCCCGCGCTCCCGGGGAAGAAGCCTGAAGGTATGCCAAGGTCCTCGAGAGCGCGGCGAGCGCGAGAGGCGCGACAGAATACAAAGGCCATGAGTTCGGCGAGATCATCAGTCCAGGTGGGTTTCATGCCCAGGAGTTCGTGCCCTACGGACCATCCCAGGGGAACTGCCAAAAAATCTTTTTTTCCCAAGGACAGTCCAGTTTCTATTTTTGATCCCGATTTAAGCCTGTGGGAATACCGACAGGAACTTCTGTGGAATCCAGCCTTTGCGGCTACTCGTGAAGCAGCAGCGGAGATAGAGCGTATCGACTGGAGTCGGTGCCACTATGACCCAGTTTCTGCCATGGATTCGGGCATCACGCTCCGGGAGTACCGCCGCAGACTTCGGGAAGACCCTGCTCTGTGGGATACCCTGGAGTCTGAGCTCGAGAGAAGGCGCCGGGAACCTTCGTCGCCCGGGTCTTTTCGTCCTCCTCAGCCGAGTAGCTGGCTGTACCATGGTGGGGTAACTTCTCGTCGGGATCATAGTCCACAGATGCTGAGTCCAGTTCGAAGAGGGGTTCCAGTGAAGCCTCTAGCCAAGCCACTGAGGTCGGGCCGAGGGAAGCGTCAGACCAAGCCCCGGACCTCAGTTCAAGTAGCGCGGCCTCCTAGGCGCTTGAGTCCAGTCCAGGGGATGCTTCATACTGAACCCCCTATTCCAGTCCAAGTAACGAGGGGGTTTAAGTCTCCGAGACCAGTTCGAGGAAGGCCTTCAATGGAGCCCCAGATTCTTATGCAAGTGGCGCTCCAGGTCGAGCCTCCAGTCCTCATGCAAGTGGCACGCCCTTTGAAGTTTCAGAGTCCAGTCCGAGGGAGGCTGTCGATGGAGCCGCAGATTCCTGTGCAAGTGGCACTTCGGGTCGAGCCTCCAGTCCTCCTTCAAATGGCACGCCCTTTGAAGTCTCCGAGTCCAGGCCGAGGGAAGCCTTCGATGGAGCCTCAGATTCCTGTGCAAGTGGCGCTTCGGGTCAAGTCTCCGGTTCTTGTTCAAGTGACCCGTCCAGTCAAGCCACTGAGTCCAGTTCGAGGAGCGCTCCAGATCGAGCCGCCGATCCCTGTCCTAAGGGTGTGTTCGGCCAAGCCTCAGTTAAAGTTCCGTCCCTGCCAGGAGGCAGAGGGCGTCTCGAGTTGCAAGTCCAGTCAAGATGCTGAGTCTGGATCGAGTTGCCAGTCCAGTCAAGATGCTGAGCCTGGACCGAGTTGCAAGTCCAGTCAAGATGCTGAGCCTGGATCGAGTTGCAAGTCCAGTCAAGATGCTGAGTCTGGATCGAGTTGCAAGTCCAGTCAAGATGCTGAGCCTGGACCGAGTTGCAAGTCCAGTCAGGATGCGGAGTCTGGACCGAGTTGCAAGTCCAGTCAAGATGCTGAGCCTGGACCGAGTTGCAAGTCCAGTCAAGATGCTGAGCCTGGATCGAGTTGCAAGTCCAGTCAAGATGCTGAGTCTGGATCGAGTTGCCAGTCCAGTCAAGATGCTGAGCCTGGATCGAGTTGCCAGTCCAGTCAAGATGCTGAGCCTGGATCGAGTTGCAAGTCCAGTCAAGATGCTGAGCCTGGATCGAGTTGCAAGTCCAGTCAAGATGCTGAGTCTGGATCGAGTTGCAAGTCCAGTCAAGATGCTGAGCCTGGATTGAGTTGCAAGTCCAGTCAAGATGCTGAATCTGCACCGAGTGCAGAGGTCAGCCACGATATTGAGTCTGCTATTGAGGAAGAGATGATGTTCCCAGAGGACTGTGATAGACCTTGTGTTGATTCAGCCTGGGAGAAGATCTCCGAAGCTATAGCTGAGAGAGGGTGTGTTCAACGGCTTGGAGCCCGGAGAAACCCATTTTCTGCATTTCAGCCTGCTAGCTTGCTCTGGGGATACCAGGGCCGTCTCCTCTTGAACCCTGCTCGGCAGAGGCCGCCCGAAGCTAAGGTTAGAGAGACGTCCCGGTCCGGCCAGAGAGGGGCGTCCAGCCCTGCAGCTGAATCTCTTCCAAGTTCCAGTTCTAACCATGATGCTAAGCCTGTTCCGAGTTCTAGTTCCAGCCAGGAGGCTGAGTCCATGTCTAGTTCCAAGTCTGACCAAGATGTTGAAGTCGTCCTAAGTTCCAGTGTCCGTCAGGAGGCTGACTTTCTGTTGAGTTCCTGTTCCAGTCAAGCCCCTGAATCCAGTTCCAGTCAAGGGGTTGAGGCCAACCCGGGTGCTAGTTCCAGATCCATTTCTGTTCAGACTTCTAGCTCCTGCCAAGAGGGGAATGCCACCTGGAGCCTCAGCCCAGCTTCTAATGTCAGCTGGAGTAGTGACTCCAGCCCTGTTCCTGTCATTTCATGGACTTGCCAAGAGGTTCAGGACATTGGGGGTTCCCTCAGGAGAGGGTTACTTTTGAATTGTGTTCCTCTTGATGTCTCCATGTTCCTGAGGTTGCCCCATGGTGACTCAAAGGAGCTTCCTGGTCACAAGTGCTACTTTTGTCTGCCAGTTTTGATCATCCTTGTGACTTCCAGCCCAGTGATCTATGTCTGGCTTTTGAGACCTATCAGGAAGTTTCATCATAGTTACCCCTGGATACCCGACCGTCTCCGGGAGACCGAGAGGGGGGTCTTGAGGAAGGGATACTGTCCCGTTTGTGGCCGTGCCACCCTTCAGACTTACCCTGTTTCTGGGACTCAGTGTCTGTGCTGGCTCCTGCTTGTCTCTGTGTCTGTGTTTGTCTTAGGTTCTCTCTGGCTCTGTGTGCTGATTGCCCTACTGAACCTCACCTGTGTGGGCTATGCCTCTTCCAAGATGGCTGCCGCCTCTTCGTCTCTGCCAGTATCCAAGATGGCTCCCGCTGTTACTTTCTATGGGATGCCTGCTCTGAGTGTCAAGCCTCTGTTTGGTTGCAAGGTGATTGCTGCACCTGTGGCTCTGGTGTTGCTGGGCTTTATTAGTCACCTGAAGACTACAGTCCTGGCCTTTGTATCTAATCACATCTCATCTAAAGGTCCTGGTGTATAGAGTGCTCTGTACCCGGTGTCAGTGTTTGCTCTGTGTGAGTTTCTATGTTTGTTTGACTAGCTAGCTTAGGCACCGTGTAGCTTATAGCCTGTGTATAGCCTTGCTAGTGTTCTATGTTTGTTTGACTAGCTAGCTTAGGCACCGTGTAGCTTATAGCCTGTGTATAGCTTTGCTAGTGTTCTATGTTTGTTTGACTAGCTAGCTTAGGCACCGTGTAGCTTATAGCCTGTGTATAGCTTTGCTAGTGTTTTATGTTTGTTTGACTAGTTAGCTAAGGCACCGTGTGGCTTGTTGCCTGTGCATAGCCTTACTAGTTCTATGTGTTTGTTTCCAAGGTATGACTAGTTAGCTTAGGCACCGTTTGGCTTGTTGCCTGTGCCTAGCTCCACTAGTTCTCTATGTTTGTTTCCAAGGTTTGACTAGTTAGCTTAGGCACCGTCTGGCTTGTTGCCTGTGCATAGCTCTAGTTCTCTGTGTTCGTCTCCAAGGTATGACTAGTTAGCTTAGGCACCGTCTGGCTTGTTGCCTGTGCATAGCTCTACTAGTTCTTTGTGTATGCTTCCAGTGATAGTCTAGCCAGCTTAGGCACCGTGTGGCTTGTAGCCTGTGCATAGCTCTGCTAGTTCACTGTGTTTGTTCCTAGTGTTAGACTAGCCGCCCTTGCTAGTCACTATTCCAAGACTATGTTTGTTCCTCGTGTCAGCTAGCCGTCCTGCTAAGCTATTTCCAAGACTATGTTGGTTCCTCGTGTCAGCTAGCCGTCCTGCTAAGCTATTTCCAAGACTATGTTTGTTCCTCGTGTCAGCTAGCCGTCCTGCTAAGCTATTTCCAAGACTATGTTGGTTCCTCGTGTCAGCTAGCCGTCCTGCTAAGCTATTTCCAAGACTATGTTTGTTCCTCGTGTCAGCTAGCCGTCCTGCTAAGCTATTTCCAAGACTATGTTTGTTCCTCGTGTCAGCTAGCCGTCCTGCTAGCTATTTCCTAGTCTGTGTTTGTTCCTAGTGTTAGACTAGCCGCCCTTGCTAGTCGCTATCCCAAGACCGTGTTTGTTCTTAGTGTAGACTAGCCAGCTTAGGCCCCTCTGGCTTGTAGTCGGTGTTAAGCCTTGCTAGTCTCCTGTGTTTGGGACCAGGGCATGACTTGTTAGCTTGGGCACAGCTTACTTGTAGGCTGGTGTATAGCCGTCCAAGTCTCTTGAGTTGCTCTGTGTTTGTTCCTGTGTATGACTGGGTTGCCCGGGTACAGCGTCTCTATGAGCCTGGGTCCAGCTTACTTGTCATTGTGTTGATTCCTGCTGACTGCCAGAACCCGGATAGTTCCTGATTGTCTGCCTTGCCTTCGCATAGGTGCCAGGGGGCACTCCTGGATCTTCATTCCTGCTGTTCCTGTAAGTCCTACCGGCTGCAAGAACCTGAGGGCTCAACCCGAGGGGGAAGGCAGTCAAGTGTAGGTGAAGCCTAGGTCCAGGGTGTTCCAGTTCCGTGGGTTCCGCTCCAGTGTGTTCCAGTCCAGCGGGTTTCACTCCTGTATGTTCCAGTCCAGTGGGGCCACTCCAGTGTGTCCAGTCCAGCAGGCCCCACTCCAGTGCGCACCCGTCCGGTGCGTTCCAGTTCCGAGTGTTCCGGTGTACAACTCCAGTCCGGAGTTCCGGTCCAGTCTTGTTCTCCTTTCTACCTGGAGGGTGATTTTGCCTTAAGGACTCACAAACCCCGCGCTCCCGGGGAAGAAGCCTGAAGGTATGCCAAGGTCCTCGAGAGCGCGGCGAGCGCGAGAGGCGCGACACAGACAGATGTAACTTAAAAATAAAAACATTGGCACTACATGGGATTTGATCAAACGAACCCGATCTGCCATCGACATCCTCCAGCCCTTCCACCTCTCTACCTTTGCCCTTGCCTCTTCAATCTTCTGATTCCAATTAATCAATCCATAGTCCCCTGCCTCAAACTGTATCCCCAGAACCCTTATCCTCTCTGTAGCCTGTGGGAACCCACCCTCCAATTCAAACCTTGCCCCTGCCGGTCCCACCCATAAGCTTTTACATTTCTGATAATTCACCCGCGATCCTGACGCCTGCGAATACCTTGAAATCATCCCTTGCAATTTCCTGCCTTCTGTCTTATCTGCTAACCAGACCGTAATATCGTCCGCATAGGCCACCACCCGTAGTTGCTTCCCCTTGCTCACCTCCACTCCTTGCAATCCCTCTTCACCATTCAACTCCAAACGCCGCACAAATGGGTCAATGGCAAAGGTATACAGCAGAGAGCTCAAGGGGCACCCTTGTCGCACTCCTGCCGTAATCCCAAAATCCTTCCCCTTCCAGCCATTCACCAATGGAAAACACCGCACATTGGTATACAATAACCGAAGCTGTTCTACCCATCCCCTTGGAAACCCATAATGAATTAACACCTCCCATAAAAAATCCCACTGTACCCTATCGAAGGCTTTGTCCTGGTCCAGGGCTACCAGTAACCGCCCTTTCTGATCCTCCCGACTGCGCTCCAGACCCTCCCGTACCCATGCCACTGCCTCCAACACCCCCCTGCCCGGAACCCCTCAATCTTGTGAGATCGCCAGCACCCCCCCAGATACCTGTCTCATCCGTGCTAAGAGCATATGCGCAAAAACCTTCCGGTCGCTATTTAACAATGCTATAGGCCGCCAATTAGCCATAAGCCGAGAATCTTTGCCTTTACTAAGGAGAACCAGTGCTGACTCTGAAAAAGACTTTGGCAAGGAACCCGTCCTCCGTGCCACCTCCCAGACCTCCAACAAAATTGGAGCCAGCTGGTGTTTGAACGCCTGATAAAACTCCGCTGGGAGCCCATCAGGTCCCGGCGAGGTCCTGCTCCGCAAGGCCCCAATGGCCTCCTCCACTTCCTGCAACGTCCAGGGCTGTTCCAGAACCTGGAGATGAGGCCCCCAGTTTCCCACCCCCGGGGTCCCTTCTACATACTTCTTCATGACCTCCTTGTCCAAATTCTGATCAGAAAAAAACTGCTCAAAATGATCCTCCACCACCCCCAGGATCCCTTCCCTTGAATCTCTGATGACCCCCCCTTTCATCCCTTAACCCCTCTATTATCCTATGTTCCCTTCTCTCCTTGCAGCATACGAAAGGATCCGGGCTCAACAGTTTCCCAAAATCCCTTTCGTACACCAAAGAGGCGTACCTGTTATATTGCACCTTCTCCATTTCTGACTGCACCACCTCTATATCCTCCCTCCTCCCCCCTCTAGAAATTAAATTATCTCTCCTCTTCTTCAATGCCATCCCTAACCGGGTTACCTCCCGTCCCTCCCGTCTCGCCTGACGTATGAAAAAGACCTTCGTGCGCCGTTTCACTTCCTCCCACCAATCCCCTGGAGATGAAAAAATACCCTGTAAAGACGATTGATCTATCAGAAACTCCAAAAATTCCCTCTGTACCGGCCCCTCCCTTAGCCATTTTAAATTTAGTCTCCACATACCCCTTCCTGACCTGTGAATTCCCGCACCCCCTAACTTAATTAACACCAACTTGTGATCTGAAAAATCCACCTCCACCAGTCTAGGCCCCTGCCCACATGCCCCTCCCCGAACCAAAAACCTATCTATCCTACTTCTACAACTACCCCTGGAAAACGTAAAACCCTCCCTTCCTGCAAAATGTTCCAAAAACACGTCCACCAACCCTGCTCCCTTCATGATCCCTGCCAACCTCACCCCATCATAACGCACCTGTGCTGACCTACCCCCACTATCTTCTTTCCTCAGGATCGTATTAAAATCCCCTCCCCACACCAACTGACGGGACGTATACAGATATGGCCTGATTTTCCCGAACAACAGTGACCTCCCCCTCTTACTCTGGGGCCCATAGATATTAATAATTCTTAAAGCCACCCCGTGCAATAATACATCCACCACCAAACACCTCCCTACCCCTAACTCCACCACCCGTTGAATTACCACCTTATGTGTCTTGAACAAAATACCTACCCCCCCATACCTTTCCCCTAAGGCACAACCATCTCCCCGCTCCCCCTCCTCCACACCCTCCTCCCCCTCTCTCTCGTCCTCCGACCCTTCCCCCCCCTTATCTACTGCTTGAAAAACACTATTTCTTCCAGATTTCCTCTTCCCCCCTTCTCCCCTTCCTATACCCCCTTCCCCCTCCACACTCTCAACTTCCATATCCCCCCCCTCTTCCAAGCAACCCTCCTCCATCCTAACCTTTCCCCCCTTCTTCCTACCCCTCACCTTTCCCCCTCCCTCCCTCACTGCCTCCTGCCTGCTTCCTTCCCCCTCCTGCCATCCTCTATTATCCCCTCTTCCCTCCTCTACTATCTCCTCCTCCCTTCCTTCTATTTCCAAACCCCTAAATTTATTCCCAACCTCTATCCCTTGCCCTAACCCCCTCCCAGCAGCTACCCGCATCCCCATCCCCCTCCCCTTTCCTCCCTTTTGTTTCTTTGAGACCCGTAACCATCCTTCGTCCTCACCCTCCTGCCTCTGAGCTACCCCCCGTTTCTCCCCCCCTGACTTGTCAACTCTTCCTCCACACCATCCGTACCCTGGACCCCTGTCCCCTGTCCCTCCTCTCCCCTCCCCCCCTCCTGCATTTGACTATCCCTTCCCGTGCCATCCTCTCCCCCATTATGAGAAGCCTGCGGACAATCTCTAAATGCGTGCCCCAGACCCCCACAAAGATTGCATCTAATGGAGGTACAATCCTCCGTGGAATGCTCCTTGGCCCCACATTTTGCACACTGCATTACTGGGCAGGACATGCTAAAGTGCCGAAAGGACCCACACTTAAAACACTGCCTCGGCTGTCCTTTATAGAAGCACAAAATTCTGTCCCTCCCTATGAACGCCGCTGAGGGAATGTGCTGTATCACCTGGCCCACTTGATTTAATTTAACCAAAGCCCCCCATCCACCCGCCCATACCCTACTGGGGTCCGGGAGTTTAGTCAATGGAGTTCTCAACTCTGCATACCTCTGTAACCAGAAAGCCAGGTCTGCCCCTGAAATGGACTCGTTCCGCACCAACAGAGTCACCTGCACCAGGTCAGGTCTGCTGATCGGGACCACTTTATAATTTTTCCACTCCCCTCTCCCCCTTACCCCTTCATACCTCTCCCAGAAGACCTCCATTCCTCTCTGTGTCAAGAAACTGACATCGTACTCCGGGATGTTCACCGGATGTATGCATGCATAAAGGTCCTCTGGGATAAACCCTAGCCCCAAAACCAACCTCAATACTGTGTCCCTGGAAGGCATCCCCCCCTCCCCCAACCATCTAACTTGTACCACATTCCGCCTCCTGGGTACTTGCCCACGACCTCTCCCCCCCAAACCCTCCCCCCTCTCTTCTCCCCCCACTACCTACTACAGCAGCAAAGGACTTAGCCCCCTGCCCCCATCGCCCTCTCCCACCTTTCCCTGAACTCAGTGCATCCTGCCCATCTCGTACCGTCCCCCCCTCCGACTGCCCCCCTGCTATCCCTTCACGTGCCTCACCCTCCCCCCCCTGCTGTGCCGTGCCCCCTCCCCCTTGATCCCCACCTCCCTTTTCCCCAACAGACAAATGTAACAATTCAGAAAATTCCCCTTCACCCCCTCCCCCCTCTTATCAATACACATATTTATCACATCAGATATGCCCCCCTCCTTCAAACATTCTCTATCCATAGCAACCCTCCCCCCCAAGTCCAAACTCAATCCCTCTACAGAGCTGTCCTTATCCTGCAGCAATACCCCACAGTTCAAAACCCCACAGGCCTGGGCTGAGGATCTGGTGTTTAGTTCTGTCTGCAGAGCATCTTCTGACCCCTGCTGGCTGTCTGTATGCTGTCCTCTCCACACAGGCAGGTCTTGCAGGAGACTGGTAGTTAGTTTCACCTCAGGCTTTCCCCCTTCTTCCTCCTGATTGGATGGGAACTCCTGTCCATCCAACCCTCTGGGGCGTAGCTTCTCAGAACCTGGCTGCACAGCAAGCTGAACTCCTGCAATCAGAGAGTCAACTGGCTGCACCTGAGCCAGCCTTCCAGAGTACTGCAGTCCTCCTGCCATCTCTGCACAAGCTGTATCCACTCCTTTAACATGTAAACTGCTTTCCTCCTTACTGGATGTTTCTACTAACACCTGTTTGGAAAGCAGACTGCCTCCCAAGTCTCCTTTCTCAGTTTCTACAATGTGCACCAGTTTAGGAATCTGTCTTGTTTCAGATTCTTGTCCCTTAGGTGGTATCACAGGTTCTGAAAAGACACCAGAACCAAGTCCAACCACCTCCTGTCTGGAGCCTTTTTCCACAGTGAGTACATCTGGCTGGCTTGCCAAAGCCTTCATAAAAGTTAAAGTAGCTTGATTATCAGACCCTGACAAGTCCTCTGTTACAGGCTGATGTTTAAACATACAAGCTGAGCCAGACTCTGCCTTTTCTCCTGCTTTCATAGACACTGTAGCCTCTTTCTGGCACACTTCTCTCTCTGGACACAAATGTTCAGAAGCAGAGGCCATTCTTTCCTGATTCAAATAAAGCTCCCTCAAGGGATTATCACTGCCCTTTTTTAAGGAGCCCAACAGCTTCTCTTTCTGCTGTAGCTGTTTTACCAGTCGGACTTCCTCCTTCTTGTAAGCCTTCCTGTGTTCAGCTGGGGCTAACTTGCTCAAAGCCTTAGCCATTTTTTGCTTCTTCCCCAGCTCTGCACACTCCTTTTCCAGGGCCTTGATTTTTCTGACCCTCTCTACCACGCCTTTAGCCGTGTCTTCTGGATCACAGCTTTCTAACTGGACCTCCTCTTCTTCCTCCTCCTCTGACCAGCCATCCTCGCTCTCTACCTGATCAGGAACAGGCAGAGGCTCCTGGCTCACCTCCATTCTCTCCTCTCCAACCATCCCCTTAGAGAGTTCTTCAGGGGTCTTTACCAACTTCCTCCCCTTTCCACATTCTTCACGCTCACCTTCCATGAGCAGCTGAGTCGTGGAGGGGGTAACGATCCGGCTTCCACCCCTGGACTTCTGCACTCTACGGTCCACAGGACTCCTCTCCCTCCTCTCTGGGGCTAATCCAGAAAGAGAGCTACTCCTCCGGGCCTTCTGGTCCCTGGCCCCAGTAGGCCCCATGGCCTGGGACCTTCCTGAGGACTTCTCCCCAGGGACCCTCCTCATTGCTGGGGAAGGAGCTAGGCCCCGCTCCCCTCCCTCCTGGTACTGGCAGAGCCTCCGGCACACTTCCTCCTCTGTCAAGGACTAGCCAACAACTGAGCTGGAAAGCCCTCCCACGGGAGGTGGTGGAAATGAAAACGGTAACGGAATTCAAACATGTGTGGGATAAACATAAAGGAATCCTGTTCGGAAGGAAGGGACCCTCAGAAGCTTAGCGGAGATTGGGTGGCAGAGCCGGTGGGGGAGGCGGGGCTAGTGGTTGGGAGGCGGGGTTAGTGCTGGGCAGACTTCTACAGTCTATGCCCTGAAAATGGCAGATACAAATCAAGGTCAGGTATACATATAAAGTAGCACATATGAGTTTATCTTGTTGGGCAGACTGGATGGACCGTGCAGGTCTTTCTCTGCTGTCATCTACTATATTATAGGGGTCCTTTTACCACGCAGAGGTGGCGTTGGTCACAGGTTTGTCGCGTGCCAAGGCCTACTTTTACTGCTGCCGGTAAAATTACTTTTTTTTTCCACATGGAAATGATGTTGTGGTAAGTGTAACACTTTCTTCACAGCCATTTTCAGGGGAAGCCCTTACCGCCTTCTATTTGGGAGGCGATAAGGGCTCCCGCGTTAACCCAACAATAAAAAATTAAAAAATATTTTTTGGCACTGGAAATCAGACACATAGTAAGCCATGTGGGTGCTTACGCGCGGCCAACGTGCGCCAAATTGGAGTTACCACCTGGTTACTATGTGGCGGTAATTTCAATTTTGGCGCACGTCCACTATGCGCATCTGAAAAATATTTTTTTTATTTTCTGGCACGCGTATCGGATGCACACCAAGTGGCATCCGACTCGCGTAGGTCATTACTGCCCAAATTCTTTACCGCTAGGTCTATGGCTGGTGGTAAGGTCTCAGACCCCAAATGGATGCGCGGCAATTTTGATTCTGACGCACATCCATTTTCAGCATTTTTTGTAGGCGTGCTGAAAAATGGTTCTGCATGCACCCAAAACCCGCACCTACACTACCGCAACCCATTTTTCAGCACATCTTTGTAAAAGGACCCCTTGGACACAAACTGCTGGCTTGGAATACATATGATATGACAAATTCCTAGACCCCGATGCAGGCCAGTAGGGCCGAAACACACATCATAGTGGTTCTCCCTTATCCTTTTTGAAGACTATTGTAATAAAGAAATTGTGGACACATCTGTGAGAGGATGGAGGAGTAGCCTAGTGGTTAGTGCAGCAGACTCTGATTCTGGGGAACTGGGTTCAACTCCCAATGCAGCTCCTTGTGACTCTGGGCAAGTCACTTAACCCTCCATTGCCCCTGGTACAAAATAAGTACCTGAATATATGTAAACCACTTTGAATGTAGTTGCAAAAACCTCTGAAAGGTGGTATATCAAGTCCCAGTTCCCTTTCCCTATTTGAGATTCAACATGGAATATTGCTACTGTTTGAGATTCTGTTGCTAGTATTGGAGATTCTACATGGAATGTTAATGTTGCTATTCCACTAGCAACATTCCATGTAGAAGCCTGCCCTTGCAGATCAGCAATGCGGCCATGCAGGCTTCTGTTTCTGTGAGTCTGACGTCCTGCATGTACTTGCAGGACGTCAGACTCACAGAAACAGAAGCCTGCACGGCTGCGTTGCTGATCTGCAAGGGCAGGCTTCTACATGGAATGTTGTTAGTGGAGGAGTAGCCTAGTGGTTAGTGCAATGGACTTTGATCTTGGGGAACTGAGTTCAATTCCCACTGCAGCTCCTTGTGACTCTGGGCAAGTCACTTAACCCTCCATTGCCCCTGGTACAAAATAAGTACCTGAATATTTGTAAACCGCTTTGAATGTAGTTGCCAAAACCTCAGTAAGGCAGTATATATCAAGTCCCATTTCCCTTTCCCTTCTTTCCTCTACTGTTGCATGTTTCGCACTGGAAATGCCATGCAGTGGGAGCTGGCACCTCTGCCGGGCTCCCACAGTAGCCTGGTGATAGGGCTGAATTACCATATGCCAAGCCTATGCTAGCTCTACTGTGGGTTGGTAAAAGGGTCCCTTAATGTCTTTGAATAAGTTAACAACTTTATTCAGTTTGGTATATCATTGTTCATATTATTGTTACACAGCACGATTGTGCAATTTACAAAACAATAAAATATTTCATGGCAAGAACCCCCCCCCCCCCCCCAAATAAACTAAAGAACAAACCGACAATTAAGAACATTTTCATATCATTCACATTTTGACATGCCAAAAGTAAATAAAATCATTCAATACACTTCTGTCTCATGTAACTGTATCACTGGAGAGGAAAATTGTTTACTTTCTCTTAAATTTCCTGAATAATGTATGCGCTTTCCATGTTAATTGCCTGAAAAATAATTTGCTAATCCCATTGGGATTTTTTTTCCTGTTATATTCTTAATGAAAAAGTCATTGTACTAACTGTTACTTAAATGGGTTGGAAGACTTGATGCATTTAATTACCAGCAATGGCAAATAAATGCCAAGTGGCACATAACTCCTAATCACAGCATTGGAAGGAGGGGGAAGCCTGCATGAGGCCACGTTTCCAGGGTCACCATGATTTCATCTGCAGCAATTTTAAACAAAATTCACTTTGTACACAATTACTTCCGGAATATATTTGTACATTGGGTCATAACACATTTCCGAAATTAAGAGGGGACAAATTCTACTTGTCATAAGTATTGCCAGACTGGGAAAGACCAAAGGTCCATCGAGCCCAGCATCCTGTTTCCAACAGTGGCCAATCCAGGTCACAAGTACCTGGCAGAAACCAAACAATAGCAACATTCCATGTAGAACCCCAAAGAGTAGCAACATTCCATTCAGATTCTCAAATAGTAGCAACATTCCATATAGAACCCCAAAGATTAGCAAGATTCCATTCAGAATCTCAAATAGTAGCATAAGTACATAAGTATTGCCATACTGGGACAGACCAAAGGTCCATCGAGCCCAGCATCCTGTTTCCAACAGTGGCAAATCCAGGTCACAAATACCCGGCAAGATCCCCAAAAATGTACAAAACATTTTATACTGCTTATCGACATAGTTCTTAGTAATTCAGAATCACTGTACAATCCCTAAGAGACAGGAGACACAACAAGAAAATAAGATCTCCAAAGAACTGCAGTTTCTGAACAGGCAGTGATCAGAGAATTGATTTTATTTTTGTAAAGTTTGCTCAGTGTGGTTGCTCACACATTAAGAGGAATCTTTTGTCATCCGCCAATATTCAGAGACATACAAGGTCACACAAAATATGACATAGCTGAAAACATTCTGGGTTAGTTATAAGCAAGGTAAGATAAGTAAAAGTGAATTGTTAGTAGATAGAAGACTTTTTCTGAGACAAACATTTTCAAGGACAGTTTTCAAAAGCATTTACTTGGTAGTCTGAATAGGTATTTACCTATATTTACCTGAGTAGACTCAAACTTGTCTTCTTTAGAATGGTTCAAAGTGTCTGCAGGCTTTAAAAAAAGAGGCATTCATGGGGAAAGAGGATGTTTCGGTGGGAATATTGAACAGAGGATATATATTGACATTTCCAAATGTATATGTGCTGTTTTACTTGTCTATTAGCCGTTAAGCCCGTAAAAACGGGCGAGATTTCCAGCTACACTCCTCGCCGCCGCTTCCTTCCCCCTCCGTGCCGGGCCCCCTGCACTGACGTAACAGCGCCTCTCACCTCCATGTGGAAGCGCTGCAGACAGCAGCAGATCGCTCTGCTGCTGCCTGCAGCGCTTCCACACGGAGGTGAGAGGCGCTGTCAGGTCAGTGCAGGGGGCCCGATGCAGAGGAGAGCGGGAGCGGCGGCGGGGATGGGAGGGAGGGTGGAGGTTGGTGCGTGCAATGTTTGTTTCCAGGTGGCAGCGTCCGACAGTGACTCTGACTCCGTTTCCCTCTCTGTTCCGCCCTCTGACATCATCACGTCTTGACGCGAGGGCGGGACAGAGAGGGAAGTCTCTACTGCGCATTTGCAGGTGAGTCGGTCACTTGCTGTTTATATGTTTGATAACTGCCTGTAAAAATGACATATGCAAAGATTTCCATGCACTGCCTTATTAAGGGGCCCATTTACTAAGCTGCGTTAAGTAGCTAATACAGCCCATGCTACTGTCTACTGCGCAAAAAAGGGGTGTCTTTTTAAAATGAAAACATTAAATGCCTTTCAAGTGAGTGGGCATTGCAAGGCTGGGAGGAGTTATGATTGACTGTGGCAGACCAACCGCGCAGGGTGCCGTCGACCACGGTGCGCCGGCATGGACCCCTGCGTTTCTGATCCCCTTCCCAACCCCAATTCCTTTCCCAGCATTCATACAGCACCCTGCCAGACCCCGATCTCCTTCCTTCGTATATCCACATACATAAATTGAAGGAGCATCACTATCTACTTAGTAACGTGGAGGGGCATAATCGAATGGTGCCGGCCAAATAGATGGCCGGCCATCTTCGGGGCCGGCGCCGTAAGTGGAAGGAGCCAACCATATTTTTCAAAAAGATGGCTGGCCATCTTTTTTTCGCTAATATGGTTGGGCCCTGCCAAATGTCATAGTTCGCCGGGTTTGAGATGGTCGGCATCTGTTTTCGGCCATAATGGAAAATAATGTTGGCCATCTCAAACCCGGCCAAATCCAAGGCATTTGGTCGTAGGAGGAGCCAGCATTTGTAGTGCACTGGTCCCCCTGACATGCCAGGACACCAACCGGGCACCCTAGGGGGCACTTCTAAAAAAACTAAATAAATAAAAATAGGTCCCTGGTGCATAGCTCCCTTACCTTGGGTGCTGAGCCCCCCCAAATCCCACTCCCCACTACACCATTACCATAGCCCTTATGGGTGAAGGGGGGCACCTACATGTGGGTACAGTGGGTTTCTGGTGGGCTTTGGAGGGCTCCCATTTACCACCACAAGTGTAACAGGTAGGGGGGGATGGGCCTGGGACAGGTGGACCCACCTGTCTAAAGTGCACTGCACCCACTAAAAACTGCTCCAGGGACCTGCATACTGCTGTCATGGAGCTGGGTATGACATTTCAGGCTGGCATAGAGGCTGGCAAAAAAATGTTTATTTATTTATTTTTTAGGGTGGGCGGGGGTTGGTGACCACTGGGGGAGTAAGGGGAAGTCATCCCCGATTCCCTCCGGTGGTCATTTGGTGAGTTGGGGCTCCTTTTTGAAGCTTGGTTGTGAAAAAAAAAGGGACCAAGTACAGCCGGCGAAATGTTCTACAAGCCTGGCTTTTTTATTTTTTCATTATTGGGCAAAGCCGGCCATCTCGTGAGCACGCCCCCATCCCGCCTTCACTACCCTACCGACACGCCCCCTTGATGTTTTGCCGGCTCCGCGACGGAAAGCAGTTGAACCCGGTCAAAATCGGCTTTTGATTATACCGATTTGGCCGGGTTCAGGAGATTGCTGGCCATCTCCCGATTTGTGTTGGAAGATGGCCGGTGATCACTTTCGAAAATGAGCTGGATAGTAAAATAAATAGCAACATAGTAGATGACGGCAGATAAAGACTTGTATGGTCCATCCAGTCTGCCCAAGTAGATAAACTCATTACATAAAGGTATGCGGTGATATAACATATGTCTGTTTGATCTTGATTTGCCCATGCTATTTTCAGGGCATAAACCGTAGAGGTCTGCCTGGCACTGTCTTTGTTCTAAAACTTCTGAAGTTCTCATCGAAGCCCTTGGAAAGCTCCAGTGCAGCCCTTCCATGTCTATCCAGCCACGATCAAGGCACAGACTGTAGAAGTCTGCCTAGCTCTGGCTTTACTTCCCAATTACCAGTATTGACACCCAACCAATGCTTCTGGAGTGATTGGTGCCTTTTTGAACTAATCGGAGGTTACTGTGGGAAAGAGAAATAATTTCTCCACAAGGGCCTTGAAGAAGTTCAGGAACCACAAGTACAATTACCCTCATTTATAACCTCTGGAGCTACCAATGCAATTGTCCACCATGCTACCCTTGTAGGGATGGACAGGAAAGGAGACTGTTGGCCTCCTTGAGACCAGAAGAGGACAGAGGCAAGTTTTTATATAGCTTGTGATGTTAACCATTCTTGCCTTTAATGGGGAGTCTTGTGGACTTGTCTAACCCATGCCAAGAGCGGGTATTTTTGATAGACTGATCCTTGAGGTACACCACAGTATAAACTTGAAGACAGCTGAAGTTGTGCAGGTGGTGGTAATGGGGAGGGGGGGGGGCAGAGTAAAGGTAAAAGTACAGTCTTTCAGAAATGATCTAAACCACTGAAGAATGGAAAAGTAATAGATCATGATTGACCAGGTCAAAAGTGGTAGATGTCAAGTGAAATTACCAAAGCGAATTTACCATTCCCAATTGCAAAGTGAAGATTACAGTTGTCTTAGTGCTATGGCCCAGATTGAAGCCTGACTGGCATGAGTGTAGGACAAGAGTGTGATCCATAAACTGCAGAGGTTTTTGAAAACCAATTCTCTTTGTCAGTTTGTAGGGGATTTGGGGAGCTAGAGACGGGACTTGTTTTGTTAGGAACAGGAAGGGAAATCAGGACTGGGAGGAGAATTAGAAAGACAGAGGCACTGAAAGGACTTTATGCGGGTTCTGGTCGATATTTGCACCCTGAAGAACATATCAGCTGCAGGCCCTATGCCGCCCCCCCCCTTATCTTGTCCACTCTGACGGCTCCATTCCAAGATAAGGAGCTGGCATAGGGCCTGCAGATTTGAGTGAAGCTTCGCTCCTGAAGCTGAGGCCCTCATTCTTGCCCTCAGCTGCTGATATGTTCTTTTTTTGTTGTTGTTGTTGTTGCATTTGTACCCCGCGCTTTCCCACTCATGGCATGCTCAATGCGGCAGGCAATGGAGGGTTAAATGACTTGCCCAGAGTCACAAGGAGCTGCCTGTGCAGGGAATCGAACTCAGTTCCTCAGTTCCCCAGGACCAAAGTCCATCACCCTAACCACTAGGCCACTCTTCTTCAGGGTGCAAAATGCTGTGACACCAGCCTGCTGAAGATGAGGGACCGTCGGGCGACAAGCAGGTGTCAACACCCTCCCCTTATATTTAAGCATTATCAAAGACAAAGTTTAGAACAACAGCACAGAATAGAGCTACAGCATGTCATCACGCTGTGGCAGCCATCTTGGTCTCTAATTACAGTTTGCTGGATCTTATCTAGGTTCCGGACGATATTCAGCCAGGACCTGCATAAGACATATATGTGGGCCCCAGCTGAATATCGACCAGAACCTGCATAAAGTCCTTTCAGTGCCTGATTTCCCTTCCTGTTCTTAACAAAAAAAGTCCCGTCTCTAGCCCCCCCCAAATCCCCTACCTTTGTAGGCCATCCCCAAGGCCTACCTCAAAATCCATAGTGGTCTAGTGGGGGTCCTATAGGCAAGAGCAATGTCAGCTCATTCCTTTTCCATTGCAGGTCTGGCCACAAAGTGGATACCACACCCCTAATGGCAATCTTGCGGTACTCGTGTAAAGCTTTAAAAGTCAGATTTATGAAAACGTATCTGTATATGCAGTGAAAGCTATCCTCATGAATGAATGTTCAGGATATAAAGTATATTGATGAAATGATGATATTAATATAAATGTTTTCAAAGAGTATAGTCTATTGAATACCGGAGGTAGCAGGTCAAATTATTTCACCAAGTTGCAAAGTGAATTTTGAGATATGTTTTTCATTTTAAAGATTTATTTTTAATTTGTACTAATAAGAGGAGCCATTCATCCTTGACAGGAAAAGCCTTCAAGATTCATTATTTACTTATTAAATAACCACCTGCTGTATTTAGATTGCTGTCAAACAATTTTTAAATGTCTCAGTGCAGAGAATTCGTAATGTCACTGTAAGATCCAAAAGAGCTTCAGATTACATGGGAATAAAAAATTTGTCACAGAGAAGATGCACCATACACCTATTTATATTCTGACAAGTTGTCATCTAGTTCCAATGATTAAAAATGAGTCTCCTTCCAAATAAAAACACCAAACATGAGGCCTTCTCATCACTGAGAGGCAACAGGGATTATGCAACACATCTGCTTTTTTGGATCATATGAAAGGCTAAATATAAAATATTCATAAATCAATCCAAAAGAGGGATTTAAACAAATTTGAAAGGGCACATTTGGGGGAGGGGGGTTGCTTTAGAGAAGGCACTAACACTTACATACCAATTACATTACGTTACATCAGATGCTTATGTTTAAAGCAATTTTTATTGAGCAATGCAAAAGGAACAGCAAGGAAAACGAACCAGAGTATCAACAGGGCAAACAATGGTATGACAAAGAGCAACAGATCAGACTTGGTTATGTATGTCTCCCCCCCCCCCCCCCCCCCGTTAATCCTGCAAATTCAGTGGACTATACAGAGGTTGGGAGTCTAAATCAGCTGTTAAGAATGCAACTCAATGCGGCAGAGATCAGTGTTAACCAAAACGGTTCCCAAGTGTCCTGGAACTGATGCTACTCCAAGGAGGTTGGATGGTCAACATAACGCCTCTCCAACATGAGAAGACAAAGTATCTGTGCCAGTGCTGTACAGAAGGTGCCACCGGAGAATGCCAATGCTGTCCAACACCAAAAGAATGGACCATGTTGCCAGCAAATGGGAGTAATCCACAGTTGATGCCATGTCTTGCAGGTAATGATGATAAAAGCGCAATGGAACTTTACGCTGTGAATGAAGGGTAGAAGCTTCACCCAACAGTTCATAAACATCCGAGTGCAATGATGCAGAAGGTATAGTAGTAACATAACCACAAAGCTGAAGATAGGGAAATATACCCCTGGGAGGGCAAGTGGTACTCATCCCGCAGAGTAGCAAAGGATTTCAAGTGGCCATCATCATTCAATACCTGGAACAGATATTTGATTGCACGATCTTCCCAGGTCACATATGCAAAGTGAATAAATACCAGGTAAGATATCCCAATTGTTCGGATTGTTCTGAAGAGGCAGCAAAGGCGTCCAGCGAGGTGATGAAAATAACAAATCTACTTCCAAATCTGCCATAGTGGCTGATATATGACATAAGAACACAGTTTGGAAGGTAGGAGGAGAGGAGGCACTGCGTGAAGATAGCACTGAAATGTTAATGACCCAACAAGAACAGTTCAACAGAAGTGGCAGAAAACAAAGTACTACTACTACAAGAACTACTACTTATCATTTCTATAGCGCTACTAGACATATGCAGCGCTGTACACTTGAACATGAAGAGACAGTCCCTGCTGAACAAAGCTTACAATATAATTAGGACAGACAAACGGGACAAATAAGGGATAAGGGAAGTACTAATGTAGGAATGATAAAATATGGATACTGAATAAGTGAGTAAGGGTTAGGAGTTAAAAACAGCATCGAAAAGGTGGCCTTTTAACCTAGATTTGATGGCCAGAGATGGAGCTTGACGTACCGGCTCAGGAAGTCTATTCCAGGCATATGGAGCAGCAAGATAAAAGGAACGGAGTCTGGAGTTAGCGGTGGAGGAGAAGGGTGCCGATAAGAGATTTACCCAGTGAATGGGGTTCCCAGAGAGGAGTGTAGGGAGAGGTGAGAGGTACTGAGGAGCTACAGAGTGAATGCACTTGTAGGTCAATAAGAGGAGTTTGAACTGTATGTGGAAACGGATAGGGAGCCAGTGAAGTGACTAGAGGAGAGGGCTAATATGAGCATAGTGACACTGGCAGAATATAAGTCGTGCAGCAGAAGTTTGAACAGATTGAAGAGGAGACCTGTGAAAAGCAAGTTGCAATAGTCTAAACGAGAGGTGATAAGAGTGTGGATAAGGGTTCTGGTAGTGTGCTCAGAAATGAAAGGGTGAATTTTGGTGATATTATAGAGAAAGAAATGACAGATTTTAGCAGTCTGCTGAATATGTGCAGAGAAGGAGAGAGGGGAGTCGAAGATGACCCCAAGGTTACGAGCTGATGACACAGGGAGGATGAGAGTGTTATCCACAGAAATAGAGAATGGGGGAAGAGGAGAGGTTGGTTTAGGGGGCAAGATAAGAAGCTTAGTCTTGGTCATATTTAGATTCAGATGAAGGTGAAATATCCTGGCAGCAATGTCAGACAAGTACCTGACAAGATCCCAAAACAGTACAATACATTTTATGTTGCTTATCCTAGAAATAAGCAGTGAATTTTCCCAAGTCCATCTTAATAATGGCTTATGGACTTTTCTTTTAGGAAGCTGTCCAAATCTTTTTTAAACCCCACTAAGCTAACTGCTTTTACTATATTCTCTGGCAATGAATTCCAGAGTTTAATTACACGTTGTGTGTAGAAATATTTTCACTGCTTTGTTTTAAATTTACTACTTTGTAGCTTCATTGTGTGCCCTCTATTCCTAGTATTTTTGGAAAGAGTAAACAATCGATTCACGCCTACCTGCTCCACTCCACTCATTATTTTATAGACCTCTACCATATCTCCCCTCAGCCATCTTTTCCCCAAGCTGAAGAGCTCTGGTTGCTTTAGCCTTTCCTCATAGGGAAGTCCTCTCATTCCCTTTATCATTTTTGTCACCCTTCTCTGTATGTTTTCCAATTCCATCATATCTTTTTTGAGATGCGGTGACCAGAATTGCACACAGTATTCAAGATGCGGTCACACCATGGAGCAAAACAAAGGCATTATAAATATAATGTCCTCAGTTTTGTTTTCCATTCCTTTCCTTCAATTTGCTTTCTTAGTTACCACCACACACTGAACAGAGGGTTTCAACGTATTATCAATGATGACACCTACATCCCTTGTACTACCGCAGGCCATTTTTCAGCGCACTTTAGTAAAAGGACCCCTAAGTGTTGCATTACCGAAAGCCATAAAAACAATGCACGACCACCTCAACTTCCGGAAAGCACTAAAGACCCATCTATTCGAAAAGGCATACCCTACTGATCCAACTTAATTGCCGAACTCAACAACACAATGCAACCAAAACTGACCATGAACATTATTTAGCTCGATTCTCTAATATGTCTGTAACGCATTTATCTTATTTCTCTATAAAATCACTCTGTATTTGTTTCATCACCGGAGGTGGCTAACGCCTCACGGTGCTATGTAAGCCACATTGAGCCTGCAAATAGGTGGGAAAATGTGGGGTACAAATGCAACAAATAAATAAATAAATAATGTGGAACCTTGCATCATGTAACTATAGTTCAGGTTCCTCTTTTCCACGTGCATCACTTTGCACTCACTCACATTAAATGTCACCTGCCATTTAGATGCCCAGTCTCCCAGTCTCAGCAGTGAAATGACAAGAGTGAATGGCATCATGCCATATGAACTAATGACCTTTTGCCATTATTGTACATCAGGATCATTCACATTCTCTGGTTTGATTTAAGGTTGATAGATTTCTGACACAGGGACTGCTGCTGAAACGCAGCCATGTCGAGTCCTTTCAACACACGGAATTGAGACTTTTCAATAAACTACGTTGTTTTTAGCCTTTGAAATCCTTGTAAATAATTTTCATTCATATATATTACCGCACAGTAATAGAGTAGCCATCTTAGTATATCTAACCATAAATCTGGCCCTGTTCACAGCCATAACCATTCAATCTGTGAACTGTGCAAAGTAATAAAGAGTAATTATAATTAGAAACAGAACTATGCACAGCATTTTTTTTTAAAGTTAAGACATAATTAAAGTGCAGAAATAGAGGTCACCCAGCTGCTAATGCAGACTCATAAATTGTTTATTCTGTCAGATGACATGATCACTCATCACTGTAAGACAGTATAAACTCTGATTGCATTCAGTTGGTGGGTTACATTTTTCCTTATCCATGCAACATGGTAACACAGGAGAGCTAAGTCAACTGGCATCAAAGAAATCATATATTATTATTATTAACATTTGTATAGCGCTACCAGACGCACGCAGCGCTGAACACCTGACACAGCGAGACAGTCCCTGCTCAATAGAGCTTACAATCTAAAAATAATACAGACAGACAAGACAATTCAGGGCATGTTTCCAAACTGCTAATCTACCATGTGAATGATATGACTTCGGTCCCCTGTGAGAATGGGAGTTTTACATACAGTTTTCATTCATTGCTGATACCAATTGTTTGGCCCTCAGCAGCTTTATACTATTACTAGTAAAGAAGGCCCGTTTCTGACACAAATGAAATGGGCGCTAGCAAGGTTTTCCTCGGAGTGTGTATGTTTGAGAGAGTGTATGTGAGAGTGACTGTGTGTGAGAGAGTGAATGTGTGAGTGTGTGTATGTGAGACAGAGAGTGAGTCTGGGTGCGAGTGTGTGTGTGAGAGAGAGAGTGTGTGTGTATGAGAGAGAGAGTGTGTGTGTGAGAATGAGAGTGTGTGCAAGTGCGTATGTGAGACACAGTGTAAGAGAGAGAGTGTGTGAGAATGAGAGTGTGTGCAAGTGTGTATGTGAGACACAGTGTGAGAGAGAGAGCGTGTGTTTCACACAGATACAGTGTGTGCGAGAGAGAGAGTGTGTGTGAGACACAGACTCTCTGTGAGACTGAGTGTATGAGACCAAGAGAGTGTGTGAGTGACTGTGTGACACATAGAGAGTGAATGTGATACAGTGTGAGACATAGAGTGTGTGAGAGACAGTGTGTGAGAGTGAGAGAGAGTGTGTGTGTGACAGAGATACCTCCCCCCCTCTCTGGTGTCAGGCCCCCTCCCCCCTCTCTCTGGTATCTGAGCGTTACTGTGCAGGACGCTGAGCTCTGGTTGTGCTTCAAGGAACTGACCAATTCTATTTAATAGAATGCACCTCCAACATTCTGAAGCCGAGAAACCTCGTGTGGTTGGTCACTTCTGCTTGTGACGAACCCGGAAGTACATGATGTCAATTCAGGAGATGGATATAGAGAGCAGGAATGCCTCAGCCATGCAGTCAGCTTCAGAATGTTGGAGGTGCGTTTTATTATATAGGATTTTTTTTTATAGTGTAGTAGCCTTAAAATGTGTTTAATACCTTTAATGTTATTCTCACTTGTAGGATTTTTATTGCTACAATCACTTCCTGCAATGACATATAAACAATGCATTGTGTGTAACGTAGTCTCACATGAACGGCAGCCATACTTGCTTGTCTGTATAAAGTTCATTACTAGTGGTCTGCTCTCCTGCAAAGGCCTGCTCCCTTTTTCAGCCGAGTTCGATTCTTTTGCCTACCTGGTGTCATTCCCTGATCATCTCTACTATTTTTGTCCTGATAGGTCAATAAAGGGCAAGGTATGACCTGTCCCTCCAATCAAGGACTGCTTTCTATGACCACCTCTGCTACTTGGTCTCCGGCTCTGTCCCTATTGGTCCCTTTATCTCACTCTCCTGGTCTTTGTGGGCTCTTCTTGACCTCTCAGCCCCACGATCTCTGGATGCACATGTTCTTGCTCCCCTGCAGAGAACTTGTCTTTTTACCTCGTTCATTCTCTCTCCCAAGATATTGCATAAATCAGCATCCCATCTCTGAACCACCTTCAATCACCTGACAGTTCTCTCACCTCTGCCATAAAGCTTCCTTTTCTTCAAATTTCCATCTCCACCCTTCCATACAGCTCTCAGAACTACGAAGTCTCTTGTGTTGGGGCAGTAACTTTTGCGAATCTACTAACTGTGAGTAAATTAGCTACATTTATTCAATAAAACTAAATTTCAGAAAAAGATAAGAGACTTCTGGTATTTGCTGCCATGCTGAGGTCATACTATCTGATTATTTTAGCATATGTCTGCATTAAGAAGATATTACATTTTAAGAGATCAGAAACGCCATTGCTTTGGTTCATATAAAGACCTATTTCTCTAAAAAGCAACTGAGTTGATCCACAGAATTATTTCAGTGCACTCGGTAGGTCTGAGTGCTCCTCCCCTCATTTGGATATTCTTTGTTAGGGTGAAATGTTTTGTTATAAAATAAATACATAAACAAACAACCAAATACAATTTAAAAACTCTGCTGTGCGTCTTATCTTCCGCCTAGACCGATATGCTCATATCACCTCTCTCCTCAAGTCACTTCACTGGCTTCCGATCAGGTACCGCATACAATTCAAGCTTCTCTTATTAACCTACAAATGCACTCAATCTGCAGCCCCTCATTACCTCTCTACCCTCATCTCCCTTACGTTCCTACCCGTAACCTCCGCTCACAGGACAAATCCCTCCTCTCATTACCCTTCTCCACCACCGCCAACTCCAGGCTCCGCCCTTTCTGCCGCGCCTCACCCTATGCTTGGAATAAACTCCCTGAGCCCTTACGCCAAGCCCCCTCCCTACCCATCTTCAAATCCTTGCTCAAAGCCCACCTCTTCAATGTCGCTTTTGGCACCTAACCATTATTCATCTATTCAGGAAATCTAGACTGCCCCAATTTGATTGACTGCACTTTTTTTGTCCTTTAGAATGTAATCTCCTTCGAGCAGGGACTGTCCTCTGTGTTAAATTGTACAGTGCTGCGTAACCCTGGTAGCGCTTTATAAAAGTTAAGTAGTAGTAGTAAAAACCTGAAGGAGTTGCTGGCCGGGGCATGCGGTAGCTGGGCAGTAGTTCCAAATTGACAAGTGTTGGATGCACGTGGGTGCCTTCGCGCCTTAGTAAAAGGGCCCCTAAATATGGGCTTCCTATTTTCAATAAAGTGAAAAGGCAAGTTGTATCTTCCTTTGGTGACTATTGAGCAAACCTTGTTGCAAAATTATGTGCATTATACTAAGCATTTGTTTCTAATACACAAATCCCTGGATTCTATATAGTGCGGCTTACATTGCTCATGCAGATCCAGTCATAGTCTGGATTTGTGCATGCAACTTAATTATTTAACAAACAGTTGCCACTCAACAAGCAATTATTGACACTAATTAGCATTAATTAGGATTTACGCACACAACCAGTGTATATTTTCTAGCAAAAAAGGTGCCGGTACTGAAATGCTAGACCACCCTTCAAGTGTGGGGTGATCACTGAGGGACCCAACCCACAATTGACAGGCCCCCTGCAACCAGTCACAGAATCTATGATGAGACAGAATTGGTGTGTAGACCCTGAGGTCTATCATTAAAACTTGGGTTCCATGGGTCAATTTTAGCAGACAATGGAAAAGGTGCCAGTACTCAGTACCCCCAAGTACCCCCTCAAAAAAAGCCCTGCACACAACTGTCTATTCACCTTAGTAAAAGGGTTCCATAGTGCATTATATTTCAAAAAAATACTATTTTGTTTTAATATTACTACTATGACTACTACTTATCATTTATATAGTGCTACTAGACATACGCAACGCTATACACTTGAACATGAAGAGACAGTCCCTGCGCGACAGAGCTTACAATCTAATTAGGACAGACAAACAGGATAAACAAGACATAAGGGAATATTAAAGTGAAGGATGATAAAATAAGGGTTCTGAACAAGTGAATAAGGGTTAGGAGTTAAAAGCAACATCAAAAAGGTGGGCTTTTAGCCTAGATTTGAAGATGGCCAGAGATGGAGCTTGATTTATTTTAGTTACATTTGTACCCCGTGCTTTCCCACTCATGGCAGGCTCAATGCGGCAGGCAATGGAGGGTTAAGTGACTTGCCCAGAGCCACAAGGAGCTGCCTGTGCCTGAAGTGGGAATCAAACTCAGTTCCTCAGTTCCCCAGGACCAAAGTCCACCACCCTAACCACTAGGCCACTCCTCCACTCCGGCTCAGGAAGTCTATTCCAGGCATATGGTGCAGCAAGATAAAAGGAACGGAATCTGGAGTTAGTGGTGGAGGAGAAGGGTGCAGATAAGAGAGATTTACCCAGTGAACGGAGTTCCCGGGGAGGAATGTAGGGAGAGATGAGAGTGGAGAGGTACTGAGGAGCTGCAGAGTGAATGCACTTATAGGTCAATAAGAGGAGTTTGAACTGTATGCGGAAACGGATAGGAAGCCATTGAAGTGACTTGAGGAGAGGGCTAATATGAGCATAGCGACATTGGCGGAATATTAATCGTGCAGCAGAATTTTGAACAGATTGAAGAGGAGAGAGATGGCTAAGTGGGAGACCTGTGAGAAGCAAGTTGCAATAGTCTAAGCGAGAGGTGATAAGAGTGTGGATGAGGGTTCTGGTAGTGTGCTCAGAAAGGAAAGGGTGAATTTTGCTGATATTATAGAGAAAGAAACGACAGGTTTTGGCAATCTGCTGAATATGTGCAGAGAAGGAGAGGGAGGAGTCGAAGATGACCCCAAGGTTATGAGCTGATGAGACAGGAAGGATGAGAGTGTTATCCACAGAAATAGAGAATGGGGGAGGAGGAGAGGTTGGTTTAGGGGGAAAGATGAGAAGCTCAGTCTTGGTCGTGTTTAGTTTCAGATGGCGGCTGAGACATCCAGGCAGCAATGTCAGACAGACAAGCAGGCTGATACTTTGGCCTGGATTTCAGCTGAGATTTCTGGTGTGGAGAGGTAGATCTGGAATAAAGTAACCTGCTCTTTGTAGCCTCGGGATTTAAATAGAAATAAGGTAGCAAGCACTTTCCTTTAGAAATGTAGTAACTGTTTTTATAGTAGCGCTCTGGTTTAGAGGGATGCAATGAATGTCACATAAGATAAACATCCATAGTAAAATGTTTATTGTGCTACTGGGGTTTCTGGAATTGTTTGTGTTTAGTTCTAAAATTGAAGATTGCACCTAGATTAAGAAAGAAGGAAACATCTATAACCTATTTTTAAAATCTGGGTACAGTACAGCTTTAAGGAGGCATTTTACAAAAAAGGCAGTTTCACTCAATCCATTTGATTGGCTACAGCATATTTGCCCCCTGTCTAGTAAGCCTCGCAAGTGGCTGCCATGTGGCAATGCTGACACAGCCCACCTAGCTACGCCACTGTTAACGCTACCCACTAAAGGGGCATTAAATGACCTGTGCTATCTGCTGTGTTGTTAATGCATTAAATGCAAGTCCACTCTCATTCCATTCCTTCTCATCCCCATTCCATTAGAGCACATCATGTGTCAAGCGATATGCTAATTCCAGTATTAACTGCTTAACACACCTTTTCATAAAAGCTCCCCCGCCCCTTGTGTTTCATGGTCTGGGACTCTGCAGGTTTTCCAAAGGAACTGTTACTTAGTAAATGACGGCAGATAAAGACCTGTACCATAGGAGCCAACTTTTCAAAATTATTGGGGGTGCTAAGCCCAATGGAAATAACCCCTCCCTGGACACATACAAGGAATTTTCTCAATATTGGGGGTGCTCATGCACCCACAGCACCCACAGAGTCGACTCCAATGACCTGTATGATCCATCCAGTCTGCCCAACAAGATAAATTCATTTTACATGGTATGTGATACTTTATACCCGAGTTTGATTTGTCCTTGCCATTCTCAGGGCACAGACTGTAGAAGTCTGCCCAGCACTGTTCTTATACTAAGTTCTGAAGCTAACGTCGAAACCCCTTAAAATTTACACTCCAGCCCATCCATATCTATTCAGTCACAATCAGGCCGTAGAAGTCTGCCCAGCATCGGTTTCGCTTCCCAATTACCAGCGGCGCCACCTAATCTACGCTAAGATTCCGTGGATCCATTCCTTCTAAACAGGATTCCTTTGTGTTTATCCCACGCATGTTTGAATTCCATTACCATTTTCATCTCCACCACTTCCCGCAGGAGGGCATTTCACATATCTACCACCCTCTCTGTGAAAAAAGTACTTGCTGACATTACTCCTGAGTCTGCCCCCCTTCAACCTCAATTCATGTCCTCTAGTCCTACCGCCTTCCCATCTCCGAAAAAGGTTCATTTGCGGATTAACACCTTTCAAATATTTGAACATCTGTATCATGTCACCCCTGTTTCTCCCTTCCTCCAAGATGTACATGTTCAGTTGCTAAATAGAATGAACCAGAAAAAAAAACTGGCCAGGCTGAGTCTCATTTGCTTACCTCAAGTGCACCACCTGCAGGATATTGTCATGGCAAATCCCTGTGGGTCTGGATGCCTTCCTTGGACAGTTCCTCGCAGCTAAACCTCAGTCAGTTAAGTTGGATTTATAAACAATGACTACAGCACTGTGGTGGAGAGTGTTTGCTGTTTAAAATTTTTTTTTGTTTGTTTTCCCATAATGCAATAAGAAAAATAAAACAAGTCAAAAAGATTTGCATAAGCACACATAGGTTGGATCGGGGGGTTTTGTGACCGATGATTAAAGAGAAGAACAGTGACCAGTAAGATTCAGTTGACCATTCCAGTTTTGCAGCTGGTGGTCGCAACTTTCTGAGGTCTTTGCCCCCGTTTTTTTTTTTTTACTTGGTTAACCTATACCGACATATAAGCTCGCTTTCTGTTACATTTTTGTACTTACACAGACTCTAAGCGAGCTTCCCCTTTGTGTTTGTTACCATGGCAAAGAATTCAAACAGCTTGTACAGAATGACGCAGGGACAAAGGGCCCTGTTTACTAAGGTGTGTTAGTGTTTTTAGCACACCTACACTGAGCATGCGCGCTAACCATGTAGGCACCTATAGGGATATTGTAGGCATGTGCATGGTTAACACACATTAAAAACATTAACATGCCTATAACGCTGCTTAGTAAACAGGTCCCACAGTTTGTCCCCATCCCTGCCCCGGTCCCCGTGAGCTCTATCTGATCCCATCCGCAGAAGCCTCAAACACTTAGGATTTTATGCTTAAATCATTTTATTAAAGTACTAGTAAAAAAGGCCCGTTTCCGAAACCAATGAAACGGGTGCTAGCATGTGTTTTTTTTGTGTGTGTGTGTGTCACAGAGTTATTTTGTGTGTGTGTGTGAGTGAGGGTGCGGTGTGTGTGCAGGTTGTTGATGTGTGTGTGTGAGTGTGTGAGTGAGGGTGCGGTGTGTGTGCAGGTTGTTGATGTGTGTGTGTGTGTGAGTGTGTGAGTGAGGGTGCGGTGTGTGTGCAAGTTGTTGATGTGTGTCTTTTTTTGTTTTGTTTTTTGCTTGGGGGTTGGGGGATGTGCTGTGCTGGCAAAGTGGGTTGGATTGGTGTGTGGCTTTGAGGGTGTGTTTCTGTTGTATTGTGTGTGTGTGGTTTTGTCTGTCAAGGAGGTTTTTTGGAGGGGGGTCTCTCTGTTGGTGAAATGTAAATGTGAAATGTAAATGTAAATTTTTGCACATACCCACAGCAGGAATATTCTTCTCTCGTTCCAGCGGTGGTTCTGTGCTCTCCGTGCTGCACAGATAATGAGCCATTCTGCTGGGGAATGCTCCTCCCTTATTGTCACATAGTTTCCTCTGATTGGTCCGTCTTACGTTGCCTAGTGTTGCCTGGGAACGTTGTTGTGATGGTCCTTTGTGTTTCAGAATGTTGAGGGTGTTTTTTCTGATTGGTCCGTCATGTGAGGGCGGGGCAGAGAGACATGGTCAGTGTTGAGGCTTCACCACCATGAATCCATGAACCCTTCAGTGACTGACTGAGTGACTTCAGAACATTGTCTTCAGAACGTTGAGGGTGAGTTTTATTATAGTAGATAAGTAGAAACAATATTCTGCACAACCATACAATATCTCTGACCCATTCTTGACTTCTGACTCAGAAGTCTCTCTGGCTAAAAGAATGGTTCAGAAATATTGTTGAATGATGCGTTAAAGAAGTTCTTCATGGGGGGAGGAGAAAAGGGAAGGAGGAAGGATACTGAACAGGGGAGGAAATCTTCGTTACTGTTATTAATGATAAGAAAACTATTCATATTAAATTTTCATGTTTTATAGACAAAGCAACTTTAAAAGTATTAAATGGCATGATGTTTCTTCATAAAATGAATTCAGGAAGAGAGGGGAACAGGTGGTGAATAAAAGCTCTGTATTAAGTTGTAGATTTAATGGGATTTTTTTGGTTCCATGTGATATATTTGTAATGATCGCAACGAAAAAAAGTCCTTCATGAAAGTGATGCAGAAAATTAATTTCTACTTTAGTATTGATTACCATAATTTTACAGCTTCACCTTCCTCCCCCGTCACGAATCTAAGGAGATTCCCCATAGGCCGGCTCCTGTCTTCTGTTGTAACTTCCTGTTTTGCGAAACAGGAAGTTGCATCAGAAGATGGGACTCAGCAGAGGAGGGAAGGCCCTGGAGCAGGCCTATGAGGAATCTCCTTAGCGTCACGACGGGGAGAGATAAGAAGGAAGGAGGGAGAGAGGAGAAGCTGAACCCATGGTATTTGTGTTTTTTTATTTTTTACTGCAGGAGCAGCAAAGTGTTTACAGCTCCTGCACCTGCGGTAAAACTTGTCAAAAATTTTTTTTTACTGAGCATTTACTGCGATTTACCGTGGATTACTGCGGGTCCCCATCCCTGTGTCATTCTCTAGTAACTCGGTTATCCACAGAAAGATTGAATCTATGGAAACTGTGTCTAAACCTACAAACCTATGGATTCTGAATTTTCCAAAGATTCAATTATTGTCTCCCTTGGAGTTGCTTAAAATGTATCTCTGTGATGTTTTGCATTTTCTGGTACTGATGGTGGGTCAAACAAAGCTGTAGATTCTAATAGCTTGGAGCTTTTGATATTTTTAGAATTTTTGTATGACATCATAGCCATGAGAGTCCCTATCAGTCCTTTCTCTGTTTGGGTTGAACTGTCCTTCCTCGCAGCGTCCTTGATAGTTCAAATGCGAGGAAGCACAGTTCAACCCGAACAGTCTCCCTTCTGAGGGATTGCGCTTGAAGTGAAATGATGAAGAAGTCATAGAATCTACGCTACTGTGAAATGAGTGGCAGCTGAAATCTTTTTTGAATATTGGGAAATCACTGAATTGTAGTGACAACTGAACGGCTCCTGAAAACGCCAATGGCGAAACACTGCCCTGTATAGAGCTGCAAGGATTGTTGAACAAAGATCTCTACTGGTTTTAAGACGAAGGGAAAATACAAACATCGTTTGAACTGTAGCAGTTAAGCTTGATCAGAAGTGAGTTGTGGATGAATACAACATAGAACAACGGGGATTTTTTGCTCATCTCTCCACAAGGATTATAAACGTTAAGCTCATCCGCAGACAATGACTCTGGACATCATAAGAAATTGTGAATAAAAACTTTTTAAGAGGACATAAGATCCCTTAGAGGTTATATTTTCAACAATACTGTGGGGAATGATATATGTTTGAATGTCAGAACATTAATGATATGAAACTGTTATGGTAATAAATAGATTTTGATATGATATTTTATTCATAATACTCTATTCTTATTAATTAAGGCAAGGTATAAACACCAACATGCGGGTAGGTAGGTTGTGTACTGCTTGTTTTATTGTTCTGTTTTTATGTATGGTATGTTTATTTTATCTGTATTTTACTGTATTTTATTGAAAGAATGGAATATAAGCAATTATTATAAAATTATATATATACTAGCCGTTGAGCCCGTAAAAACGGGCTGGTATAGAGGTTTTCCTCCCCCCGCGAAGTCGCCACCGCTCCCCCCCCCCCCGAAGTCGTCGCCGCCACCCCTCCACCTGGTCCGGGCCCTCTCTTCCCTTCTGAACTTACAGATCCATTCGCCGAACGCAGCAACGCACATCAGCTGAGCTGCCCCTTCCTTCTCTGCCTGTGTGTGTCCCGCCCTCGCTGACGTTACATCACAGGAGGGCGGGGCCACAGGCAAAGAAGGAAGGGCTCACTGCAGCTCAGCTGATGTGCGTTGCTGCGTTCGGCGAATGGATCTGTAAGTTCAGAAGGGAAGAGAGGGCCCGGGCCAGGTGGAGGGGTGGCGGCGGCGACTCCGAGTGGGGGGGGGAGCGGTAGCAACGTCGGCGGCGCAGTTTCCCTCTCTGTCCCACCCCCCCCCCGTCATCACGTATTGACGCGGGGGCGGGACAGAGAGGGAAGTCTCTACTGCGCATTTGCGGTGAGTACGGTCACTCGCCGTTTATATATATTGATATATATATATATATATATATATATATATATATACACACACACACACAAGTTTGCTTACAGTGGAGGGACAGCGTGCATGCAACCTCTTTCATGCATACCTGTTGTGGATATCCTGAAAACTGGATGGGCTAAGAGGTACTCCAAGACTGGTTTGAGAAACATTGCTTTAGAACAGGGGTTCTCGGCCTAGGACTTGGGACACATCTAGCCAGTCAGGTTTTCAGGATACCCACAATGAATATGCAAGAGATAAATTTGCATGCACTACCTCCATTGCATGCAAATTTATCTCATGCATATTCATTGTGGCATTCCTGAAAACCTGACTGTCTAGGTGTGTCCCAAGGAGTGGCTTGAGAACCCCTGCTTTAGAATATAGCAGGACTCAAACTGGGCCCACTATCCTTGTGCTGCTGGGGGCCAAGAATTTGCAATGTGCCTGATAGCAGCAACTCAGAATCAAATTTACTGTAGGACTCACTAACATGCGGGACAATGGGTCTGTGAATCCCATGGGCAAATCAGCACACAAATGCATTATTTTTACTGCAGGTTAATAAACAGACCCTTACATGTGTGTACCTGAGGCAATGGAAGGGAAAATGCCTTGCCAAAGTCTTCAAGGACATAAGACCTGGGATTGGAACCCTGACTTCCCTGGTTTACAGTCTGGTGCTCTAGGCTACTCTTCTCCAATCACAAGCAGTTATGATATACCATAAATCAACTCCTGGGACAGGTCTATGTTTCCTTCAGCCAGCCTATTGGTATATATTTGTTGCACTCTTCTGAAGGAAGAGAAAGGAGAAAGAAAAAAATCCATAGTAACAACTCACAACCTCCCCCCCCCCCCCCCCCCCCCCTCAACAATTCTATTCACTGAGATTTGCTTACAGAGTTTACAAGCGGATGCTGTTTATAGCATTTTTAACAAATTTATTTTTGACATCAAGGTTTTATTTTTCAGAAAGAACCAAATTGATAAAGAGGTTTAATTGTCTGTCAGTACGCCTTATGGTGCGGTTGCTTCATTTACTTCAAGCCCAAATCTCATTACTAGTTCTATTCTCCAGGCTGCCCTCCATCTTGAGGCAGGAGCTTAATTAGTGCGTCTCTGCCAATGCAAGCAAATAGAGCCCACTCCTCCCCCCCCCCCCCACCTCTCCTTGTCCTCCTGACAAATCTAATAGACTATTGATTTTCTATCCTCAAAGAGATCAGGCTCCACTTTTACCATTCAGTCATGATATTAGCTGTCCATTAACTTGAATTCCCTGACCAGACAGCATGTCAACACTTCCAAGGCTGTGCAATCAGCCAATCAGCATCCAGATAACAATTGCAATTATGTACATCTTGGAGAATTTCAGTGACCGGGTTTTCTTTTTCTTTTCTAGGTCAGAGCCCCTTTCTTTCTTTGTTTTCTTTTATTTTGCTTACTGGTCCTTTATTTTTCCTTATCTGCAGCGTATAGAATGTGTTTGTGACCAGAAAGACAAATTCCCCATCAGTCTGTAAGTCATCATTTTATTTATTTATTTATTGCATTTGTATCCCACATTTTCCCACCTATTTGCGGGCTCAGTGTGGCTTACAATACGTGGAGGGGCATAATCGAATGAAAACGTCTAACTCCATGGGCGTTTATCTCCGAGAACGGGTCCGTGAAGGGGCGGACCGAACCGTATTTTCGCAAAAAATAGACGTCCATGTTTTATTCAACAATTTGTGAGCTGGGCGTTTTTGTTTTTCAGCGATAATGGAAAATTAAAGCGCCCGGCTCAAAAACGAATAAATCCAAGGCATTTGTTCGTGGGAGGGGCCAGGATTCGTAGTGCACTGGTCCCCCTCACATGCCAGGACACCAACCGGGCACCCTAGGGGGCATTTTTACAAAAACAAAAAAAAAGGTAAAAGAGCTCCCAGGTGCATAGCACCCTTCCCTTGTGTGTTGAGCCCCCCCAAATCCCCCTCAAAACCCACAAGTCTACACCATTACTATAGCCCTAAGGGTTGAAGGGGGGCACCTACATGTGGGTACAGTGGGTTTGGGGGGGTTGGGCGACTAAGCATTAAGCAGCACAATTGTAACAGGTAGGGGAGGATGGGCCTGGGTCCACCTGCCTGAAGTCCACTGCTCCAGGGACCTGCATACTGCTGCCAGGGAGGTGGGTATGACATTTGAGGGTGAAAATAAAAAGTTGTGAAACATCATTTTTTGTGGTGGGAGGGGGTTAGTGACCACTGGGGGAGTCAGGGGAGGTCATCCCCGATTCCCTCTGGTGGTAATCTGGTCATTTAGGGCACTGTTTGGGGCCTTATTCGTGAAAAAACAGGGTCCAGGAAAAGTGCCCTAAATTCTAGCTACAAACGCATACCTTTTTTCAATTAGCGGCGAAAGGCGCCCATCTCTGTTCGGGTGATAACCATGCCCCAGTCCCGCCTTCACCACGCCTCCGACACGCCCCCGTCAACTTTGTACACTTCCGCGATGGAGTGCAGTTGAAAACGTCCAAGTTCGGCTTTTGATTATACCGCGTTATTCGTTTTTGTGAGATAAACGTCCATCTCCCGATTTAGGTCGGAACTTGGGCGTTTTTCTCGTTCGATTATAAGCAGGATCGTGAATGATGGAAATACATTTTGTTACAATTCAATTATGGGTTACATTGTGAGGGTTATAGGAAGACAAAGTCAAAATATCATTAGGGAAATAGAACAATGGAGTGTAACAATGGGAAAATGATAAGGCGATAGAACAATAGTAAGAAACATTTGGGTATAACAATTTTAACTATAGGTAGAGTTTTAAGTGTGGTGAAAATATGGGGGAAGAGAATTCAGAAGAGAGTGTATTAATGCATTTCTATTAGTGTGTATGGACTTCATGTGTTTTGATCCTTGCGATACGTTTTATCAAAGAGATGAGTCTTCAATAATTTGCGGAAGTCGGTTAATTCGTAGGTCGTTCTCAGGTTGCGTGGTACTGTATTCCAGCATTGCGTGCTCATATAAGAGAAGGTTGATGCGTGCATTACTTTGTATTTTATGCCTTTGCACTTAGGGAAGTGGAGATTGACATGCACTTCAATGCCATGAAAAATTTTCAAAATATTATGAAGCCCGAGAACTTATCAAAGCAATGTAGTCATGACATTGAAAACGTGTTTCATTAATTTCAGCAATGCCATTCTTCCCCCGCATAAAATATCACAGCTTTAGGATATTACAGCTTATAAATACCAATCCAGCCATGTCAGCGGAGAACATAAGAGACAGGGACAGGGGTTATCACATAACTTGCTGTCTGTAAGGAGAGCCTGAGTCCATGCGTGCATCTGTTCTGGTCTTATAAGAAACTGAGAGGTCCTTTTACCACGCTGCGGTAAAAAGGACAGGCGCTATTAGCGGGGGCCGTTTTTGCCGCATGCTGCGGCCCTTTCTACTGCAGCAAGTAAAAAAAAAAGCTTAAAATAAGCCATGACCAGGCGCTAAGATCTCACCATGTGGCTATGTGGGGGAGGGGAGGACTTACTACCACCCGTTGAGGTGGTGGAAAGGGCTCCCGCGCTAACCGGGTAGCGCACGGTGCTGCTTGATTACCACCGGGTTAGTGCTGCACTCAAAAATATGGGCCGATTTTCCCTAGCGTGCGGTAAGCCCACGTTGGGCTTACTGCCACTTTGTAAAAGGGCACCTGCATTATGTAGTCATTTTTCAAATGTTTAGTTGTGATTTTTGTAATGTCAGCATCAGTGACGTTCCTAGGTTGGCTGCCACCCAGGACGGATTGCCGATGCACACACACCCCCCCTCCCCTGGTGCATTCTTGGCTACTGGGAGCAGCCACGCGGTTCTCGGCACCACTGGCTCCCTGCTCCCTCTGCCCCGGAACAGGAAGAGGGAGGCAGTGAAACAGCAGAGCCGACAGGCGTGCGGCTGCTCTATGCACCCCTCCAGCGGCGTGCACCCGGGGCGGACCGCCCCCACCGCCCCACCCTTGCTACACCGCTGGTCAGCATGATACTAGTGTGCTGACATGCCTCCTCAAAATAAATATATACCGCATGCTTAGTGGAAGCAATCGGCAAAATTAATGCAGAACATGTTAGCGCATCATGCATTGGGTCATTTTTTCCGGTGTGAAATGCACATTACTGCTTAGCCACTCGCCACCCACAAATACCTTGGCTGGCAAGGCTCCCCAACCCCCGCTAGCTGAAGCTTTGTCCAGCGCCGGTCTCCGGCGCTGCCATGTTACTTTCCCTGCTTTGTCTTTCCCTCACGCCCTGCACGCTTAAGGAGCGGGCTGGACATGAGGGGAAGACAGAGCAGGGCAGGCAACACAGCGGCGTCAGAGACCGGAGCTGGACAAGGCTTCAGCTAGTGGGGGTTGGGGACCCATGCCAGCAGAACCAGAGGCCCAGAGGAAATGTGGAGGGGCCCCAGGGTATGCCACTGGTATACACTCTTTGGTAATAGTGTGTACTCTTTCCCACTAGTGTCCACTCACTTTCCTGCCAGTAGCATGTACTCTTTCCAGCGAGTTTACACTCTTTTGGAATACTGCACACTACTAACAATATTGCTCCTATAAGAAAAAATTAATTGAAAAAATCCTACCAAAAGAAAATTCTCATAAACAGCATAAGAAACTAAACAGATCAAAAACTTTGGGGGGGGGGGGGGGGGGGCTGTACATGCCTAGAACAGACTCAGAAGACCAAAGTGTTATTGTCAAGTTGTCCCAAAACAATTGGAGATACATCTCAGAACAAAGCCATAAGCAAGCCTGTGTGGAAAACGGCAGGCTCCGATCCATTTCTGTAATGATGCGCACCGAACTTCTAATGCGTGCAGACAAAAAGGGGCGTGGTTATGAGCGGGGAAATGGGCATTCCAAAATTTCAACACCTAATTATAGAATATGGCCCAGTGCACCTAAATCTCATGCTGGGATTTATGCCACCATTTTCGTCAGTGTAAATGGACCGCGCGCAGATTTAGGCGCTGAAATATCGACCTCAGCGTATTCTATAATCTGCACCTAAATCTAGGCGCCGATTATAGAATATGTTTAGTCGGTACTGATTTCAGCACTGACTTTTTTTTAGGCGTTCATATATAGAATCTCCACACTTAGCGCCGGCTAAAACGCTAGCGCTCCCCTGAAACAGAATCAAACAGATTTTGGCCTCTGCACATCCCTAGTAGATAGCACTTCCTCTGATAGAGGTCTATAAATAATGAATGGAGTTGAACGGGTAGATATGAAGTGTCTGTTCACGAGCGTTCCAAAAATACTCAGGACTAGGGGCAATGAATCGGAGAAATGTTTCTTCACCTCAACGTGTAATTAAACTCTGGAATTCGTTGTCAGAGAATGTGGTAAAGGCAGTTAGCTTAGCGGAGTTTTAAAAAGGTTTGACGGCTTCCTAAAGGAAAAGTCCCCATAGCCCGTCATTAAATGGACTTGGGGAAAATCCACTCTTCTGGATAACCAATATAAAATGTTTTGTACATTTTTGGGATATTTGTGACCTGGATTGGCCACTGTTGGATCAGGATGCTGGGCTCGATGGACCTTTGGTCTGTCCAGTATGCAATACTTATGTACTTATGCTACTATTTGGAGATTCTGAAGGGAATCTTGCTAACTCTTGGGTTCTACATGGAATGTTGGCTATTGGTTAGGTTTCTGCCAGGTATTGTGACCTGGTTGGCCACTGTTGAATCAGGATGCTGGGCTTGATGGACCTTTGGTCTTTCCCAGTATGGCATACTTATGTACTTATGCTACTATTTGAGATTCTGAACGGAATGTTGCTACTCTTTGGGGTTCTACATGGAATGTTGCTATGTTTAGGCTTCTGCCAGGTATTTGTGACCTGGATTGGCCACTGTTGGAAACAGGATGCTGGGCTCGATGGACCTTTGGTCTTTCCCAGTATGGCAATACTTATGTACTTCACCTTCTATGTATTTCTAGTACATCATGAAGGCAGCCAACGAGTTAACGAACAGCAAAATATTGCAATTAGAAATTGACTCAACAGCACAAAAACCTGGCAATCTTCTGTTTTACAAAGAAAACATAGCAAAGCAAAGACGAACTTTATCATATTCAATTTATTTTCTCTGGTACAGTTTGAAAACTGCTATTGTGATGGCACTTTCAAACCGTGGTAGCAAAGGACATCTGCAAGATGGAGTAAATTGCTACAGCTGTATTGAGATAAGATGTTACCTAATACAATGGGAACCATAGACAACACCAAAAAAAAACAATGTGTGTGTGTGTTTTTTTTTTTTAATGGTGTGAAAGCGTTCTTACAAAGGAAGAAACACAATAATGCCTCCATCAGCTGCTGCTGTTGCAGTTACTTCAGATGTTCATTTTAGCTGATGCGGGCGATACATTGTGACTTGGTTTGTTTTTCAGTACACTGAAAAGAAACACTCAATTCTTGGGGGGGGGGGGGTTGGGGGGGGAGGGGGGTTCTTTACAAATCTTACACAGTAGCATGCTAGATGACATAAGTACATAAGTACATAAGTAATGCCATACTGGGAAAAGACCAAGGGTCCATCGAGCCCAGCATCTTGTCCACGACAGCGGCCAATCCAGGCCAAGGGCACCTGGCAAGCTTCCCAAACGTACAAACATTCTATACATGCTATTCCTGGGATTTTGGATTTTTCCAAGTCCGTTTAGTAGCGGTTTATGGACTTGTCCTTTAGGAAACCGTCCAACCCCTTTGTAAACTCTGCTAAGCTAACCGCCTTCACCACATTTTCCGGCAATGAATTCCAGAGTTTAATTACACGTTGGGTGAAGAAACATTTTCTCTGATTTGTTTTAAATTTACTACACTGTAGTTTAATCGCATGCCCCCTAGTCCTAGTATTTTTGGAAAGCGTGAACAGACGCTTCACAGCCACCTGTTCCACTCCACTCATTATTTATATACCTCTATCATGTCCCCTCAGCCGTCTCTTCTCCAGCTGAATAGCCCTAGCCTCCTTAGTCTTTCTTCATAGGGAAGTCGTCCCATCCCCGCTATCATTTTAGTTGCCCTTCGCTGCACCTTTTCCAATTCTACTATATCTTTCTTGAGATGCGGCGACCAGAATTGAACACAATACTCAAGGTGCGGTCGCACCATGGAGTGATACAATGGCATTATAACATCCTCACACCTGTTTTCCATACCTTTCCTAATATACCCAACATTCTATTCGCTTTCCTAGCCGCAGCAGCACACTGAGCAGAAGGTTTCAGTGTGTTATCGACGACGACACCCAGATCCCTTTCTTGGTCCGTAACTCCTAACGTGGAACCTTGCATGACGTAGCTATAATTCGGGTTCTTTTTTCCCACATGCATCACCTTGCACTTGCTCACATTAAACGTCATCTGCCATTTAGCCGCCCAGTCTCCCAGTCTCGTAAGGTCCTCTTGTAATTTTTCCCAGCTGACCTATTCAGTCTGCCCTGTTTCTGTCCGCACTGCTAAGGACATAACTCAGCTTGCTGCTGTGGAAGCCTGGCTGTTTGTAGAATGTCCGTCCTTCTCCAAAGGGGTCCTTTCGCTAAGGTGTTGCCGAAAAGCATGCGCTGAAAAGTCAACGGGTGGCGGTAAGGTCTCAGGCCCAAAATGAGTCACGCTCCAATTTTTATTTCGCCGTACGTCCATTTCCGGCCAAAAAAAAAGGCCTTTTTTTGCAATACACCTGTCTCCACCAGCGCAGGCCATTTTTCAGTGCACCTTAGTAAAAGGACCCCTTAGGCGGTTAAGTGCTGAATGTTGGCACTTAACCGCATAACTGCTGACTCCGCCCCCCAACCCTCACAAAAATCACCAGCTACGGCTTTAGTGGTTAGTGCTGATCTTCAGTGGTACTAACTGGTTAACTGCCCCTGAATATCAGCGGCTAGCCCCACAAAGGAATCTCTACTACCTGGTTAAATCGCTTCGAGTATTGATCTGTCATGTTTTCTTTTTTTTTTCCCCCACTTTGTAGTCTTTCAAAGAAGAGAATTGAGTAAATCTATATGCACAAGGTGATTCGGTTACTTATCCACTGCATGTTTTCTCCACCATAGTTCTAACGCTTCAGTTATGAAAGCACTGAATTACTCTAAATTGTTATGCTCTCCGTAATCTCTCAGAAGCCCTTAACAGGAGAAAGAGACACATAAGTTCAAATAATAATAATAATATTAATAAAAAGAACGATGACTCATTTGTAATTTGCAGAAGTTCTCTAGAAGACAGTATTATACAGGAATATATTTCAGACTTGTTCAAACTTCAAAACTGTAAAATGCTTAAAAACTAGATTTAAAAAAAAAAAATCATTACCTATAAAAAAAGTGTTCCCAAATTGGAAGTAAAAAACAAAACATACATGGATAGCACAATTGTTAGGAAGGTCAGCCAGAAAATTTTCATTTCATATCATTTACTGCTGGATTCTATATAGCACGCCTAGAGATCCGTGTCAAAATCCAGGCGTATTCTATAACAACGCGCGTAACTTAATTGGCTTAGCAAGCTAATCAGCATTGATAACAGCACTTAACAAGCAATAATGAGCACTAATTGGCAATCATTAGAATTTATGCACACAACTCGCTAAGCATATTCCTCTGATCTCAACACTCTGCACTCCTCCCAACTAATCTCAACACTTCCGACATCACAATCCCCATATCTGACAACCTGAAAATACTTAGAGTGACATTACACAATCATCTCTCACTCAAAAATCACGCAAAATTCACTACAAAGAAAATGTTCAACATGATGTGGATATTGAAACGCGTAAAACCATATCTCCCCCAGAAAACATTCCGGAACTTGGTGCAGTCCAAGGTACTTACCCACGCCGACTACTGTAATAGTATTTTCTTAGGCTGCAAGACCTATATCCTGAAAAAACTTCAGACTGCCCAGAATACGGCAGCAAGACTCATTTTTGGCAAATCACATTTTGAATGCGCAACACCTCTTCGCGAAAAAGTTCACTGGCTCCCTATCCGAGAACGAATCAACTTCAAGGTCCACACATTAATCCACAGGATTATCCACGGTGATTCTCCGGGCTACGTCTTGCCCCATCCTTGGCCACCTTTAAATCTAGACTGAAAGCCCACCTCTTTAACATTGCTTTTGACTCGTAACCACTTGTAACCACCCGCCTCCACCTACCCTCCTCTCCTCCTTCCTGAACACATTAATTGATTTGATTACTTTATTTTTGTCTATTAGATTGTAAGCTCTTTGAGCAGGGACTGTCTTTCTTCTATGTTTGTGCAGCGCTGCGTACGCCTTGTAGCGCTATAGAAATGCTAAATAGTAGTAGTAGTAGTAGCTATATGCTCAAACTGGTTAACCTTCCTACCAGAAACATGTCTGAAACTTCACAAACTTACCTCAACCTGCATTATCCCAATTGCAAAGGACTCAAATACAAAACCTACCATGGATCCAGCTTCCCCTTCTTAGGCAACCAGCTCTGGAATGCCCTCCCCAGACCTATCCGATCTATCAGCGAATATCTACCCTTCTGGAAATCACTAAAAACCCATCTGTTCAAGCAAGCCTACCCAAATGACCCAAACTAATCCTATGAACCCATCTACCCAACACATATCCACTTATATTTTCTCTATCAATACTCTATCAGTACTCTCTGTAATCCATATTATTATGTACGCCACATTGAGCCTGCTTTGAGTGGGAAAGCGCGGGGTACAAATGTAATAATAAATAAATAAATATCGTGTAATGAACTGCACCTAAGTTCTAATGTACACAGGTCAAAGGGGGCATTGCTATGAGTGTTCCAAAATTTGCACATGTATTTATAGAATATTACCTAGTGCGCGTAAATTTACGTGCAGGGATTTACACCGTGTTTTCATTGGTGTAAATGGAGGCACGTAGTTTTAAGCTCTGGGATATCAACTAAGCGAATTCTATATACTGCACCTAAATCTAGGTGCTGCTTATAGAATACGCTTAGCTGGAAATGTTTACCGTGTGGATTTTTTAGGCACCTTATATAGAATCTGGCTCTTACTGAGCTGTTTCTAGGAATGTTTGCTTTCTTCATCTTAATTTGACCATTGTCTCATCAAGGAGACAAAGTGATTGAATGACAAAAATTGGGTCTTATTTATTTATTGAATTTGTACCCCACATTTTCCTTCCCAGTGGTAGGTTCAACGTGGCTTACATTTATCAAAGAGAGGAGCAGTTTGTAGGTTCAAAGGCATAGATGGAAAAGACGAGACATGTTTTCGTTAGGGGGATCAAATGTTCTGAGTCTTCGGATGGGTGGCGGTAAGGCTCCCCCACCCCCCCCCAAAATGGCCGCGTGGCAAGTGCTTTACTTGCTGCACGGCCATTTCCTGCAGGAAAGAGAGACTTCCCTTTTACCCGCTGTGGTAAAAGGGGCCTCGGCGCGGGTGAAAAACATGCGCCGAGGCCAGCGCAGACCCTTTTTTTTTGCCTCGGCTTGATAAAAGGGGCCCTAAGTTTGCTGAAGATAATCTTCCCATATGTTTCTCATCCTGAGTCACCAATGAAAAGGTATGAGCTAAATCTAAATTGTAAAATAAATAAAAATAAATACCTTATAAGATTCTGTGTGCATTGTGTGTGACAAAAATACTATCAATCATCATCTATCATACGTCCTGACATCTTGTCAGTGCAAGCCTGGTCACTTGGATTTCCCTTGGCAATTTGTGACTCAGGCCCTGATTGATTGCCTTGTTACACAACATAGGACTTGTCTATGTTCCAGAACTTTATTCTTGTTTTCTGTACTCTGTCCCAAGGACAGAAACTGTGAAACATAATACAGTACAAAACAAGAGTCGGACAGAAAGTTTTGCTTGTATGGTCAGATAACATTTCAGGATTTACTGACACATTTCCAAATGAAACCTGAGCTCTTGGCCTTATCACATGCATAAACCATGAGGGGAATTTTCGAAGAGATTAGCAGGATAAATAAGTTCTTTCTTTCTTTTTTTTATTTACAGATTTATATCCCTCATTATCTAAGCGGGTTATCCATAATAAAATCAGCATAGTAAAATAAACGTGATGGGACAACATTCAGAATGATTTAAGTGGGCAGGAGAGTACATAAGTATTGCCATACTGGGAAAGATCAAAGGTCCATGGAGCCCAGCATCCTGTTTCCAATCCAGGTCACAAATACCTGGCAAGATCCCAAAAATGTACAAAACATTTTATACTGCTTTTTCCAGAAATAGTGGATTTTCCCGAAGTTCATTTAATAACGGTCTAAGGACTTTTCCTTTAGGAAGCCGTCCAAACCTTTTTTAAACTCTGCTAAGCTAACCACCTTTACCACATTCTCTGGCAACGAATTCAGGAGTTTAATTTTATTTTCATTTGTACCCCACGCTTTCCCACTCATGGCAGGCTCAATGCGGCTTACATATACAGGTACTTATTTGTACCTGGGGCAATGGAGGGTTAAGTGACTTGCCCAGAGTCACAAGGAGCTGTGCCTGAAGTGGGAATCAAACTCAGTTCCTCAGTTCCCCAAGATCAGAGTCCATCACCCTAACCACTAGGCCACTCCTCCACTCCAATTACATGTTGAGTGAATTTTCTCCGATTTGTTTTAAATTTACTACATTGTAGCTTCATCGCATGCCCCCTAGTCCTAGTATTTTTGGAAAGCGTAAACAGACGCTTCACATCTACCCGTTCAACTCCACTCATTATTTTATAGACCTCTATCATATCTCCCCTCAGCCGCCTTTTTTCCAAGCTGAAGAGCCCTAGCCGCTTTAGCCTTTCCTCATAGGGAAGTCATCCCATCCCCTTTATCATTTTTGTCGCCCTTCTCTGCACCTTTCCTAATTCCACTATATCTTTTTTGAGATGCGGCGACCAGAATTGAACACAATATTCAAGGTGCGGTCACACCATGGAGCGATACAAAGGCATTATAACATCCTCATTTTTGTTTTCCATTTCTTTCCTAATAATAACTAACATTCTATTTGCTTTCTTAGCCGCAGCAGCACACTGAGCAGAAGGTTTGAACTTATCATCAACGATGACACCTAGATCCCTTTCTTGGTCCGTGACTCCTAACGTGGAACCTTGCATGACGTAGCTATAATTTGGGTTCCTCTTTCTCACATGCATCACTTTGGGAGGCTACTCTTCCTATCAATAGGGCTCTTTTGGCAAAAGGGACGGGTTGAAGGAGTGAAAAATGAATGTATATTTGATTTACAAATATACACACAGATTTTCCATTTGTGGTTAACCTACAGATAAAATTTATGACCCCCCTTTACTAAGGCACGCCTACCCATGCAACGTGCAGGACATCAGACTCACAGAAACAGAACGAAGCCTTGCATCGCAAGAAGGGGACCTCGGCTGGTGGGGGTTGGGGTCTCCCGCCAGCAAAGGTAGGCGATGGTGGCGGCGGGAGGGGGGTCGAGAGGGTCGTCAGCAGGGGAGGTCAAAGTTGTTGGTGGTGGTGGTGATGGCAGCGGCGGCAGGGGGGTCGGCAATGGCGGGGGCGGGGTCGGTGGCACCGGGGGAGGGCTAAAATGTGCCCCCTCACCTCAGGCCCTGGACCCCCCTCCCGCTGAAGTCTGGCTACGCCCCTGACGTGCCCATGGAGCATGCCCCTGCACATAGAAGTGAAAGCTGCCTCATACTACTTTGCTGGAGTATGTTAAATACCTATTTCAATATTTCGTATTCACCATTAATTATCTGAGCAGGTTTTCTTTTTTTTTTTTTATACAGTCCTAACTAAAGGTTATTATTTTCATTGAAATTAGAATTCCACATTTCCTGTCTAACAGTCCCAAAATAACAGATGAGCGGTGGACTTTGTGCCTGCAATTCTGTTTGTCCTCTGTCATGCATCTAGCATGCATTTGCCAGTTCCCGTGGCTTTTCACAAAGTGTAATGACTTTTCCCCTACTCTAGTAAAAATATATCCCCACAAATCAAGAAGAAGCAGGCTCAGACTAAGTGGCTGAAAAGATTTACATTTTATTGCTAACCCAGTTATTACTCTCCTGAAAACCCCGTAGCATCAATATAATGAATCCCTCAACCTTTGCTGCAAGCACAATTTTTCTTCTCAACCTCATTGGCTCCCAGCTTTCTGCTTGACCTTTTACAATCTGTATGCAGCAGAACTTCATTACAACCTTTTAATGATGCACAAATGGCGCAAGACACCAAGGTCACAGCTGATCCCAAATGAGAACTTTTCAAACTGCACCAGCGTGGACACTGAGGCGTAAGTTAAAGTAACTGAATAGCCCAGAGAAGAAATAAAACACCATCATTGTTTAGAAGGAATGGTTCCATGGAATCTTAGCGGAGATTGGGTGGCGACGCCGGTAATTGAGAAACAAAACGGGAGTTGGGCAGACTTCTACAGTCTACGCCCTGATCGTGACTGAATAGATAGGGATGGGCTGGAGTGTACATTTTAAGGGGCTTTGAAGTTAGCTCCAGAACTTAGTACAAGAACAGTGCTGGGCAGACTTCTACGGTCTGTGCCCTGAGAAAGGCAAGGACAAATCAAACTCCGATATACATCACATACCATGTAAAATGAGTTTATCTTGTTGGGCAGACTGGGTGGACCGTACAGGTCTTTATCTGCCGTCATTTACTATATCCCCCCTCCCATATTCAAAACTATTTAACACACTAGAAATGGTTCCTGGCCACTTAAATAGCATTTAAGTGATTAACCACGGATATTCAGTGGGAGATAACTGGTTATCTCCCGCTGAATATCCCAGTTAACCCCGGATTCTATATAGTGCGCTTAGATTTAGGCACCAAAATTGGCGTAGATTCTATAACACAGTGAGGGGCATTTTCGACCGGGGACGCCCATCTCTAAGGGCACCCATCTTCGAGGATGGCGCCGCAAAGGGGCGGGGCCAAGCGTATTTTTGAACGAGATGGCCAGCCATCTTTCATTTCGATAATACGGTTGGGGCCGGCCAAATGTCAGAGATGGCCGGGTTTGAGATGGCCAGCCTCGGTTTTCACCGATAATGGAAACCGAGGCCGGCCATCTCAAACCCAGCCAAATCCAAGGCATTTGGTTGTGGGAGAGGCTAGCATTTGTAGTGCACTGGTCCCCCTGACATGCCAGAACACCAACCGGGCACCCTAGAGGGCACTTCTAAAAATAAAAAAAAATAGCTCCCAGGTGCATAGCTCCCTTACCTTGGGTGCTGAGCCCCCCAACCCCCCCCCAAAACCCACTACCCACAACTATACACCACTACCATAGCCCTAAGGGGTGAAGGGGGAACCTACATGTGGGTACAGTGGGTTTCGGGTGGGTTTTAAAGGGCTCCCATTTTCCACCACAAGTGTAACAGGTAGGGGGGTGGGCCTGGGTCCGCCTGCCTGAAGTCCACTGCTCTCACTAAAACTGCTCCAGGGACCTGTATACTGCTGCGATGGACCTGAGTATGACATTTGAGGCTGGCAAAAAAAGTTTTAAAAATTCTTTTTTTGAGGGAGGCAGGGGGTTAGTGATCACTGGGGGAGTCAAGGGAACCCTCCGGTGGTCATCTGGTCAGTTCAGGCACTTTTTGGGGACTTGGACCTGAAAAAAAAAGGGACCAAATAAAGTGGACCAAATTCTCACCAGGGACGTCCTTTTTTTTTTCCATTATTGGCCGAGGGCACCCATCTCTTAAGCATGCCCTGGCACGCCCCTGTCCCACCTTCGCTACCCTTCTGACACGCCCCCTTGAAGTTTGGCCGGCTCCTCGACAGACTCAAGTTGAGGCCGGCCAAAATCGGCTTTCGATTATGCCGATTTCGCCAGCCATGAGAGATGGCCGACCATCTCCCGATTTGTGTTGGAAGATAGCCGGCCTTCTCTTTTGAAAATAAGCTGGAGTGTGTAACTTAATTGGCTCAACAAGCTAATGAGCACTGATAACCGCATTTAACAAGCAATAATGAGCACTAATTGGCACTAATTAGAATTTAGGCATGTGCACTGAACTTCTAATTAATGGGGGTAAAAAGGAGTGTGGTTATGGGTGGGGAAATGGGCATTCCAGAATTTAGACACCTAGTTATAGAATATGGCCCAGTGTGCCTAAATCTACGCGCTGAGATTTACACCGGGTTTTCATTGGCGTACATGAATGCACGTGGATATCGGCGCTGAAATATCAACTAAGCATATTCTATAATCGGTGCCTAAACCTAGGTGCTGATTATAGAATACGCTTAGTTGGCACTATTTGATCACCGATTGTTTTAGGCGCCATATAAAGAATCTCCTCCTAACTGGCTATCTTGAGCACTCAAAATACGCCGATTAAATAGCAGGCCTATCTTTGACCGCTAAAAAGTTAACTGGTTAGCGCTGAGTATCAGTATAACAGTCAACTTTTTAGCGGCCAAAATAAATCCAGGTATTCAATACCGGTTACATGACAGCAAACGCACTGCCCGCTGTTGCCTGAATATCAGGCCCTTAGGATTTAGGTAGGATCTCAAGAATTTTTTTACACAAAAGAGTGACAATGAGGTAAGCTAGATGTCTCTTCTTGTGAAAATGTTGAGAAGAAAAAGCAATTTTTTTTGTGTGTGCCTGAGCTCTCAACAGCTTAATTTAACCCATAAAGAGACATATCAGGATGTTAGCAACACAACACTTTTTGGCTTTAATAGATCCAAGCCTACACTAATCCTCCCTGAAGGTTGATTTCTTCACTTTCTTCTGACAGCTACAGTAACCAATCATTTAAAGCCCCTTTTATTGAAAGGATATAAATGTTTTAGGGCCAGATGCACTAAACTTAATGAGCCAGCAACGTGGTTTTTAAACCAGTTCTAGCCAGTCTAGCGAGCAAGTAGTAAAACAAGACATGCACAAAAGGGTTCTCCGAGCCATTTTCCTGTCCCGGTAGCAGCTAATGAAAACGGAATGCAAATGACCTACAGTTTAGTATAATGAGCTAATTAGTATTATAATGCGCATGCAAGGCAGATGCACAGCCATTTTACGACCCCATGCACCATGGAAAACCTAACGGGAGGTCTGCACCTCTCGTTGGGCTGTGCAGGACCCATGCAGAGGAGGACGCCCATCGCAAAAATCGGAAGAAAAAAATGTCCAAGTGCTCGTCGGGGACGTCCTTTCAAGTGCCTAACATTTGGACGTCCTTCACTCAAAAAAAAAAAAGGATGTCCCTGACGAGCACTTGGACTTTTCCCTTCAGATTCTGTGATGGGCGTCCTTCTCTTGGACGTGTTTTTCTTATGTGCCCGAAATGACCACCGCCAAGAATTGGGGATCGGAATGTGTGAGGACGCCCAAATCAAAACTATTTGGATGTCCCTTTTGATTATGCTCGTCTCTCTCAGCCAATCACAGTGCGTTTAGCATAATCGAAAGGGACATAGTAACATAGTAGATGACAGCAGAAAAAGACCTGCACGGTCCATCCAGTCTGCCCAAGAAGATAAATTCATATGTGCTACTTTTTTATTTGTACTGTCCTCTTCAGTGCACAGACCGTATAAGTCTGGCCAGCCCTATCCCCGCCTCCCAACCACCAACCCTGCCTCCCAACCACCAGCTCTGGCACAGACCATATAAGTCTTCCCAGCACTATCCCTGCCTCCCACCACCGGCTCTGGCACAGACCGTATAAGTCTGCCCAGCACTATCCCCGCCGCCCAACCACCAGCCCCGGCACAGACCGTATAAGTCTGCCCAGCACTATCCCTGCCTCCCACCACCGGCTCTGGCACAGACCGTATAAGTCTGCCCAGCACTAGTCCCGCCTCCCAACCACCCAAAATAGTTTTGATTTGGATGTCCTCGCACGTCCCGATCCCCGATTCTCTCCAGCGTGGTCATTTTGGGCACGTAAGAAAAATCACAAAATCTGAAGGGAAAAGTCCAAGTGCTCGTCAGGGACGTCCTTTTTTGAGTGACGGGTATGAAGACATCTTTGGCACACGCAGAGCAGGCAACATAATGCTTGGCTGCTCTGCGCATACTCAGCCAGCCGACTGGCTTCCCCTCCTTAGGAAGGAAATCGCGTGCAAATGAGCTAACAGCGAGCAGCTCATTTGCATGCGATTTCCTTCGTGCATGCCCGTTTTTTACCGATTCGCTACGGGATCGGTAAGGGAAGGGTTCTTTCCGTGGAGTTAGTGCATCTGGCTCTTAATCCACACCAATGTTTGCCTTGGTTATAAACAACTCCAAACAAAAAGACTGGCTGGATAGTCACTAAGGGGTCCTTGTACTAAAATGTGGTAAGTTTTGGGCATAGTGTTCTACAATGCAGAATTTTAAACATTTTTTCATTGTTTGTCATAAGAACATAAGAATAACCATACTGGGTCAGACCAGTGGTCCATCTAGCCCAGTATCCTGCTTCCAGCAGTGGCCAAGCCAGGTCACAAGTACCTGGCAGAAACCCAAATAGTAGCAACATTCCATGTTATGAATCCCAGGGCAAGTAGTTGCTTCCCCATGCCTATCTCAATATCAGATTATGGACTTTTCCTCCAGGAACTTGTCCAAACCTTGTTTAAACCTAGATCATCATTTTTTGCTCTTCATAGAGCTTATTGGACTCCTTTTCAAAGTGTCTAAACTAACCAGATCAACATCTCCTGGTCTTGTTCTGCTCCTGTTGGTCACCTGAAGCATCTACTCTTTGAACGTTCCCATGTGTCCACCTACTGGAAATGAATATGGAAAAGAATATGTTCAATAATTCCCTTCTCCTCGCCTGTTGGTTTGACATATGATGTGATAATACTTCGTTCTTCAACCCCTAAATTTACACTTGAGGATCAATATCAAAAACGTTTTGATATAATGATGGCTCTGGCCACTCATCTTGTAGTGTTTCATTGGAAAAATAATTTGCATTTGAACTTTTGAGAATGGTGGAGTCATCTTTGTACTATTAGAAACTATGAAGAATCTGCAGCTTTTAAATTTCATCAATTGCCTACTTTTAAGAAGCATTGGGCTACTTTTGATTATTACATCAAAACGTCAGCATCTCCTAGCGATTAGATTTTTGTATTTATACTTAAATTGTCACATTTATCTATATGTAATGCATTTGGTTTTGTTGTTGTATGTTATATTGGTTTAAATTTTTTTGAAAACTCAATAAAAATGATTTTAAAAAAATAAATAAATAAACCTAGATACACTAACTGTTGTTACCACATCCTCTAGCAATGAGCACAAGAGCTTAACTATTCTCAACTATTAAAACAAACAATTCTTTTCGATTTCACAGAGCTATACATAACTACTACTACTACTATAAATCACTTCTATAGTGCTACCAGTCGTACGCAGCGCTTTACAATTGAACATGAAGAAAGACAGTCCCTGCTCAAAAGAGCTTACAATCTAAATCAGGACAAACAGACAGGACCAAAAAGGAGAAGGGAAGGACAGACAGAAGGACACATAAGGATAAGATAAAAGTGACAAGTCAGGAGTCGAAAGCAGCATCAAACAGGTAGGCCTTTAGCCCGGATTTGAAGGCAGCCAGGGATGGAGCTAGAAGTAATGGCTCAGGAAGCCTATTCCAGGCATAAGTTGCGATGAGACAGAAGGAGCGGAGTCTGGAGTTAACGATGGAGGAGAAGGGTGCAACTAGGAGAGATTTGCCTAGTGAACGGAGTTCTAGGGAAGGAGTGTAGGGAGAGATGAGGGTGGAGAGGTAGTGAGGGGCTGCAGAGTGAATGCACTTATAGGTCAATAAGAGGAGCTTGAATTGTATACGGAAACGGATAGGGAGCCAGTGAAGCGATTTCAGGAGAGGGCTGATATGGGCATAACGACTTTGGCGAAATATTAGTCGTGTGGCAGAGTTTTGAACAGATTGAAGAGGAGAGAGATGGCTGAGCGGAAGACCTGTGAGAAGCAAGTTGCAGTAGTCTAAGCGAGAGGTGATGAGAGTGTGGATGAGGGTTCTGATAGAGTGTTCAGAAAGGAAAGGGCGAATTCTGGCGATGTTATAAAGGAAGAAACGACAGGTTTTAGCAATCTGTTGAATATGGGCAGAAAAGGAGAGGGAGGAGTCGAAGATGACCCCAAGGTTGCGAGCAGACGAGACAGGAAGAATGAGCGTGCCGTCAACAGAAACAGAGAATGGGGGAAGGGGAAGCTAAATAATATGAATAGTTTGATACTGTTGGAAGCCAGAAATAGTGAATGGTGTTATTGCTCTATAACTGTAGACCTGTGGAGGGGCATTTTCGATATAATGTCTAAGTCGGACTTTGGATGTTTTGTGCTAAATGAAATTCCGTAGAAGCTTTCATGTAAGACGTTAGTTCCTTTGTAGTTCCTTATGATTTAGGTATCTCCTAGTCTGTCTGTGCTTTTTTCTCAAATCGACATTTCTTTTTGTTCCCTTCATAGCATAGATGAATATTTTCTGAAAAATAATTACAAGTACTACTGTCTGGCAGCTACTGAGTTGATATCACTAATGTGAGCTCTCTTTGTGCCATGAAGGGGGGGGGGGGGGGGGAAGGGGATATAGAAGGTTTTTTCTTTTATCAAGCTGTATAACTATCATCCATTGGTTATATATAAAATGGTGAATTGCAACTTATGATGATGAATAACAACAGTTATATTTTGATTTATGGTTGTTATTTCTTCGTTTGATAATACTCTCTTGCTCCTCTCTGTTAACACTTTTCAAATGCAAGAAGAGATATTTTATTGTACGCTCTGTTTCCTGAGTACATTAAAAAATTTTGAAATAAAAATATATTTTTATTTATGTTTGTTACATTTGTACCCCGCACTTTCCCACTCATGGCAGGCTCAATGTGGCTTACATGGGGCAATGGAGGGTTAAGTGACTTGCCCAGAGTCACAAGGAGCTGCCTGTGCCTGAAGTGGGAATCAAACTCAGTTCCTCAGGACCAAAGTCCACCACCCTAACCACTAGGCCACTCCTCCACTGTTGCTACTATTTGAGATTCTACATGGAATGTTGCTATTCCACTAGAAGTCGGCCCTTGCAGATCACCAATGTGGCCGCACAGGCTTCTGCTTCTGTGAGTCTGACGTCCTGCAGGACGTCAGACTCACAGAAACAGAAGCCTGTGCAGCCTTCTACATGGAATGTTGCTGCTAGTGGAATAGCAACATTCCATGTAGAATCTCCAATAGTATCTATTTTATTTTTGTTACATTTGTACCCTGCGCTTTCCCACTCTTGGCAGGCTCAATGTGGCTTACATGGGGCAATGGAGGATTAAGTGACTTGCCCAGAGTCACAAGGAGCTGCCTGTGCCTGAAGTGGGAATCGAGCTCAGTTCCTCAGTTCCCCAGGACCAAAGTCCACCACTCTAACCACTAGGCCACTCCTCCACTCTCAAATAATTACATAAAAATACATAGAAACATAGCTTAGCCCTACCATACTTTCACTAGAGTCTAGTAGGTCAAAACAAGCCAACCTACTTGACGCGATCACTGTACTAATGAGAAAATAAGCTTTGCATCCTTCCTATCATTGTATTGTCGGTCTAATAACTCTTGTTCATTGCAGTTGTTATTGCCAATTAAGCTGCAGCCTCTATTTTTCTTCTCTATGTTTTAATAATTTGGATTAATGGCTGGAAAAGATGTGGGAACAATAGAAATGTTTTGGCGGATATGTAAGGAATCAATATCTTTACTAAAATAAATAGGAACTGTCTTTGAAAATCATTTTCAATATGTAGAACCAAAAAAAATGGGTTTTCATTTACTATCAAACGTACCCATCTCAATCACACTTTTATTGAACTCAGTTTTGCGGTCAATGTAAACAATTATTTCATTGTAAAGTCCAAATCCACACTTATCACGTTACAATATCCATACCTCCTTATTCTCGATTTGTGTCTTACCGTGTAGTAGCTGGGAATATTTATGAACATAGTAACATTGTAACATAGTAGATGACGGCAGAAAAAGACCTGCAAGGTCCATCCAGTCTGCCCAACAAGACAACTCATGTGTGCTACTTTTGTGTACACCCTACTTTGACTTGTACCTGTGCTCTTCAGGGCACAGACCGTATAAGTCTGCCCAGCACTAGCCCCGCCTTCCAACCACCGGCTCTGGCATAGCCCGTATAAGTCTGCCCAGCACTATCCACGCCTCCCACCACCGGCTCTGGCACAGACCGTATAAGTCTGCCCAGCGCTATTCCTGCCTCCCAACCTCCAGTCCTGCCTCCCACCACTGGCTCTGGCACAGACCGTATAAGTCTGCCCTGCACTATCCCCGCCTCCCAACCTCCAGCCCCGCCTCCCACTACCGGCTCTACTATCCAATCTCGATTAAGCTCCTGAGGATCCTTTCCTTCTGACCAGGATTCCTTTATGTTTATCCCACGCATGTTTGAATTCTGTTACCGTTTTCATCACCACCACCTCCCGCGGGAGGGCATTCCAAGCATCCACCACTCTCTCTGTGAAAAAGTACTTCCTGACAGTTTTCCTGAGTCTGCCCCCCTTCAATCTCATTTCATGTCCTCTCGTTCTACCGCCTTCGTATCTCCGGAAAAGGTTCGTTTGCGGATTAATACCTTTCAAATATTTGAACGTCTGTATCATATCACCCCTGTTTCTCCTTTCCTCCAGGGTATACATGTTCAGGTCATCAAGTCTCTCCTCGTACGTCTTGTAACGCAAATCCCATATCATTCTCGTAGCTTTTCTTGTACACTATTACTTCTTTCCTTTTAGTCACAAGGATGGATGTTTCTTGAGCATGAAAGGTTGTTTGTTTTTTTTTAAAGGCATGCTGAAAAATGGATTGCGGTAGTGTAGGCGCAGGTTTTGGGGCGCGCGCCTGTAAAAAAGGCTTTTTTTAAAATATCTGCCGAAAATGGACATGCAGCAAAATGAAAATTGCTGCGCTTCCATTTTGGGTCTGAGACCTTACCGCCAGCCATTGACCTAGCGGTAAAGACTCACGCGGTAACCGGGCAGTAATGACCTACACGCGCCAAATGCCACTTGGTGCACGTCCATTACACGCGCCCGAAATTAAAAATATTTTTCAGACGTGCGTATCGGACACGCACCAAAAATGAAATTACCTCAAGAGCCACACGGTAGTCAGGCGGTAACTCCATCCTTGCATGCATTGGGCGCGTGTAGACGCTTACACGGCTTAGTAAAAGGACCCCTAAAATTATCACCCTTGACATCAAAACATGGGCACTAACATGACAAGCCTTGAAGGGAATAGAACTGACTATGCTGCAAGAACGAGTAGGTTGGCCTTACGTATTTCATGATTCCGTATTATCGAGATGAAAGATGGCCACCCATCTTGTTTCGATAATACGGGTTTTCCTGCCCCTTCGTCGGGACGTCCTGCGAGGACGTCCTCAGGAAAACTTGGGCGCCCCTTTCGATTATGCCCCTCCATGTGCTAGTGAATTCCTGACTGACAGATTCCAGAGAAATGCTTGTTGGTGGATTACTTGGTGGTAGGCTCCAGAGGACTACTCATGGATGAAATTTTGATTGGAAGCCTTACCCTGGTTGAAATCCACCTTCTGGTTCCTGAGGATTAAGACCAGCAGTTGTGAACTGGCTTTGTTATGGATACTCAGCCCACACCTTCAGGTGGGCAGAGCATGGCAGCAGGCCATTGAGGCACCTAGACTGAGGTGCCAATTTATCGAATTGTCCTTTGAACCCTTATAATAACAGATACAACATCTTTCTGTGTCCATTTACATATTTGAAATCTGCATTAGAATATGTAGTCCACTTTACTGAACATTGTCCAGGTTAGCTGGATTAAAATTTTCTTTTTTTTTTTTCCTCTTTTGCTGTCATGACTACCAACCAAGAATGAACCCGTCCTCTCACTTATCATACCTTGCCTTATACATTTGTTTAAGTACCATAAACAAATGCTTCCTGACTGTTTAACTTCTCTAAAGTTTGATGTGATAAAAGGAACCAAAATTATAGCCTATACCTCTTTCACTTGTATTACAACCTGAGGTCAATTTGAAACCAATTACTCTGCAAGAGTTTCCTCTCTGGCTGTGATTAATGTCGCCTAAATTGCAAGACTATGGGAAACTGTGGTACATCAGTCTGCAGTCACAATACTTTCAGTAGAGTTGTCATGAAATTAAAGAAAGATAACAAAATAATTCAATGCAATTAGGCAAGAAGAAAATAGGACTCGATTCAGTGTCAATCAGTGGGTAATTAAATGTATAAAAAAGATTTAAAAGGCAACTTATAAATGCCATAGTCCTTATGGAAGCATCAGTCACTTAGGACTAGATTCTATATATCAGGCCTATAAAATTAGCACAGAAACAAAATATGCCTAGGTGTATTCTATAAAGTAAGCGTAAATTTCAGCATACGTCTAAATTTCTGCACGATTTATAGAATACACCGAGCACCTGTCCACACGACTAAATTTAGTTGCAGGCAGTTACGTCAAGTAAAACATTGTGTAATGCTGATGCCTAAATTAGACGCAGACAGGGTGTATTCTATAACAACGCGCATAGATTTTAGAAATGCCCACGACCCACCCAATCCACAGCCATGGGTACACCCTCTTTCCAACTATCCTGCTTGTTTTCGAAGGAGAAGGAGGCCATCTTCCAACACAAATCAGGAGATGGCCGGCCTTCTCCTAAGGAAGGCCAAATAGGTATAATCGAAAGCCGTTTTTGGCCGGCTTCAACTGCTTTCCGTCGCAGGGCCGGCCAAAGTTCAAAGGGGCGTGTTGGCAGTATACCGAAGGCGGGATGGGGCGTGGTTAACAGATGGCTGGCCTTGGTCGATAATGTAAAAAAGAAGGGCGTCACTGACAAGCATTTGGCCGACTTTACTTGGTCCCCTTTTGTTCATGACCAAGCCTCGAAAAGGTGCCCAAACTGACCAGATGACCACTGGAGGGAATCGGGGATCACCTCCCCCTCCCACCCCCCCCCAAAAAAATTTAAACACATTTTTTTGCCAGCCTCAAATGTCATACCCAGCTCCATCATAAGCACCGCCATACTGGGAAAATACCAAGGGTCCATCAAGCCCAGCATCCTGTCTCTGACAGCGGCCAATCCAGGCTTCAAGAACCTGGCAACCCCCCCCCCCCCCCCCCCCCCCCCCCCCCCCCCAAAAAAAAATAAAAAATAAAAAAAAAATAATGTTCAATGGACATTTCCTTCAGGAATCTGTTCAAACCCCCCTTAAACTCCGTAAGGTCAGCCGCTGCCACCACATTCTCCGGCAACGAGTTCCAGAGTCCAACCACACGCTGAGTAAAGAAAAACTTTCTCCTATTTTTTTTAAATCTACCATATTCTAGCTTCATCTTGTGTCCCCCGGTTCTATTATTGTTTGAAAGTGTAAACAAATGCTTCACATCTGTCCGCTCTACTCTGCTCATTATTTTGTAGACTTCTATTATATCACCCCTCAGCCGCCTTTTCTCCAAGCTGAAGAGCCCTAACCTTCTTAGCCTTTCCTCATAGGGAAGTCGTTCCATCCCTTTTATCATTTTCGTTGCCCTTCTCTGCACCTTCTTCAATTCCTTTATATCTTTTTTGAGATGCGGCGACAGTATGCAGGTCCCTGGAGCAGTTTTTAGTGGGTGCAGTGCACCTCAGGAAGGCGGACCCAGGCCCATCCCCCCACTACCTGTTACACTTGTGGTGGTAAATGATGAGCCCTCCAAACCCCCCCCCCCCCCCACCAAATTCAAAACTCACTGGTGTGCTAACTGTTGAGTGAGTCCATAACATGGGAGCCCTTAGTGCCTCCTAAATAGAAGATGGTATGTATCAAGGAGTTTTGATAACAGGAGATGGCGTGAGCCTATCTGGCCCATTACGTGGGCTGAAGCCAGTAGGCAGAGCTTGTTGCCCTATCAATTTCATTGTTTTGGGTGTACAAAGATGGTGGCGACTGCATTGGGGAGAAGTAAAACCTCCTTGGGTACAGACTGGCTTCAGTCTTGTGACATCATGCCATCTCCTGTTATCAAACTTCCTTGGTAACTGCTCACGTGTTAATTTTTTAAATGGCCGCACTAGAAACTCTACAAATAGTAAAATGTCTCTTTTATGACTGTGCTGAAAATGGGTTTGGCGTGTGGGAAAGTCCCGCATTGAGGCACGCTAAGTACATTTACTATTTCAACTTAGTAAAAAAGAGCCCCTTTGTTGGCAAAATGAATACCCAGACAAGTTACTCTTGCTTTGCACAGAAGAAAACTTTTTCAAGATGAAAGGCCCTTTGAGATGAATAAATGCTGTATGAGAGTGATCAACTCTTGATAAGCTGGATAGGGGCAGAGCAGAGGCATTTATAGCAGGTCTCTTGTGGCTTTGTTTCTTTTATTACCTTTTACAAAGCCATTCCAAAAAGAATGTCTGGCTCTGAACTTTGCCTCAAATAATCCTTTTTACCAACAGTAAACCCTGAGTATTTGGTGCTGCTTATCAAGTGGAAGCCCAAAGCACCAAGATGTGCAATATTAAAAATAATTTGAGAAGAGGAAATCTCTTCTTTCTTCATTCTTTTGCAAGGATGCCAAAGTAGAACAACCTTCTTGAGAGAGAAAAAAATGCAAACAGGCAATTATAAATAATCACCCAAAAGTAATAAGAGAAAAATCAGGCACTTACCTTGAATCCTCTACCAACTTTTAGGGTCCTGTTCACTAAGCCGTGCTATAGGTGCACTAGTGTTTTTAGTGCGCACTAATGCTAGAGACACCCATAGGAATATATGGGTGTCTCCAGCGTTTAAAAACGCTAGCGCACCTTAGTAAACAGGGCTCTTAGTTTGAAAATCTGAAATTTTTTGTTAGATGCATATCCATAGGGTTACCAAATGTCTGGATTTACCCGGACATGTCCTCTTTTTAAGGACATGTCCAGGCAACCGGGCGGGTTTTGCCAATCTGCCCGTTTCTCCGGATTTTCCGTACAAACGGGCAGATTGCTAGCCTCCCCTCCCCTTAGTTACTACTGCCCTGGGGGGTCTAGTGACCTGTTCCGCCTTCTGGGCAGGAAAGAGCTCCCTCTTGACTGCCCGGAGCGCTGCCCTGTATGCATCCTTCCTGTTGGTGATCTCAGCGCCGATTCAAAATGGCCGCTGAGAGTTGCAGTGACCTTGCGAGACTTCAACTCTCAGCGGCCATTTTGAATCGGCGCCGAGATCACCAACAGGAAGGATGCATGCAGGGCAGTGCTCCGGGCAGGAAAGAGGGGGCTCTTTCCTGCCCGAAGTGGTCACTAGACCACCAGGGCAGTAGTAAGCTAAGGGGAGAGGGTGACGGGGAGGGGGGGTGATGGGGTGTGTGACAGGGAGGAGGGGAAAATGTGACAGGGGGCAGAGTGAGGGCGTGAAAGGGGGCGGGGCGGGTGTGTGGTGGGGGCGGGGCATGTGTCCTCCTTTTGGGGGACAAAATATGGTAACCCTACATATCCATGTGCTCCTGGAGGGAACTTTATATATCAGACTTAGCTCCGAACCTGTAGTACCTTTCTCTCTCTGACTTATCCAACTGCATTTTAGTGTCTCTCCGCCATGCACCTGTTTCTTATCCATCATAACTTCTTTGCCAAATCCAAATTCTCAAAAGCAGAGATACAGAGGCCCTGTCACTAAAATGTACTAGAATCTGGGTTTAACATGTGGTAACACAAGATTTTACCTTACACTAAAGCCAGATTTAACACAGCAATTTTGGAGGATTTTAAAAATATATTATATTGCAGGTCATGTTGTCATTAGTGCTCTGTGCCTACAAAGAGTTAATGTAGGAGCACTTCAGGTTGGATCCAGTCAATTGTGGCCAAATTTAGGCACCAGGAAAAAAATTGTTGTAAAAGGTGCTGAGCCCGGAGTGCCCTTTACAGAATACTGCTTAGAGCGAGTTCCCATGTCCAATTTTGGATGCAAGGACTTATGCTAGTTGAAACCTTGTGTAAATCCTGGCACGCAAGTTAGATGCATAACCCCACAGTTTTATAACTGTACCTAAATATTTGGAATTCCTCTGACCAGTGGCGTAGCAAGGGTGGGGCAGTGGGGTGGTCCTCCCCGGGTGCACGCCGCTGTGGGGGGTGTCGGCTCCGCTGGTTCCCTGCTCCCTCTGCCCCGGAACAGGTTACTTCCTGTTCCAGAGCAGAGGGAGCAGGGAACCAGCGGAACCGACACCCCCCCCCCCCCAGCGACTTGCACATGGCAGGCAAGAATGCACTCGGGGGGGGGGGGGGCTTGGGTGATGCGCCGAGGGGGGGTGTCATGCTGCACCTGGGAGGGGGGTGTGCAGCGGTGAATTGCCCCGGGTGGCAACCACCCTCGCTACGCCACTGCCTGTGACCCACCTATCCACTTTCCACAGCCATGTGCCCTTTTGGATTGCACATGAGACACTTTTGGCATGCGGCGTTATAGGATAGCGTGTAGGCAGATGCATGCGTAATTCCAAATTCCTGCAAGTTAAGTGCCAATTAACCTCAATAATTGGCTCTTAGCACACAATTGACTAATTAGTTTACATGCACATCTGGGCTCTGCTCCTAATTTTGGGCAACCTATATAGAATCCAGAGGTTACCTTCTCCTATTTGGGAGGTGCTAAATGCTGCTAACTCTGCATTAGCCAATTATCTCCAGATTCCATATAGTGCGCCTAAGCGTTCCACACTGAAATCCAGGCATATTCTATAACAGTGCTCATAACTTAATTGGCTTAACAAGCCAATCAGTGTTGTTGTTAACAGTACTTAACAAGCAATATTGAGCACTAATTGGCAATAATTAGAATTTACGGGCATAACCCATTAAGCATATTCTGTAATGCACTGCACCTGAATTTTAATGCTCAGGCAAAAAGGGGCATAATCATGGGCGGGAAAATGGGTGTTTTGTGGGGTTTCCAAAATTTACATGAACTATTATAGAATATAGCCCTCTACACCTAAATCTACATGCCGGGATTTATGCCACATTTTCACTGGTCCATTATGTGGTGTGAAGCCAGTAGGCGGAGCTTGTTGCCCTATCAATTTAATTGTTTTGGGTGCACCAAGATGGTGGTGGCTGCACTGGGGAAAAGTAAAACCTCCTAGCTTTAGGCACTAGGATATCAACTAAGTATATTCTACATACTGCACCTAAATCTAGGCACCACTTATAGAATACGCTTAGGTGCAACTTATTTCCACATAGATTTTTCAGGCACTATATATAGAATCTGGCACTTACTGTATTTATTTATTTATTACATTTGTACCCCACGCTTTCCCACACATGGCAGGCTCAATGTGGCTTACATAGTAACAATATAAAGAATTATAAAGTCGTAAGAAGAATATACAATTTGTGGTAAACGCAATATTAATGGGGTTAATGGATAAGTAAATTGAACATGGGAGGAATAGGGTGCAGAAGGAAATGAGCATTGGGAGGTAGGCGTAGGAAGATGGAGATTAGATTGTAAGCTCTTTGATTGTAAGCTCTTTGAGCAGGGACTGTCCCTCTATGTTAAACTGCACAGCGCTGCGTAACCCTAGTAGCGCTTTAGAAATGTTAAGTAGTAGGAGTAGTAGGAATGGATACGGGGTAACAATAGGGATAATGGGAAACATGGTCAATGTATAACAATCGTCAGTAAGAATCATGTGGGCAGGCTTTGGTTAGGTTGAATCATTAGGGTTAAGTATAACGTGCTAACTGGTTAATGCTTCTATACCCACTCTCTGCCCATATCATGTTTTAAAAATCTAACTCATGGGTTAGCACATACAAACAGGCACAATACCACAAAAAACTTTAATGCATTTGAGTTGGGTGCTGGAATTTGTGCATGGATCTGTGATTAATTACTGCCATTAACAGGCATTTAATTGACATTAATTATGGGTTACACACGGATCTTGGATCCACATGCTCCTCTAGTAACCATGCCCAACTGTTTTCATGCACATCTAAAAAGGGGGAGTGCTAATGAGATGGGCATAGGTGGGTCGGGCAGTACATGAAGTTGCATGCAGTCTTAGAAAATAATGACCGTCGGCGACTAACTTGGGGCATAGGAATTACACCAGCTTCTATGAGGTATAAATCCTGCACGCTGCGCCCACAGTTAGGCGAGACTTGTGCACTGAGCCTCTATTATCTAAAGATCGAGGGCTATTTCCCCGGGATTCTATATATGGCGTCTGAATTTCCATGAAGAAATCGAAATGTATTCTATAACAATGCGCATAACTTAATTGGTTATCTAGCTAATCATAGCTTGTTAGCAGCATTGAACTCAAAATTATATGGGAAAATGTAGGGTATAAATGTCATAAATAAATAATCAGCGCTGTTAATTTGATGTTAACAAGCAATTATCAGCAGTAATTTGCATTAATTGAGATTTACATGCACAACTCACTAAGGGCCCCTTTTACGAAGGTGTAGCAAAAGGGGGCCTGAGCTGGCATCAGCGCGTGTTTTTCATGTGTGCCAAGGCCCCCTTTTACCAAGGCAGATAAAAGATAGGTCTTTCTTTATTTAAAGAAATGGCTGCATGGCAATTTCGGGAGAAGGCCATTGAGGTGGCGGTAAGAGCGCCCATGCTAACCCAGCTGTAGCCAGGCAGTGCGCAGCACTGCCCGATTAACACTGGGTACAAACTGGCGCTATAAAAATAAATATATTTTTGTAGCCTCGGATATTTATTATTTATTTATTTATTTGTTACATTTGTATCCCACATTTTCCCACCTATTTGCAGGGTCAATGTGGCTTACATTGTACAGTAGAGGTGATCGCCAATACCGGTATGAACAAATACAAAGTTAGGTTAATGGCAGGGTCATGATCAAGGGTGAGAGGCACATTGGGGGTTATAAGGAAGAAGGGTTAGGTTATATCCAGTACGAACTTATATCTTGTGTTGTGGGGTTAAGGCATTTAGGCTGGATCGTTAGGGTATGCCTTTTCGAATAGGTAAGTCTAGGAGTTTCCGGAAGTTTAGGTGGTCATATGTTGTTTTCACGGCGATTGGTAGTGCGTTCCATAGTTGCATGCTTGGGGTGGGAAGTACCACCAGGCTAGTACCACTGGGCTGCTGTGGTAGCACAGCGGTACTTCCTTTTTAACCCGTATTGGGCTTACCGTCGTGTTCTAAAATGAGCCTTAAGTGGATTATATAACGTGGTGTGCCTAAATTCTAAGTCGCGTACTGAAAAGGGGGTGTGGCCAGGGGCATGGGTGTTTGTAAACTGTATGCGCGTTGTCATAGAATACATCCGCTCTTCACCTAATTTAGGTGTCGGGATTTACCCCAAGTAAAATGTGGCCTAAATGGACGTGACCAGATTAGGTCGTGTAGCGAGCTGCTCAGTATATTCTATATACCGTGCGGAAATTTAAGCCTATTCTATAAAATTTAGGCATACTTTACAGGATATGCCTATGCGGTTTTTTTTACATGCGTATTTTTCGGGCACCATATATGGAATCTAGCCCTTTATGAATAGGGGGTCAGCACGGATCCTTTCGGTGTCTTAGTAAAAGGGCCCCCCAGTTTTCTAATAGTATCTGTGCCTTGTTTGAGAGATGATGCTAAAGCTTTGACCCCACGCCATGGCAGTCTAATCATTTGTGGCTACTCTCTCATGCTGTATTACCTTCTATTTTAGAATATCATTTCCCATTATACATTTGAAATAGTGTGTATACCCAGGGCTTTTTTTGAGGGGGTACTTGGAGGTTCTGAGTACCGGCACCTTTTCCATTGTCTGCTAAAATTGACCCATGGTCCCCAAGTTTTAATGAAAGAGCTCAGGCTCTACATACCAATTCTGCCTTGTCATAGATTCTGTGACTGGTTGCAGGGGGCTTGGCTATTGTGGGTGGATCCCTCAGTGATCACCCCACCCCTGAAGGGTGGCCTGGCATTTGAGTACCGACACCTTTTTTGCTAGTAAAAACTCACTGTGTATACCTATTATATAACAAAATAAAACATGCATAATCTACTTTGATATAGTACTATTTGCAAATGATCCATAGTACAGTTCAAGGTTAGGAGTTTCAAAGTTTCAAAGAAAGAACAGCTTCCCCCCCCCCCCCCCCCCCCCCTTCTCCCACTATACCCTACTGGAATATTTTAGTGACAAAATGAACCTAAGCTATTTTATCGTTCAGCAAATTTACTGAAAATACTATGTGTGTGACTATAAGCTGTAATGGAAATTAACAGACATTTTTACAGCCAACATAATAATATACTAGCCTTAATATTTTTGTAATTAAATATACATGTACATTGATTAACTCTGAGCCACATTACCAGCAAATTCTAATAAGATCACATTGTCATCAAATGCAATCTAATTGATCATAACAGACAATATTTGAGGCTACAATATCAATATACAGTGATTGTTGAACTAGATATAGACTGTGACACAAATTTGATTTAAGCTTTATTAGCTTTGAACAGGATATTCACTAATTATACTATGCTCATAGAATTCCAATGTCATTGTTGCACAGCACAGTGACAGCTGTCTCCGACTTTAGGAATTTCGAGAGCATGCCTCTTCTCCAGGCAACACTGGTCTGCTTTATATGCTGCAGGATCCAAGCTGACACTGTTATTCCATGAACATACGTTCAGGATTTCTTGTCAGAGAAATAATTTGCTTTCAAATGCTTTGTCCAGTATAGATACACAAAGTGTAATATTATGGAGATGCCCGCAGCTTATAGAAAAAGCCATATGAAACCCCTGTGACACTGAAATGAATTCTATCACCTTGAAGTTCCAACTGTAAAATCTGGTTACGTTATCATAGTTACAAAAGAGAGGGTAAAACAGCATACAAAATAATAAAAAAACAGTCTGGGTCCACCTGTCTGACGTGCACTGCACCCACTAAAACTGCTCCAGGGACCTGCATGTGCTGTCATGGACCTGAGTATGACATCTGAGGCTGGCACAAAATATTTTTTTGAGGGTGGGAGGGGGTTAGTGACCATTGGGGGAGTAATGGGAGGTCATCCCTGATTCCCTCCGGTGGTCATCTGGTCATTTCAGGCATCTTTTTGTGCCTTATCCGTAAAAAAATAACACATCCGGGTGAAAACATCCAAGTTTTACTTTAGGACGTCCCTGCTTTTTTCGATTATGGCTCAAAGACGTCCACGTCTTCGGTACACCCAAGTCCCACCTTCACCACGCCTCCAACATGCCCCCTTGAAATTTGGGCGTCCTTGTGACGGACTGCAGTTGGAGACGTCCAAAATCGGGTTTCGATTATATCGATTTGGATGTCTCTGGGAGATGGACGTCCATGTTCCGATTTATGTCAAAAGATGGACGTCCATCTCTTTCGAAAATAAGCCTCAGAGTAACATAGTAGATAACAGCAGATAAAGACCTGTATGGTCCATCCAATCTACCCAACAAGATAAACTCATTACAAATGGTATGTGATACTTCATATGTATACCTGATCTTGATTTGTCCTTGCCATTTTCAGGGCATAGATCGTAGAACTCTGCCCGGCACTGTCCTTATTCTAAAATTTCTGAAGCTGTCGTCGAAGCCCCTAAAAAGCTCCACTCCAGCCCATCCACAATCAGGGCACAGACCATAGAAGTCTTCCCAGCAATGGCTTTGTTTCCCAATTACTGGTGTTGCTACCTAATCTCCACTAAACGTCTTTGGATCCATTCCTTCTAAACAGAATTCCTTTGAGTTCATCCCACATATTCAATTAAATTGCACATGCAATTTTTGGTGACTTTTAAAAAAACTAGAGGGTTGATGAAGAAAAAAATGGGGATTTGAGGAGCTTTGGAAGGACAGTTTTGATTAAACATCTTAGTACAATTTCGGATGTTTTGCTGAAAATGTGCAAAAATCAAGTGGTGAACATAGCCATTTTCAACCGTAAAAAGGTCTATCTTTTTGTTTCAAAAATGGACATATCCTTAGAAGTTTTTAGATGTTTTGTGCCCAATGCGTTTTTCTTTTGCGATCATTTTCAAAAAAAAGTTCAAGTGATAAATGCATCGAATCAAGCCATTGGGAGGTAGAAGGGAGCCAGTATTCTTAGTAGACTGGCCATACAGACATCCCAGCAGAGCAGTGGCGTAGCCACAGGTGGGTCTGGGTGGGCCGGGGCCCACCCATTTAGGGCTCAGGCCCATCCAACAGTAGCACATGGTAATGAAAATGCTGCTCTCCACAATACTGGCACCTTCGCATGCTCAGTTTTCAGCGCATGCCTGCTGCAGACTACCAAGGTGGAGACTGGAGAGAAGCATTTTCCTACCAGCTGAGATATTTTTTTGATGTGGGGGTGGGGGAGAGAACATTTGGGGCCCACCCACTTCTTGCCTAGGCCCACCTAAAATCTGCTGTCTGGCTACGCCCCTGCAGCAAAGCAGTGGCGCACCCTAGGGTGCACTGCAGTGGACTTCATATAAAAGGTCCCAGGTATACATCTCACCATTATCCCCTCATATTGAATGGGGAGCTCTTCAAAACCCACCAAAATAATAAAATCAAAATAACTAAAGCAGTTTCCAAATATTTGCCTCTATGTTCTGGCAGCTAAAACGTTTTGGCCTGATAAAGCTAAATTAGGATAGTTAACTCTGTTTTCACTCACATAAAATACACCTATGTCTAGGAAAATTTACCCCCCTGACCGCAATTGTTCCCTGATACTCAGAAGCCTTTTAGAATAGAAACGTTTGTTCTTTTGAAATAAATAGACTGGCAAAAAGAAATCAATAGCAAATTCTTTGTACTTCCTGCACCTTATGGTAAATCATTAATACTGTTTCCTTTTACATAAATAAGTTATGCTCCTTGTTTATATTGACATATGTGGCAATAACAGCTGAAGTTTTCCAATATCTACGTACACCATCTTGTAAATGCTGTAATTATCTTTATGCTCTTTCATATACCAGCCTCATAAACAAATGCATTGTTATAATAAATTTGTATTTAATATTTAAGTAGCTGTAAATTTTTGATACCAGTATAACTCCATTCCATTTGATTATTTATGACCTATTATATGCAAATAAATTTGTTCTAGATGAAGAACAACAAACACTTAACAAAATCATAATTACATAATATTAAACAAAGCGTAATATTCAAATGACATCAACACAATATTAAAAAATAAACTCACTTTTAAACTTTTACATCATACCCCTTGTTCTGTTATCTCTAGTATATTGCTGTGGCTTACACCAACTTTAAGGGCCCTGTTTCCTAACTGCGCTAGAGGCGAGTTAGCATTTTTAGAGCATACTAAGCATGAGCACATGCTAACCGTGTAGATGCCCATAATAATCCTTTGGGCATCTACATGGTTAGTGCGCAATAATTTTTAGCACATGCTAAAAACGCTAACACACTTTAATAAACAAATCCCAAAATTTTTATCGCTCTAGTGAAGTTGGATCTTCTCGGTATACCATTACTCCAAACTTCCTACTTGTCCAACTGGCCTTTCTTAAATAGGGGTCCTTTTACCAAGCTGCGGTAAATACTGGCATGTGTTTACCACAGCATGAAAGGGGTTACTGGGGGCTTGCACAGGCATCCTGTGATAAGCTCCAGGTTAGCGTGTGCACAGCACCCAGTAAAAATTATTCATGGAAAAGGGAAATAAAGGGATGTTGGGGAGAAAGAGAAAGAGGACTTTTGGGGCATGGTTAATCAACACGAACAGTTCTAAATCTTCACTACCCAAGCTGCAAAGGTCTTAAATACAAATCAGTCTACGCATCCATTTTCTCCTACATAAGCACACAATTATGGAATGTATTACCAAATGACTTGAAAATGACGTACTACTACCTAGACTTCCGGAAATCACTAAAGACTAACCTGTTCCAAAAGGCATACCCTACCGACCCAACTAAATGCCTGAACTCTGCTACACAACAAAACTCAAGTATGTAATGGACATTACTCAACTCCTCCATTGTACGACTCCCTATTGTGACAGTGCTACATGAACTCTATCCTATCACAACATTACTTTGTATTTGTTCACCGGAGACTTCAAAGCCTCTCCGGTACTATGTAAGCCACATTGAGCCTGCAAATAGGTGGGAAAATGTGGGATACAAATGTAACAAATAAATAAATAAAGGAATCATATTGTGTTCATAGGTGATCTGAAATAACCAGGCCTTGAATTTATGAAAGAAAGGTTTGAGTCTGAGGTCCAATGGAAGACAGTTCCATACTGAGGTCCAGCAAACTGAAGGCAGCATAATATGTAATATCAAAACACAGCTGAGTGTGAGGAAGAAGAAATAGGAGGAGCTGTTGGAATGAGTGCAAGGCCCATGACGGATGTATGGGATCAATAGACTGAAAATATAATCAAGTTCAGCTGAAGAAAATTCCTACTTAATCGAGATATAGAAAGTCAGTGTTCAGAAATCAAAGGTGGAGAAAATGGTCAAAGCTTCGCCACAGTTGAGTGAACAAGTTGAGTTGGAGTCATTTGAGGGAAAATAGAGATAAGCAGAACAGAGAATGTTACAATACTTCAGATGTGTTATAACCAACGGTAGAATTAATGTATAAAAGAGAGCAATAGGCAAATAATGTTTAATAGAGCAGATTCTGTGCAAGGCAAAAAATGATGAGCGAAATACTGAATGTATTTGATTTTTGAAAGAAAGCTTAGAATCAAAAGTAACATCTAAGATCTTGAGAGTCTCCCCAAAAGCAATGTTTTGCCCAGAAATAAAGAGAGGTGAAAGTGCTGAGGAAGAGGGGTAGGGAAAATGACTAGCTTCACTTTTAGTTATGTTAACAAACAACAGGTTATCTTTCAGCCATGATGGTATTAAGTGCCAACAACTGTTAAGACTATCAGTGGGTGATTAGGATAAGGGCAATGCATAAAGAATTTGTAGGTTATCCTCATAACAACACAGACTGCAACCTTGAGATTGATTGATGGTCAGTAGGGGAGCCAGAATAGGTTAAATAAACTTGTTGACAAAATGGATCCTTGAGGAACTCCACAGTTGACTGAATAAATGGATGACACTTGAAATGCGTACTCATACAAAAAAGATTGAAAACTGCATAAGATAGAACTGAAGAGACCCATATCATACAGGCAAACAAGAAAGAGATTGTGGTCAACCAAAGTGAAGGCAGAAGAGAGATTAAGCAATGCTAGAATAATAGAACATACAAAGGATTTGTCAAGGTGGAAATGCTGTCTCAAAAAGGGCCCGCGCGTTAAAGTAAAATAAATAAAGAAATAAATATTCTGCACCCCCATGAGTGCAGAGGGGAGGGGGTGAGCAGGAGCAATCCCCAGTCGCTCTTGCCCTGCCAGTACTGGGATCCATACCATATTGAAACTACCGTGTGGCTATTTACAGCCTGAGCCCTTACTGCGTCACCCATTGACCTAGTGCTAAGGGCTCACGCGCTACCTATGCGGTAACCATGCAGCACACACCAATGTGGGTGCGCTGCAGGTTACCGCTGTGAATGCCTCCCCCCCCCCCTCCGCAGTAGAAAACAGAAATAACATAGGCATGCTGCACACACTCTCACCCCCGACCACACACTTAAGGCACACAGTGGCAGAGCAAGAAGCAAGTTTTTCTTTTGGGACTAAATGGCCACAGTTTTATTAAACCACATTAACATAACCCCTAGGAAGCACCCAAGCCTTGAGTTCTATGTTGTAGAGGCTTCGCCTCCCTACCATGCCTTTCTGGCTAGGGAGCATGACTCACTGTTCCACGTAGCGGCCATGTACATGAGAAAATCCGCTGCAAGGCGGAGAACTCAAGACTCCCCAAGGAAAACAACAATATAAAATAAAAGTGGGAGGGCGACCAAAGACACCAAAGACTTTGGTATCCTTGGTCGCCCTCCCACGTAGCGGCCAGCCATAACTCCCTCTCCAACGTGGCCATGTGGTTCTCTGTTTTGGACTGCACTCTAGTCCAGCATTCCACCTGCCATTTAGAGCCAGCTAGGTAATTAGGCTGTCACCAGTGAGTGCTCACGTCCTTGCCTCAAACAGCCAAACTCCCTTCCGTCTGCTGTTCCAACACCTCTAGCAGTTCTTAGGCTCGGGTGCCTCCACAGCTGTGACAATGTTCAAGAATTATGTACAGCAATCTTATAGGAAGATAACTAAGGAGTCCCCTTGGCCTACCCGCTTGCCTTTTGTAACATAAGAATGTCAGCAATTACTATAACAACATAACCAGTGCCGGAGGACGGCTGACACCCGGGGCGGTTCGCCGCTGCGCACCCTCCCCCCTGGGTGCAGCATGGCACACCCCCCCCCTCGGTGTGCGCACACACCCCTCTGGAGGGCATTCTTACCAAAGGGGGCGGGCGGGAGGGCCGTTCCGCCCCGAGTGCACGTCGCTGGGAGCTGTGTCGGCTCCACTAGTTCCCTGCGCTCTCTGCCTCGGAACAGGAAGTAGCCTGTTCCGGGGCAGAGAGCAGTGAACCAGCGGAGCCGACACCCCCCCAGCGGCGTGCACCCGGGGCGGACCGCCCCACCGCCCCCCTCCTACGCCACTGAACATAACAGTTCAAATAACTAACAGTTTGTAGTCTACACCTATGCTATGTCTATCTAACAGTTTGGACTACCTAGAGATAAACCTTGTGCCTTTGCAACCTCAGTGAGTGTCAAGGGAGGGAGGGATGGGAAATAAATCTGCTGCTCACCGCAACTCTTTATTTCCTTTTTCGCGCCAAAGCGCTATGATCCCGCCCTCTTCCTGCCTCCCCGCCAATCCCCGCTGGAGTTTCCAGTGATGTCACTCCTGCCTTGGGGGGAAGCTGGAAGAGGAGGACAATGCGAGCCGGGGAGCTACCATGTGGCAGCCGCCATGTTATACGTGCGGCTGCTCGCTAGGCAGCTCGCTGGCCTTCTTATTATTTTCTAACTCGGGATTTGGCACGTGCCAAAACTGGAATTTGGAATTACCTCCGTGTGAACACACTATCCCAGCAGTAGTGTCAATTGGGCGTGCGCTACCCAAGCATTAGTTCTCCAGCATCTCTGTAAAAGGCCCCTCAATGACTCAACAATTCAATGAATCAAATTAAATAATTTTTTTAAATTTATTTGTTACATTTGTATCCCACATTTTCCCACCTATTTGCAGGCTCAATGTGGCTTACATAGTACCAGAAAGGCGTTTACAGATTCTGGTGTGAACAAATAAGTGCATAAGTACATAAGCATCGCCATGCTGGGACAGACCAAGGGTCCATCGAGCCCAGCACCCTGTCACCGACAGCAGCCAAAAGAACAAGCAATTTGTCCCGCCCATCCTAGAAATACTGTATTATTCCCTCGTCCATTCAACAACATTCTATGGCTTTTCCTCCAGGAAGCCATCCAACCCTTTTTTGAAGTCCGCTAAGTTAACCGCCTTAACCACCTTTTCGGGCAGCGAATTCCAGAGTTTAACTACGCATTGAGTGAAGAAACATTTCCTCCGATTCGTTTTAAATTTACCACACTGCAGCTTCATCGCATGCCCCCTTGTCCTAGTATTTTTGGAAAGCGTAAACAGACGCTCCACATCGATCCGTTCCATTCCACTCATTATCTTATAGACCTCTATCATATCTCCCCTCAGCCGCCTTTTCTCCAAGCTGGTAAGATGAAGTTTATATGGCAGAGCCACAATAAGAATCGTAGAGTTATGTTCATTACGTGCTTTAGTTTTCTTGTGTAGCCGAGGTCAGGCATTTAAGTTTGATCGGGAGGGTATGCCTTTTTAAACAGGGTGGTTTTTAGTATTATCCGGAAGTTTAGGTGGTCGTACGTCGTTTTCAAGGCTTTTGGTAGAGCTTTCCACCAGGGGCGTATCTGGACTTCAACGGTAGGGGGGGCCAGAGCCGAGGTGAGGGGGCACATTTTAGTCCCCCGGTGCCGCCGACCCCCCCCCCCCCCACCATCGCTGACACCCCTCTGCCGCCATCGCTGACAGCCCCCCACCATTGCCGACACCCCCTGCCGCCGCCAGCACCACTTCCAACAAGTTTGCCCCCCCTCTCGGCCCACCCGCCATCCGTCGCCGTCTGTACCTTTGCTGGCAGGGGACCCAACCCCCCGCCAGCCGAAGTCTTCTTCCTGCGTTTGGTTTCTTCTGAGTCTGACGTCCTGCTGCACGTACAACATGCAGGACGCCAGACTCACAGAAACAGAACAAAGCCCTGCAGATCGCAAGGCTTCGTTCTGTTTCTGTGGTGGGGTTGGTGGTGGGGGGGGGGGTTGAGGGGGTTAGGGGGGTCCAGGGCCAAATTTACGGGGGCCCAGGCCCCCGTGGCCCCATAGCGGCTACGCCCCTGCTTTCCACAGTTGTGTGCTTATGTAGGAAAAGCTGGATGCACAGGTAGATTTGTATTTAAGTCCTTTACAGATTGGGTAGTGTAGATTTAGATATGTTAAAATAGTTTGAAAATCCTATCCTTTTCATTTCAGTATCATTTTTATTCAGCATTCTGGCTTGATGATACATTATGAAGCCTGTGATTTTCTGTTTTAAGAGTTTGACCCTTCACTTCTTTTTCATGCAACAAATGAGGTACATTGAACATTAATAAGAACACAGTGGCATCTTTTTATTCTCTTTATTCACAGCTGAGACCCATCCATTTACTAAACTTGCATCAACGTGTCAGTGCAACAGGACTTACATATTTTTACAGCACCAGCTCATAGAACTAATGGTTGAAAGTCTATAATACTAACATGGAACTCCTGGGGCACGCACAGAATACTCTGTCACCAATAGCGAACGCTTCAAATTAATTTTGACAATCACTGAACAAAAAAATACATGTTTTTAAAGAGATCATGACTGTTTTAGAACTGAAACAATCCAGCCAAAATATATAGGGGTCCTCTGACTAAGTTGCGCTAACAGATTTAGCGCACGCTAAATGATAACGACACCCACAGGACTATAATGGGCATCTCATCATTTAGCACACTCTAGTCATTAGTGAGCGCTAAATTTATTAGCGCACCTTAGTAAAAGGGCCCCATAAACAGGTGCCTATTTGACCTCCCAACCTTGGCAACCTGTTATAAAATTTACCCTCCATACAACTGGATAACTACTTCAGTGTAATTTATTTATTTATTTAAAGCATTTATAGTCCTCATATCATAATCTCTAAGTGGAATACAACCAAAATGTACATAAATCAAGATAACATTTACAGACAATAAACGAATCCATATAAATACTTAAAAACAAAATAAACCAAACTTAAAACAATAATAAACAGAATAAAATAAAGGTAACCATCACAACATGAAAGGTACAAACCTCCATTCTACGGAGTCTGCTTACTAAAAGGTGTTAAGCCCTTACCACTGGATTCTATATATTGCGCCTAGCATCCAGCACCAAAGCTCAAGCGTATTCTATAACAATATACATAACTTAATTGGCTTAAAAAGCACTTAACAAGAATAATGAGCACTAATTGGCAATAATTAGAATTTACACACATAACTCGCTAAGCGTATTCTGTAATGCAAAGTGCCTAAATTTAATGCCCGGAGCCAAAAAGGGGCATGGTTATGGGTGGAGAAATGGGCGTACCAAAATTTAGTGGAGGAGTGGCCTAATATTGCAGTGGGTTGCAGGCCCGGTTTTCCTGCTGCTGTCTAACGGTCAGCAGTGTTGCCAGGTGGTCGGTTTTACTGCCCAATTGGGTGGGTTTTAGCCAGCGGGAAAATTTCGCCAGCCGCGGGATACGGTTTTTTGGGCGGTTTTCCCATCGCCGCTGTGCGAGTTCGGCGTTTTTTTCCGGAGCTTCTATTGGTCCAATTCGGTTCAATAGAAGCTTTTCTGGGGCTTCTATTGGTCCAATTTGGTCCAATAGAAGCTTTTCCGGGGCTTCTATTGTTCCAAATTGGACCAATAGAAGCCTTTCAGGGGCGGGGTTGACATCAGGGATGACGTATGGGGCGGGGCTAGTGACGTGGGAGGCGGAGTTCGTGATGTGGAAGGCGGGGTTAGTGACGTGAGAGGCGGGGTTAGTGACACAGGGTGGGGTTGTGATGCGGGGGCGGGGTTAGTGACGCAGGGGCGGGGTTCGGTGACGCGGAAGATGGGGATTGGCTACGGGCGGTTTTTGGGCTGGTTTACGGCTGTTTCGGGCTGGGAAAATTTTTCCCAGCTGGCAACCCTGACGGTCAGCAGTGGGTTGAGATCCTGGGGAACTAGGTTCAATTCCCTCTGCAGCTCTGTGTGACCCTGGATAAGCCACTTAGCCCTCCATTGTCCCCCAGGTACAATATAATACTAGATTGTGAGACCATTAGGGACAGTATAAGTAACTGCAAAAGAAATAATTGTAAACTATTTATGTCTAGGCGGTATATAAATACTAAAATAACAAAAATAATAAACCTATATGTTGGCATTTATGCCACAGTTCCCTTGGTGTGAATAGTAACATAATAGATGATGGCAGATAAAGACCTGTACGGTCCATCCAGTCTGCCCAACAAGATAAAATCACATGTGCTACTTTATATTTATACCTGACCTTGCGTTATCCAAGCTGACTGGATAACACAGAGTTAACAAGGGAGAACTCAATACCTCATAAATAGGAGGCGATATGAACTCCCGCATTAATTCATTACAGGTATCACGCACTAATGAAAACACTAGCCCACAACTTGCAATTAAAACAACAGGAAAAGCCCTCAAAATATCACGTTTAATCTGAGCTTGGAACGCAGGAAAGGCATGTGCTAACCCACATTAAGACCAGTTTGTACACCTACAATAAAATGGACTGCTCTCATATGTTTGGATATGTCCAGTATATAGACAAATGGGTATTTTAACACAATGATGTTCTTCTAAAACACGAAATTCATACTTAACTATGAAGAAACCACAAAGAGCAGTTGGCTAGAAAACAAGTGGGCAAAACACATGGAGCATGGCTCATGGCAAACTGTGGCCCTGTTTACTAAGCTGCACATTATAGCGCCCACTAACGATAGAGACACCCATTGTATTCCTATGGGTGGCTCTAGCATTAGCGTGCGCTAAAATGTTTGCATGCCTACAGTGCAGCTTAGTAAACAGGGCCCTGTGTTTTGTGTCATAAGTGGAATCCACCAAACTACTAATTCGTTGCCAGAGAATGTGGTAAAGGTGGTTAGCTTAGCGGAGTTTAAAAAAGGTTTGGACGGCTTCCTAAACGAAAAGACCATTATTAAATTGGACTTGGGGAAAATATTTCTGGGATAAACAGCATAAAATGTTTTGTACTTTTTGGGGATCTTGCCGGGTATTTGTGACCTGAATTGGTCACTGTTGAAACAGGATGCGGGGCTTGATGGACCTTTGGTCTGTCCCAGTATGGCAATACTTATGTACTTATGTATGCAAATATACTGATAAACCCCTATTTTTCTTTTACCTTGGGAAGGCACCTAATTGCCTCAAAAATAAACCCTTAAAATTCCATGCTATAAACATAAATATAAATGTTGTAAAATATACAGTAAATGCTATTTTATATCAAAATGTGAGATAGGTTTTTCATTCATATACTTCTCATGACATGACTAAGGGCCCTGTTTACTAAGGTGCGCGCGCTAACCATGTAGGCGCCTAAAAGGATATTGTAGGCACGTACATGGTTAACATCAGGGGCATAGCTGCATGGGATCACGGGGACCTGGGCCCCCATAGATTTGGCCCCGGACCCCCCTGCCGACGACCCTCCCGACCCCCCCTCCCGCCACCAACCCTCCCCCGCCGTCGCCTACCTTTGCTGGCGGGGGACCCCAACCCCCGTCAGCCGAGGTCCTCTTCTTCTTGGCGCAAGGCTTCATTCTATTTCTGTGAGTCAGAAACAGAACGAAGGAAGAAGAGGACTTCGGCTGGCGGGGGTTGGAGTCCCCCGCCAGCAAAGGTAGGTGACAGCAACGGTGGGGGAGGGTTGGCGGCGGGAGGGGGTCAAAGTTGTTGGTGGTGGTGTTGGCGGCGGCGGCGGGTTGGCAATGGCAGGGGGGGTGGCGGCAGCGCCGGGGGGGGGGCTATAATGTGCCCCCTCACCTCAGGCTCTGGACCCCCCTCCCGCCGAAGTCTGGCTACGCCCCTGGTTAACATGCATACATGGTTAACACGCGTTAAAAATGTTAACACGCCTATAACGCCACTTAGTAAACAGGGCCTTTATAGTGCCATGAAATCTTGATTAATCTGAATTTTTCCTATTGTTTAATGGAATCTGTTTATCTGACCTTCCTTTGGGCTTCCAACGTGATATATTTTGGGCGATTTGTTTGAAGAGAATCAACAATTTATCATTCTGTGAAACTAAACATAATCAGAGATCCCTACAATAAATACATTTTCACAAGCTGGCTTCTTTTCCACCTTCTGCTTATCTGATTACTGTGAAATGCTTGACAACAAAAGATTGAACTTGGCCACTTAAGATGAAGGTGACAATTTCTGTCTCACAGTCATTTGCAACTAGTTGAACCATTCAAATTAGCATTTGCATTGGAACAGTGTGAGAATGTTAATAAAAAATTAATCCTTTACAAATGTAAATGGACTTATTCAGAGTGATACAGTAATAGATTGCTCTATGAATGCACATTTAATTGCATCTTTTAGAAAAAACGGCTCATCAGGAATGACAGGGATGTTAAAATAATTAATTGGAATTATACTACTTTACACAACTACATTCCTGATGAGATTTTAAAAGGAAATCAAAATTAAAAGAAGGAAAGAAGTAAGAATTTATATAACTTTGCAACCTTGAAAGCAAAGTAGGCTGACACGTATGAACAGTAAAATGTTTACTTTGAAGGCAAGTATTCAGATTACGGGTGGGCCTGGACGGGCCCAGGCCCAGCCACTTTTGCTCCAGGCCCACCCAGCCCCTTCTGCCCGCTCTCCCCGTTCGCGTGGTCTGCTCACTTTTACTGCCCTGAAGCGCCGTTCTCCCTCCAGCACCAGCGATTCCCATAGCCAGCCTTCTGCCAGAGCGCATCGTCGGGGCTTCTTCTCAGGCACGTCCCGCCTACTCTGCAACTTCCTGTGTCCCACCTTTGCGGAAAACAGGAAGTTGCAGAGTAGGCGGGACACGCCTGAGAAGAGGCTCCGACGATGCGCGCTGGCAGAAGGCTGGCTATGGGAATCGCCGGTGCTGAAGGGAGAACGGCGCTTCAGGTCAATAAAAATGACCAGAACTGACCATGTGCAGGGGGCTGTCGCGGGGGGGGGGGGGGGGGGGGGTTGCGGATGGAGAGGAAATGCGGCGGCGGCGGGCAGATGGAGAGGAAATGTGGTGGTGGCGGCGGCGGGCAGGCGGGCGGGGGGGGGGTGGTAGCGGGTGGAGAGGAAATGCGAAGCCTGTGCCCACCCAGTCCACCTCCAGGCCCATCTAAAAATTAAACTCTGGCTACGCTACTGATTGGAATATAGATAATTTGTCATCTAGAAATGCTGCGGGGCCCTTTTACAAAGGTGTGCTAAAAAATGGCTTGTGGTAGTGGAAGTGCGGGGTTTTGGGGGGGGGGGGGCATGCCAATCCATTTTTTAGCGTGCCAGTAAAAAAGGCCTTTTTAAAAAATTTTGTCGAAAATGGACGTGCAGCAAAATGAAAATTGCCACGCATCCATTTTGGGTCTGAGACCTTACCGCCAGCCATTGACCTAGTAGTAAAGACTCACACGGTAACCGGGCGATAATGACCTACGTGTGCCAAATGCCACTTGGCACGTGTCTGTTACGCTCACCCAAAAATAAAAAATATTTTTCAATGTGCGTATCGGACAAGCGCCAAAAATGAAATTACCGCAACAGCCACACAGTAGTCGGTTGGTAGCTCCATTTTGACACGCGTTGGGCGCGCATAGATGCTTACGCAGTTTAGTAAAAGGACCCCTGTGTTTCCCATTTACTGCCAGCTGATTTCTACTGCGAGCTAAAAACATTACTGCAGCTTAATAAAAGACCTTTATATATTTAATGCTGCTAATTACAGAGACTGACATCTCTGTCATCAAGTTAGGGGATAATTCCCTTAATCCTTCCTAGAAATGGCTGGCCAAAATTAGTCTTTTTTAAAAAATACTTATATTCATTTTTAGTGAGAAACAACCATGACTACAATAAATCAGTCTTACATTAACCAATAAATCTCCTTAAATGGTCTAAAAGTCAGAAAGGGTAACTCTATAAATAGATAATATTAGACCCAGCCGTAGAATTATTCAATCAATAACAAAATTCAAGTCCAAACTTCATTTATATTCCAACCGTACAAAACTTTATTCATTATCGTCCAAACACATTCTTATATTTATTACTTCCTGCTTTGTATTCTCTAGTTTGTAACTTCATACTTTAAGAACTCTTCTCATTTCAGTTGAAAACACTTGCGTGTCTTTATACACCAAATTTCTTAAAGTGCAATAACCGGACAACCTTCACCACCTACGTGTGACATGTTTCGCCAATCACTGCTTCAGGGTGTGGTCTGAATTCTGAGAATAAAACATAAGATCACCCTCTAATGCATTGTTGTTGGTGGTCAAAACATGTATTAAACAGTCTTTCACCAAATATTCAGTTAGAATTTGAACCACACCCTGACGCAGCGATTAGCAAAACATGCCGCGTGTAGGTGGTGAAGAGTTCTTAAAGTATGAAGTTACAAACTGGAGAATAAAAAGTGGACTTGAATTTTCTTATAAATTGATTGAATAATTCTACTGCTGGGACTTACATCAATCAATAGCACTACAAGCAATAAATAATAAACCTTAAACCATACATATTCAAGATTTTCTGGTATTTTCTTCAATTCATTATCCTCTGAATTCTATAAAAGTTTCTAAAAATTGCACAATTAGTGCTCATAATTGACATTTTAACAAGCAATTATTGGTGCTAATTGGATTTAATTAAAATGTGTGTGTGTAAATTTAAGCATGGGTTCCACGTATAAAGGTCCAAAAAGGGGGCGTGTCCATGAGAGAGACATGAACAGATTTGGGCGCTCTTTTAATTTATGCAAGATGGACCATTGGTCTGACCCAGTATGGCTACTCTTACGTTTTTATGTTTCATTGGTGTAAATGGTTGCACCTAAATTAGCTGCAATTCCAGGCACTAAGTACTATTCTATAAATGGCACCTAAACATTGATTTTGTAGGCATTATTTACATAATTTAGTCCTGGGTCTTATTCTAGAAAGGTCATGCTCCTAAATTTATACTCCTAAAATAGGAGCATACTCTATGCTCCAAAATAGATTATGCTCCTAATTTAGGAGCATAACCTTTATAGAATTAGGACCATATATCTTAATGCTGAGAATGTTCCATGGAATTTAAATCCATTCACTTAGCGGTAAGGTCTCATGCATTAACCGGGCGCTAATCGTCAACACATGTACACTGCCAATTACCGCCCTGTTAGCGCTCCACATTCAAAAATAAAAATATTTTCGAATGTGCGTAAAAAATAGAATTTCCGCCCCGGGCCATGGAGTAGCCGGATGGTCGTTCCAAATTGACGTGCATTGTGCGCGCATAGGCACCAATGTGGCGTAGGAAAATGGCCCATTATATTGTTGTTCTTGTAAGAAAGCCGAGGAAGTCACGCTTGTTTAATACTTTTCATCAGGACAGGCAGCCCACCTCCTGTCACTTGTTCCGTAGGCGTTCTCTATTCCTTGCAATATATTTATTAGGATGTATTTACCGCCTTTTTGAAGGAATTCACTCAAGGCGGTGTACAGTAAGAATAGATCAAACATGAGCGGTAGGCAATTAGAGCAGTAAAAATATTCGAACAACAATACAAAGTATGGCATGGTATACTACTTGCAATGACAACACAATATGTACTTGAACATTATATAGTAGTAGTAGTAGTAGTGAAGGGTAAAGCAAAGTTGTAACATATAGATGAGTAAGAAAGTAGGAAGAATTAGAAAGTAAGGTGATTGATTTGAAGAAAGTTGCACGTGAGGTCAGAGAGATGGTTAAATATTTTCTCAGCTAGGGTAGGAGTGGATAAACATGTCCCGCTGCAGTATGTGCAGCCCGAGTCAATCCTTGTGTGTGTGAGTGAGACTAACAAGTTAGTTACTTCTTCCATTAAAGGTTTGGTTGAAGAGCCAAGCTTTCACCTGCTTCCTGAAGTAGAGGTCGTCTTGTGTTAAGCGGAGCCTTTCAGGCAATGCATTCCAGAGTGTGGGGGCTACTCCGGAGAAGGCTTGCTTGCGGGTATCACATCGTGTAATGTCTTTTGGAGAGGGTGTAGTTAGTGAAAGTTCCACTTAGAAGACAGATTACCCAGACTGCCCGATAAAAGAACAAACTTCCCTTGATCTGTCTAGCAAGAATAAAAGTCTCTGAAACAATATTAGCCTATCATAGGCATTTGCTTGTCCTCTTACATTATTAACAACATACACATGCTGGATTGAAGGCTTGCAATGCCAGTAGATGCATGATCCTTTACTCAAGTGATATCATCACTTCAAGAATTCAGTTGTTCTATGTGTCTTATGATTCTGTGAAGTTGATTGATTTGCACCATCAAGACCCCTGTTGGGTCTTTTCTTTGGGTCAGTTTTGTTTCTGTGCCGAACTTTCAGCACTATTTATAGAATTTAGTCTAAAATGTATAACTATAGCATATACACATTTTGCTTTCTCAAGTAGTTCATATTCTGGAAATCAATTAATAGTAAAGTTAATTGAAAAGCATAAAATTAAAATTACTAATTGAACCAAATTATGTGTGATGGCCTTCCAGTTTATAATCATATTAGGTTAATATGGATTGAAAGCCTCCATATTTATAATGCAATACATCATTTACATAAGAACATAAGATTAGCCATACTGGGTCAGACCAATGATCCATCTAGCCCAGTATTTTGCTTTCAACAGTGGCCAATCCAGGTCACTACTACCTTGCAGAAACCCACATGGTAGCAACATTTCATGCTACCGATCCTGGGGCAAGCAGTGACTTCTCTCATGTCTATCTCAATAACAGACTTCTCCTCCAAGAACTTGTCCAAACCTTTTTTAAACCCAGATACACTAACCACAGTTACCACATCCTCTGGCAATGAGTTCCAGAGCTTAACTATCCATTGAGTGAAAAAATATTTCCTCCTATTTGTTTAAAAATATTTCCATGTAACATAATTGAGTGTCCCCTAGTCTTTGTATTTTTTGAAAGAGTAAAAAGTTGATTCACTTTTACCCATTCTACACCACTGAGGATTCTGTAGACCTCAATCATATCTCCTCTTCAGCCGTTTCTTTTCCAAGCTGAAGAGCCCTAACCTCTCTAGCATTTCCTCACACGAGATGAGTTCCACCCCCTTTATCATTTTGGTCACTCTTCTTTGAACATTTTCTAATTCTGCTATATCTTTTTTGAGATATGGCGACAAGAATTGAACGCAATACTCAAGGTGAAGACGCACCATAGAACAATGCAGAGACATTATAGTATTCTTGATCTCATTTACCATCCCTTTCCTAACAATTCCTTGCTTCCTGTTTGCTTTCTTGGCCACCACCACACACTGGGCAGAAGATTTCAGTGTACTGTCTATGATGACACCTTGATCTTTTTCTTGGGTGCTGATTCCCAAGGTGGACCCTAGCATCAGGTTACCATGATTTGGGTTATTCTTCCCAATATGCATCACTTTGCATTTGCCCACATTAAATTTCATCTGCCATTTGGATGCCCAGTCTTCCAATTTCCTTCTTGCAATTTTTCACAGTCCACATGTGTTTTGACAACTTTGAATAATTTTCTGTCATCTGCAAATTTAATCACCTCATTTGTCATTCTGATTTCCAGATCATTTATAAATATGTTAAATAGCACTGGCCTGATTACCGCCGGGTTAGCACTGTGCTAGAAAAACATTTTACCTGCACGCTGGAAATGGCGCACGCTCGAGCCGGAATTTCAGTCGGCAGCCATATTGGGCCAGTGGGAGTTCTGATTTAGCGCGCAGTAAGCCCGCATTGGGCTTACCGATCCATTGTAAAAGAGTCCCTCAGAGTTCAGTATAAATAGTTACTACAAGATGCACTAAGGAGAGAAGCCATCAACATGGACAACTGTTAAGTCAGATTATTTTAGCACAGGGTCTCATTGCATAAAATGAGAACCTGTGCTAAAATAACCAGACTTAACAGAAGCCCGTGTTGATAACATCCCCCCTCCTTAATATTTATCTGAATATTTGTATTCATATGACTTTATAGAAATGTTAATTAACCTGCAAAATAATAATAATTAATAACAATAATAATGTGTTCTTTCAGGAGATACTAATTTTTATAGGGGTCCTCTTACGAAGACATGTAGGCACCTACATGCATACAACGCAAGTCAAAGAACTACCTCCTGGCTACTGCGTGCCCCAGGCAGTAATTCTAATTTTTACGCATGTCCAAAACGCGCAGCAGAAAATAATTTCTATTTTCTATCACGTGGCGCTAACCGGGTGGTAATAGGCAATGTACATGCGCTGATGATCAACGCCACCTGAAATTAAACATGACCAAAACCGAGCTTCTCATTTTTCCCCCCAAACCCATCTCCCCCCCCCCCCCCCCCCCCCCCCCGTTTTCTATTTCTGTTGATGGCTCTCTCATTCTCCCTGTCTCCTCAGCTCGAAACCTTGGGGTCATCTTTGACTCTTCTCTCTCCTTCTCTGCTCATATCCAGCAGATCGCCAAGACCTGTCGTTTCTTTCTTTACAACATCCGTAAAATCCGCCCCTTTCTTTCCAAGCACTCTACCAAAACCCTCGTCCACATGCTTGTCACCTCTCATTTAGACTACTGCAATCTGCTTCTTGCTGGCCTCCCACTTAGTCACCTCTCCCCACTCCAATCGGTTCAAAACTCTGCTGCCCATCTCGTCTTCCGCCAGGGTCACTTTACTCATACTACCCCTCTCCTCAAGTCGCTTCACTGGCTCCCTATCCGTTTTTGCATCCTGTTCAAACTTCTTCTACTAACCTATAAATGTACTCACTCTGCTGCTCCCCAGTATCTCTCCACACTCGTCCTTCCCTACACCCCTTCCCGTGCACTCCGCTCCATGGATAAATCCTTCTTATCTGTTCCCTTCTCCACTACTGCCAACTCCAGACTTCGCGCCTTCTGTCTCGCTGCACCCTACGCCTGGAATAAACTTCCTGAGCCCCTACGTCTTGCCCCATCCTTGGCCACCTTTAAATCTAGACTGAAAGCCCACCTCTTTAACATTGCTTTTGACTCGTAACCACTTGTAACTCGCCTCCACCTACCCTCCTCTCCTCCTTCCTGTACACATTAATTGATTTGATTACTTTATTTTTTGTCTATTAGATTGTAAGCTCTTTGAGCAGGGACTGTCTTTCTTCTATGTTTGTGCAGCGCTGCGTACGCCTTGTAGCGCTATAGAAATGCTAAATAGTAGTAGTAGTAGTAGTAAATCAATGGGTGGCGGTAAGGTCTCAGGCCAAAAGTGGGCACGCACCAATTTTTATTTTGCCGTGGATCCATTTTCAGCCATAAAAAAAGGCCTTTTTTTGCAGGTGCACTGAAAAATGGACCCGCGCACATCCAATACAAGAGTCTACACCAGCACAGGCCATTTTTTGGTGCGCCTTAGTAAGAGGGACTTTAACATTTTTGTAAACAACCACAGCACCCATGGTAAGCAAAAAAAAAAGCCACTTAGGAAAGCAGGTCCTTTTTGTGGGGGGGAAGGGGGGAGCTAAACTCCCGGCAGTCATCAAAACAAGTGCTAAAGTGGTGTAGCACAAAGATACCGTGCCATACATTCCAGTTAAATTACAATAAGTTGTCTGTATAATGTGTGTGAAGGCTTTTTTTTTTCTTTTTTTTAATTAGGAGACACTACTGAATAGGGAATTAATGTCAAGATTCCTAGTCACTTAAAAATGATAAACACACTTGGCAAAGTAAAATATAAATTAAAAATATATAAAATGTAAATTTGCAAGATAGTACTTTCTATGTTTATTGCCAGGAATAATATTAATAAAAGTGAACTAGCATGAAATGTTCATGAATATGCATTACTATTCAAATCCATTTATGGCATAATAGTTATGAGTTGGTTAGTAATTCATGTTTTAAATCGTATTGGCATTTATTTAGGGGACCTTTTCCTAAGCCACGTAAGGTTCCACACGTGCCCAATGCGCGCCAAAATGGAGTTACTGCTCGGCTACCATGTGGCTCTTGCGGTAATTTCAATGTTGGCATGCGTCCAATATGCACGTCTGAAAAATAATTTTTATTTTCGGACGCGTGTATTGGACGTGCGCCATGTGGCATTTGATGTGCAAAGGTCATTCTCCAAAGACAAGCAGGCTGATATTCTCACAAGTGGGTGACGCCACGTCGGCCCCGGAGGATTTTAAAGCAAAATCTCAAAATCTCTTTACGGCGTTCCGTCGCGCGAGCGATCGTACTGCGCATGTGCGCACACCTATTCCCGCTCGCCGAGCGGACACGCCCCTCAGTTTTTCTTTTTCCGCGTCTGAGGAGACACGGAGTTCGTTAGGGCTTCGTGTTTTCTTCAGGTCTTCGGAGTAAATCTCTTTTTTATTTTTTCATTTGTACTTTTTATGGCAGGCTCATTGTGGCTTATATATACAGGTATTTTTTGTACCTGAGGCAAGAAAAAATTTAAGTAATTGCCAGAGTCACAAGGGGCTGTGCCTCAACGAAGCATATAAGCTTCTCTTTTTCTTTTTTCTTGAAAGTGCTGGTATATTGTTATCTGTGGGCTCTCTCTAGCCAGCAAATAAAACAAGCCCACATTTTTTGATCCATTTATTAAAACTTAAACAAATTGCTCTCGAGAGCTGTGAGAGCCTGCTTCAGCACACTACTGTGTTTGAGCCTCACAAGTGGTGAAGGTGTATGTCACAGGAAAAACCAGGAACCTAAGCAGGTGCATCCCTGGTCAGCCACTGAATGGGCAGCCTGGTGACACAATATCAGTGGTGTAACCTTTGAAGTGAGTCTCCACCCGTCTCGGCGTCTCCTGCTCTGCAGGTCATTCGGACGCATCGGCGGAAGTGTCTTGGGCCGGATCATCTCCCTGTGAAGCGCAAGTAGTGTCTCAAAGTACCGAGACGTATTCTACTCTGCCAGGGATGCCCAAAGGACCGGATCATCTCCCTGTGAAGCGCAAGTAGTGTCTCAAAGACGAGACTTATGCTACTTGTCAGGGATGCCCAAAGGAGTTTCTGGAGTCCGACAGAGACCGATGCACGCTGGGTATAGTTATGCATCGAGTAGGTCTCCACCTGCCTCGGCGCCTCCTGCTTGGCAGGTCATTCGGGCGCATCAGCGGGTGTCGGTACCATCGGTGCCCAGAGCTTTGCTCCCTCTGTTATGGAGGTATTCGGGCTTCAGACATCAGTCGGTGCCGAGAGCGTTGCTCCCTCTATTATGGAGGTATCCTGGCATTGGACGTCGATACACCGCATCGGTACCGGGTATCATCGGTACCGGGTGTCATGGGTACCGTCGGTACCGAGTATCATCGGTACCGGGTGTCATGGGTACCGTCGGTACCGAGTATCATCGGTACCGGGTGTCATGGGTACCGTCGGTGCCGAGTATCATCGGTACCGGGTGTCATGGGTACCGTCGGTACCGAGTATCATCGGTACCATGGGTGCCGTCGGTACCGAGTATCATCGGTACCATGGGTGCCGTCGGTGCCGAATGTCACCGGTGCGTCGGTACCGAGGAGTATCGGTACCGGGAACATTGGTACCATGGTTGGTGCCATGGGTCCCGTCGGTACCGGTACCATCGGTACCATGGATTCCGTCGGCACCGGGTATCATCGGTACCATGGGTACCATCGGTGCCGAGTGTCTTCGGTGCATGGGCACCATCGGCACCAGGTATCACCATCGGCATCAGATATCATGGGCACCATCGATCACAGGTATCATCGCCCATCGGTACCGAGTATCACGAGTACCATCGGTATCAGGTATCGTCGGTACCATGGATAGGTATCATGGATACCGTCGGTACATGAGTACCGTCGATACCAAATATCATGACCAGGTACCATCGGTACCATGGGTGCCATTGGTACCAGGTGTCTTGAGCACCGTCGATACCATGTGTACCATAGGTACCGTCGGTGCTGTTGGTGCCGAATATCATGGGTACCATCGGTACCACATGTCAAGGGTCCCTTCGGTACTAGGGTATCATGGGTACCATCGATACCAGATATCATGACTATCATCGGTACCAAGTACCATGGGTTCCATTGGTACCGGGGGTCATCGGTACCATGTGTATCATCGGCACCGTCGGTGCCATGAGTACTATCAGTACCATCGGTCACATCTCTGTTATGGAAGTCATCTGGCAGTCTGGTTTCGATTCCCTTGCATTGCCAGATGTTGTCCTTGGCTTCGAGACCATGGGTACCATTGGATGCCATGGATGCTACCGCCTCCCGCGGCATTTAGCTTTTCAACTGGTCTCCTTCACCGATGCTGCCTCTGGTATGGGTGTTCGCTCGTAGAACTTACCGCGCCTCCATACCTTGGCTTCCAGGCCCAGAAATGCATGTTAAGAACAGCCATTTTGCTACAGGAGAACATATTTTTCCATAGCTGTTCTGTAGAATTGTATGTATGACAGTTGCTCTATACTGGTCAATGTTTGCATCTGAGCTGCTCTGTTTGAGTAGTTGGCTCAGTTCAATGATGGTTCATCTGATGAACATGAAGGTCATGGGGTTTTCTCTGCTGAGAATCCTCTAGATCCTCTATTTGTCTTGACACATTACAATGGAGATTGTCAATCAGCCCAATGCCAGATGCTCGAGGTCCTGGACTACCATCTTCAACTCAGAACTGATAGCAGTTCTAAGAACTTGCTTCGGCGCCCCCGAGGCCAGAGCATACATCCTTAGCCTCCTTTGGAGAATGGCGTACCAGGCTGGCATGATCGCGTCCAAGACCAAGTCCTGCCAGATCTTTATGAACATTCCCACCGGAGTAGGCTACATCTTTTTTCCAAGTGTCGCAAGTTCCTGTCCAATGGCGTTTTCATCACTTGTATTGTAACACCTAGATTTCTGCTCTAGGTATGGTGATGCGCAGACTCTCATGATTGTGTGCCTCTCACCTGGAGGAGGAGACTCAGCAGAAAATTGTTGATATGCTGTGCATACACTTCCTCATCTCGGAACTTCTTTAAAGAGATCAGCACGCTCGTTCTAGTCAGCGGCGTGCACCTAATCAGGCTCCTGCAGCTATTCCGCAGGAACCAGAGAGGGGTTTTGGAGTGGCTCCAATTCAGCATAGCCACTATATATAAAAAAAAAAAAAAAACAACAAATGTCCGTACCGGCCAATCTGCCTGTCGGGGGGAAGTTCAAATATTCTCCACCACAGGTGACTTCTATATCCTCCAACCGGGGGGTTTTTTCAAATAGTCCGGTTAGGATACATTCTCAATCTGGAATCAAACCCTCCACATTGTTCATTGGAAATTTAATCCTTTAGCTTCCATCAACAGTGAGTACTTGCAGAGGAACTCTCTGCCTTTCTCAGTACCAATGCAGTCGAGCCTGTTCCACAAGGGTAAGAAGGATTGAGTTTCTATCCCAGGTCCTTCCTTGTGGGTTCCATCCCATCATAGACATAAGGGGCCTCAACAGATTTCGTTCAGGATGATTTCCCTGGGCATCCTTCTTCCCATACTTCAGGAAAACGAATGGTTATGCTCTCTGGACTTACAAGATACTTCTACTCACTTTGCGTCCAGAGTATGTTTTTCCTAGTGCCTAGCTGTTGTTGCAGCGTATCTTCATGGACTGGGAGTGCAAGTGTTCCCTTAACACGTTGATTGCCCGTCTCAACAGATTACAGCACAGTAATATTGAGACTTCTAGACACATGGCTTCCACAGTTCACGTCACTCCCTTGACACTTTTGCACATCTAGAGGATGTAACCCAACTGTTCGCCAGTCTTCGGAATTCCCCTCAGAGGTGGTTAATTCTCTCCATTTTGATTCTGAGGTGTCCAGTCCACCTTACTCAGTCAAAAGCTGCTGACGAAGGTTGCATCCCTCCTGGCTATCCAACCTAATTATTTTAATCAACCACACAATCGGGTTGTGATGTACTCGATAACAAAGGAGTACTGGATCTTGTCCTCTGAGTCAAGATGCCATGCAGATGTAGCGGTGGGCTCGCCAACGCGGCTTGTTTTCTCCAAGCCATTTATCTAATTGGCATAAACAGCAGTCTGGCCGACAGGCTGAGCAACTTAGTTCAATCACAAAGTCCCTCAGTTCTGTTCCAGGCTGCAGGTTCACGGCAGACTACCATCGGATGCCTTTCTCCTTCTTTGGGGGACAAGTTTTCTGTATGCGTATCCTACCATACATCTGGTGGAAAAGACTTTGCTGATTCTCAAGCAAGATTGTGGAGCCATGATTCTGATTGCTCCTTTCTAGCTACGTCAGATACGATTCCCTCTTCTTCTGGAGTTGGAATGTTTTCCAGCTCTCATTACGCAGAACGAGGGGGCACTTCTACATCCCAACCTCCAATCTATGGCTCACACGGTCTGGATGTTGAGAGTGTAGGTTTCGTTGACTTTTCCAGAAGAGTGTCTCCCGACTCTTGCCTGCTTCCAGAAAAAGATTTCACAAAGAGGTGTTATTCTTTTCATGGAAGAGGTTTGCCGTCTGGTGTGACAGCGAGGCCCTAGATCCTGCCTCTAGTCTTATACAGACCTTGCTTGAGTTCTTTCTACACCTGTCTGAATCTGGTCTCAAGACCAACTCGGTCAGTATTCATCTTCGTGCAATAAGAGCTTATCATCAACGTGTAAAAGGTCAGCCTTTAGCTGTCCACTTCATGACGTTTACTTCTCCCACAGTATTGAGAGAATTCCTTGTATGTGTCTAAGGGGGATTATTTCTGTTGGGCTTAGCACCCCCAATAATTTTTACAGTTGGCTCTTATGCTTCGGTCAGAGCCCCTATCACTCCTTATTCAGTATCTTGGGGTCTCAATGTCGTTTTCATCCAGCTGCTGCAAGCTCAATTCGGGCCACTGGATTCCTGTCATCTGAAGTATTGGACCTGGAAGGTCATTTCCTTGGTGGCTGTTCCTTCAACTCGAAAGGTCGGTGAGCTTCAGACTCTAGTAGCTCAAGCTCCTTACCTTACTTCTCATCTTAACAGAGTAGTTCTTCGCATGCAGCCAAGGTTCTTACTGGCGCTGGTATCAGAGTACCATCTGATCCAGTCAATTGTCTTCCCAACATGCTTTCTCCCTCATCTTACAAGCCCTGGCGAAAGCAAGCTGCGCACTTTTTGCGTGGAGCAGACGAGCTCCCTCGGAAGGTCTGCCCAGTTGTTTATTTCTTTTAATGCCAGTTGCTGTCGGAAACCGCATCATTTCTTCTTAACTGGCAGATTGCATCTCCTTCATTTTTGTCCAAGCTGGACTGACTCTAGAGGGCCATGTCACGGCTCACAAAATTAGAGCCATGGCTGAATCGGTGACTAATCTAAAATCAGTCACTATTGAAGGGATCTGCAAAGCTGCGGCGTGGTCATCAGTCCACACATTCACATCTCACTACTGCCTTCAGCAGAATAGCCGACGCGTCAGTCGGTTTTGGGCAGTCGGGGCTGCAGAACTTCTTTGGGGTTTAGAATCCAACTCCAACCCTCCTAAGCCCATGTTTGTTCTGTTCCAGGCTACACTCATTTAGATGTTTCTCCTTTTCAGGTCAATTTTTATTCTGGCCTCGCCGTTGCGAGACTCTATTGACCACTGTTTGTTGTGTAAGCCTGAAAGCTTGGGATACCCCACTTGTGAGAATATCAGCCTGCTTGTCTTTGGAGAAAGAGTAGTTACTTACCTGTAACAGGTGTTCTCCGAAGACAGCAGGCTGCATATTCTCACAAACCCTCCCACCTTCCCCTTTTGGAGTTGTCTCCTCCATCTTTTGGATATAACTGAGGGGCGTGTCCGCTCGGCGAGCGGGAATAGGTGTGCGCACATGCGCAGTACGATCGCTCGCGCGACGGAACGCCGTAAAGAGATTTTGCTTTAAAATCCTCCGGGGCCGACGTGGCGTCACCCACTTGTGAGAATATGCAGCCTGCTGTCTTCGGAGAACACCTGTTACAGGTAAGTAACTACTCTTTACTGCCCGGTTACTGCGTGAGTCTTTACCACTAGGTCAATGGCTGGTAGAAAGGTCTCAGACCCAAAATGGACACGCGGCAATTTTGATTTTGTCGCACGTCCATTTTTGGCAAAAATTTTTAAAAGCCTTTTGTACAGACGTGCCGAAAAATGGACCGGTGCGTACCCAAAACCTGCTCCTACACTACAGCAGGCAGTTTTTCAGCACACCTTAGTTAAAGGACCCCTTAAGAAGGTCTGTTGGCATTTATTTAAGCAGGTATATAGGGGACAACGTAGCAGAGTGAGATAAGATAGGTATGTAATCATGCTTCACCCTATGTACCAACCGTTTTTCATGTCTTATGGGGGGGGGGGGTCTTTTACAAAGGCACGCTAGTGTTTTTAGCATACACTAAGTTTTAGCATGCACTAAACGCTGGAGACACTCATAAACACACTTATGCCCTGGGGCAACTTTATGTGCCTGAGTAAGAAACTGTTTTACCTGCAGAAGATGGACGTCCATCCTTCGTTTTGATAATATGGTCGGGGACGCCCAAATCATGAAATTTAGGTCGACCTTAGAGATGGTCATCCCCGGTTTTCAGTGATAATGGAAAGCAAGGACGCCCATCTCAGAAATGACCAAATCCAAGCCATTTGGTCGTGGGAGGAGCCAGCATTCGTAGTGCACTGATCCCACTAACTGAATGGAAAAAGCCCTTCCCTTACCGATCCGGAAAGGAACGGGCATGCATGAAGGAAATTGCATGCAAACGTGCTGCTCGCTGTTAACTCATTTGCACACGATTTTCTTATTTTTTCCATTATCTGCCGAGGACGCCCATCTGTTAACCATGCCCCCGTCCCACCTTCTGTACACTGCCGACAAACCCCCTTGAACTTTGGTCGTCCCCGTAACGGAAAGCAGTTGAGGACGCCCAAAATTGCTTTCGATTATGCCGATTTGGGTGACCTTAGGAGAAGGACACCCATCTCCCGATTTGTGTCGGAAGATGGACGCCCTTCTCCTTCGAAAATAAGCGGGATAGTTGAAAAGAGGACATGACCATAGAAGGGGTGTGAGCATTTCTAAAATCTATGCACGTTGTTATAGAATACACCCGCTCTGGGGGAAATTCTATATATGGCGCCTAAAAAAAATCGGCAGTGAAATCAGTGCCAAGTGTATGCTATAATCGGCGCCTATATTTAGGTGCCAATTATAGCATACACTTAGCTGAAATTTCAGCGCCTAAATCTATGTGCATCCATTTACACCAATGAAAATATGGCATAAATCCCGGCAAGTAAATTTAGGCCATATTCTATAACTAGGCGTGTAAATTTCAGAACACCCACAAAATGCCCATTTCCCACCCATAACCATGCCCCTTTTTGCCTGCACACGTTAGAAGGTTGGCACACATCGTTACAGAATACACTTAGCGAGTTGTGCGCCTAAGTTCTAATCAGTGCCAATTAGTGCTCGTTATTGCTTGTTAAGTGCTGATATCAGCACTCATTAACTTGTTCAGCTTGTTAAGTTACGCACATTGTTATAGAATCTACGCCAATAGAGAATCTGAGGTCCTGTGCCTAATTTAGGCATCAGGATTTGCGCCAAGTAAAACATGGCATAAATGGCCATGATCAAGTGGAGAAGCAGTCAGCATATTCCATATACAGTAACATGCGGAAATTTAAGCCTATGCTATAAAATCTAGGCATACTTTAGAAAATACGCCTAGGCGTATTTTTTTTCATGTGGAATTTTCAGGCACAGTATAAAGAATCTAGCCCTTAGTGTGTGCTAATGTGACTGCACTAGCTGGTTAACACTTCCATGCCCATTATCCCCAGGATTCTATATATCACTCGTTAATTTCCGCACAGACATTGAGGTGTATTCTATAACCATGCGGGTAACTTAATTGGTTAACTAGCTAATCAGCGCTGTCGATTGAATATTAACAAGCAATTATTAGCTCTAATTGGCATTAATTAAAATTTACACATACAACTCGCTAAGTCTATTCTGTAATGTGGTGCTCTTAAATTCTAAGTCACATAGTTGAAAAGGGGGCGTGGCCATGGGCAGGGCATGATTGTTTCTAACATCTATGTGCTTTGTTATAAAATACACCTGCTCTGCATCTAATTTAGGCATCAGAATTTACGCCAAGTAAAATATGGCGTAAATGGCCGTGACTAAAGTTGGTTGTGTGGAGAGGTGCTCGGCATATTCTATATACCGCTTGGAAATCTAAGCCTATTTTATAACATAAAGGTGTGCTTTAGAGAATACATCTAGGCGCATTTTTTTTCATGCAGGATTTTCAGGCGCCATATACAGAATCTAGCCCTATATGCCCATGACACACCCCCTGCAAAAAATATTTTTAAAAACTAGTTAGCGCACGAGTTAGCGTATTTTGACAGGCAAACGCATTTTGCAGGAAGCATTTTTACCCACTTTAAGCACAAATCAGCACATAATAATAAGGGTCTCTGGGAAGAGGAGAATACTTTATATGTGAATGTAACTCAAGATATATAAAAAACTACAGCCCTCACAGCGTACCTTGAAAAAAGCCACAGCGCGATGGCTGAAAAGTTGGTTCCACTTATTCAGACCTAGAAGACCTGGACAACTGCAACAATCTGAATATATATGATTTTTTTTTTAATGTCAAGACTGAAAAACACCCACAACTGCTCCCCACATCGGCTGAATTTTTACCTAATAGTTGGTAATCCTTCAGGGGAAAAGAAAGATCAGAGAATACATCCACTCGCGGCAGCCATCTTGTATTCTCTGTGTAGAGTGATTTCACTTAATTCGAGTGTTTTAAACTTCAACAATTCAATTGGCCATATAGTATACTTAAATGTCTCTCTTCTAATGTCTTTGTTTAGAAAAAAAGAAAATAATTTCTGCTATTTTTAGACATGAACAATGAAAAATTGATTTCTTATACACAGTGCAAAAAATTGTATACTTTTCTTCTTTCTCAAATTACTGAAGTCTAGGCGCCCTGTTTACCAAGATGCGCTAAGGGTGAACTAGTGCTTTTAGCGCACGCTAAATGATAAGTCACCCACAGGAACATATGGGTGACTCTAGTGTTTAGCCCGCAATTTTAGTGCTTGCTAAAAATGCTAGCGCACCTTAGTAAACAGTGCCCTACATCAGGTGTGCACATAATGCATTTTTTTCTGACCAGATTTTACAGATTAATTGCCATTTCTCATTTATTTTTTAGAAAAGAATATACACCGCACCATTCAATTTATTTTGGCTCCACTCTATAAATGCTAGCAGCTATTAATCTGTCTACAGAATGGCACTATACTGTCTGAATTTAATAAGGTTTTAGATGTCTGATTTATTGTTCATGAGCCAGGAAAATATTAGTTGGTGCTGACCCTTTATTTATATAAACTTCTCTAAGGACAGGCTTGACATTTTCTTTTATTGTGTTGCATATTTCATTCATCCTGAAATTTATTCACTAAGCTACATCTTGGGCCAGAATGTGCTACACCTTAGCTAACTTCTGCCTTGAAAAGCAAAAGGTAAAGCGGTAGAATTTAATGTAATACCTCAAGAACGGAGTCCATCCCATATTCCCAACAGAGATTTATCAAGCCAAATTGCTTTTTGACAGCACTTTTGATAGCTTCAACAAAAGCTATATCATTGGATCTAGAATCTTGTTCTGCTGCTTTAAATTACCATAATTCTTTTACTTAATTCTAGTAGTTTATCATATTTCCTAATCTCAGTATCTGTCCATTACTTTGCTAGTCTATGCAACAAACCAATGAGAATGTATTTTTCAAGGTTTGGTTATTAATTTGGGAAATTCAAAATAAAACAACGTAAGTATATTAAGATCAGCGGGAAAGATGAATAGATCTATCTGTCTATATTTATTTGAAAAAAAAAATACATTATATATCAAAGTAAAAATACAACAACTAAAATAATCAATGAAAGATGACATTATCTTCTAAACAAGCGTTGAGCTTGTCCCTCTCGACTGATGGAAAACTGACCTCAAAGAACTGCCATAGTTCACATTGTTTCCTAGCAACAGTTTCTCAAGCGAATTTTGAAAAGAACTTCAAATGAAGTATAAATGGCACTTGAGTCAATAATTCAGAACCTGTACCTAATTAGAACATCTCAGACTCTGCTTATACCTTCCTCAAGACAACTATCATCTTGAACTTTTTTTTTCCACCGGAATTGTGAGGACATATACATAAAGTTGCATATGCCTAGAAAAGTCTACCAGAAGAGGTGGCAGGGAAGTAGAAACAAAAGACATATTAAATAACCAGGCCTCAATGACAAGCCCAGCTGGATCATCCACAATCAATACACCAACCTCGAAGATCTAAGGGAATATAAATAGCTGTTGTGCATCTTTATCAAGTTATAGTAACCTCTGAAAAAAAAAATTGAGCTTAGCTACTCGAATCATCCAATTATATATAAATTATGCCTGGTATGAGGGAGTATTTTTCCTAAATTAAATCGACCACCACCACCACCACCAACAGCAACAACAAAAACTATATTTCCCAATTTTCAAAAGCACTATTTTGGGCAGCACCTGGGGCCATTCAGTGATATTCAACAGTATTATCCAGATAACACCACCGAAAATTATTACAGAACACTCTGGTGTTATCTGGACAGTGCTGGAGAAGTCCATGGGAGCTGCAAAGCCAGTCCTGCTAACCAGGTAACTATTCAAAGAGAGGGGCCCTTTCACTAAGACGCATATGCGCCTACGCGTGTACAATGAGCATCGAATTAGAATTACCGCCCAGCTACTGTACGCGCCGGGCGGTAATTCTAATTTTGATGCATGTCCAAAACGCGCAGCAGAAAATCATTTCTATTTTCTACCGTGTGGCGCTAACCGGGTGGTAATCAGCAGTGTATGCACGCTGACAATTACCACCCGGTTAACGCATGAGACCTTACCGCTTAGTCAATGGGTGGTGGTAAAGGCTCAGGCCCAAAATGGATGCATGCTGATTTTTATTTTGCCACACATCCATTTTTAGCAAAAAAGAAAAAAAAGGCCTTTTTTGCAGGCGTGCTGAAAAATGGAACTGCGCGCACCTACACCAGTGCAAGCCATTTTTCGGCATGCCTTAATAAAAAGGGTCCCAGAATTAGGACAGCAAAAGGGCCATCCTAAACTTATGAGCCTAGCTATCTGGACCAGCACCAACACTGACTGCAGAATCTGGATATTCTGTGCCAGCCCTATCTGGATACCAGTGTTGAATATCTGGATTTCATTTAGCAATGCTGACCACTCTGGCTGAATATTAACCCAATAGTTTATGCCATTTAAACACCAATAAACACCTATTTTTAGCACTTCCAAAAATAGCTAGCGGCACTTTTACTAAGCTATATTAAGCAGCTAGTTCAAGTTTTCTTGTGCGTAATGGCTACCACATATTAAAACTAGGTAGGGTGGTAAAAAACCTAGGCAGCTGCCTGAAGTGGGTAGGGATGGGTTGGGGCGGTGAATTGGGCAGAGTGTTGACTAATTGTGACAGCACGCAGGCCAGTGCCACAGTTACATACATGCCATCAAAATCCCTTTTTGGGAGCTACAAACTCCTCCTTAAATTACAGGTCAGGAACCTTGGGGTACAGCTAGACTCAACACTTACACTGCTTCCTCAAATTCAAGCAACCTTCAGGAGATGCCTTTAATAGCTGAGACAACTACACTGTCTTTCTTTGTACCTTGAGAAGGCAAGTGGTTCACACCATGATAATATCAAGGTTAGATTACTGTAATGCACTCCATATTGGACTACAACGAGTTTGCAATGGCTCCAATTGACTCACAATGTTGCAGCACAAATGATAGAAGGCTGCAAGTAATGTGATCACATCACACCATTTCTGCAAAAGCTTCAGGTACATGTAACTTAAATTCTACAATATGTGCTACCAGTACAACACGGCTAAATTTAAAACTTTATGTCTGGTCTTCAAAGCCCTTAAAGGAAATGGGCCAGAATTCTTGAAGAACAGGGTATCCCTCTAGACACCTCAAAGATCACTAAGGGGCCCTTTTATTAAGCTGCGCAGGTGCCTATGTGCGTCCTATGCACGTCAATTTTGAACTACCACCTGGCTACCGTGTGACCTGGGTGGTAATTTCATTTTGTTAAGCGCGGCAGCTAAGCGCGCCAGAAATTCTCTGGTGCACGGTGCTAACCGGGCAGTAATCGGCATTCTGCTCGCATAGACCATTGCTGCCCATTAATGTGTGAGACCTCACCACAAGGTCAATGGGTGGCAGTAAGGTCTCAGGCCCAATATGGATGCACCAATTATTATTTTGCAGCATGTCCATTTTTGGACACAAAAAGGCCTTTTTTTGCAGATCTGATGAAAAATGGACCTGCTCGTGTCCAATACACATGTCTACACCAGCGCAGGCCATTTTTCGGCACATCTTAGTAAAAGGACCCCCTAAGATCTTCCCAAGGAATATCTCTTTCAACACACACTTAAGAAAAGAAATCACATGATGTGATACCCGGCAATAAACCTTCTCTGGAGTAACCCTCTACTTTCTGGAAAGCTCTCCCAGAAAGGCTTTACTTAATGCAAGACTATGAGGCATATTTTCAAAGCACTTAGCCTTCCAAAGTTCCATAGAAACCTATGGAACTTTGGAAGGCTAAGTGCTTTGAAAATATGCCTCTATCTCTACTTTAGAAAACAGGTGAAAGCTTGACTCTTCTCCCAAGTCTTTAATGGAAGAAACCACTAACTAGCTAGTCACACACACAAGATGTTTTCATTTGTATTGTGTTGACATTGCAAGCAGCATTCTGTACCATAATGTGCATTATTTGAATATATTTAATGCTGTAATTGTCTATTGCCTATGTTCAGCTTATTCCTGCCTTACACTACCTTGGATGAGTTTCTTCAAAAAGGTGGTAAATAAATCCTAATCAATAAATAAATAAAAAGAAATAATTGACCGTAGTTTCCTCTAAGCTGTGCACAAATACAGCAGTACACAGAGCAGAGCAGTCACATCGCTCCACTACTCCAGCCAGGAGTAAAGAGAAGAGGAAATAATGTCATGCTTTGTCCACGCAATTCTTTGTAGACTCCTGGATCTGAAGAACACACATTTGACCATGCAAAGCCAAGGCCTGGGGAAAGGCGATCCACTACTCCAGCCAGGAGTAAAGAGAAGAGGAAGTAATGTCATGCTTTGTCCACGCAATTCTTTGTAGACTCCTGGATCTGAAGAACACACATTTGACCATGCAAAGCCAAGGCCTGGGGAAAGGCGATCCACTACTCCAGCCAGGAGTAAAGAGAAGAGGAAGTAATGTCATGCTTTGTCCACGCAATTCTTTGTAGACTCCTGGATCTGAAGAACACACATTTGACCATGCAAAGCCAAGGCCTGGGGAAAGGCGATCCACTACTCCAGCCAGGAGTAAAGAGAAGAGGAAGTAATGTCATGCTTTGTCCACGCAATTCTTTGTAGACTCCTGGATCTGAAGAACACACATTTGACCATGCAAAGCCAAGGCCTGGGGAAAGGCGATCCACTACTCCAGCCAGGAGTAAAGAGAAGAGGAAGTAATGTCATGCTTTGTCCACGCAATTCTTTGTAGACTCCTGGATCTGAAGAACACACATTTGACCATGCAAAGCCAAGGCCTGGGGAAAGGCGATCCACTACTCCAGCCAGGAGTAAAGAGAAGAGGAAGTAATGTCATGCTTTGTCCACGCAATTCTTTGTAGACTCCTGGATCTGAAGAACACACATTTGACCATGCAAAGCCAAGGCCTGGGGAAAGGCGATCCACTACTCCAGCCAGGAGTAAAGAGAAGAGGAAGTAATGTCATGCTTTGTCCACGCAATTCTTTGTAGACTCCTGGATCTGAAGAACACACATTTGACCATGCAAAGCCAAGGCCTGGGGAAAGGCGATCCTAAAATGCCATGCTTAGCCTGCACAATTCGTTTTACACTTCTGGATCATTGGTGAAACTTTGTAGAGAGTTGTGGTAGCCGTGTTAGTCCACTTTTAAAGGTAATCAAAAGAAATAAAACATGGAAAAGAAAATAAGATGATACCTTTTTTATTGGACATAACTTAATACAGTTCTAGATTAGCTTTCGAAGGTTGTGAAACTTTGTGAAAGAGGTAAGATTAAAAGTATACGAACCCAACCCAGATGATCAACAATTTGGCCTTCTTACAAAGAAAAAAAGCCTTGAAGAAGGAATGGTTGATTGACCAATTTGTCAGACGTGACTGAAAGTCTTCAGAAAGTGGGACTCGGAGACTTCGGAATATCTTGAAACAGCTGATGCTCTTCAGTTTATTAAGCAGATTTACAGATCCTGAATTGCAAGAATGGTCTGTGTTTGATACAGACTGTTTTGCTACTCTATCCAATATGGGTAACATTACCTTTCCACATCAACAGCATAACAGATTGTCTAACTGATACTGAAATTTGTTTAAAACAAAGATAAAACTTCCATTGAAAAGGGATTCTGTGAAGGTATTCAGAATTAAAATGACTTATATCTGACAAAATGAAAGTGGATGAGTACAAATGAATGAGGAAATTGCAACTGTCCATAAATGGTCTATATTTGATATTTTGTTTATGGCTTTGTAAACCTTAACTGTTGTTTATTTACTGTTAGCCACATTGAACTCGAGTATGTTTGGCATAATGTGGGGTATAAATGTATAAATAAATAAACTATGGGTCTCTTTTATTATGCTGTGCTAAGCAGTGTGGGTTTTACTGTGTGGCAGATGGTAGCGTGGTGCAAAGGGAGTAGAGGCTGACCATAGACTAAACCAATTCGGGAGATGATGTATAAAAACACTTTATTGAATATTCGAGGGACCCGACACGGCCCGTGTTTCGATGCACAAAGGCGTCTGCCTCAGGGGTCACAAAGGATGTTCTAAAAAATATACATTTGAACATTATACATTTAAAATAGAGAATTCTAAAAACAATTTTTAAAAAAACAATTTAAACATATATATTTCAAATAAAACCAAATTTAAAAAAAACCACATAAAAATGGAATCCGACTATGTGTTATCTTTGCATTCAACAGCAGACATATTGTAATTATATAGCATACTTTTAAGCAAACAAAATAAAATAAAATATAAGAAATCAATGATCAGTGGATTATGGGAAACCCTATCAATAAGATGGTTTAACCCATTGAACCTTTTTATAGTTATCTCATGTGAAGGAAGATGTTAGCATGGACATCTACTAAGTTTTACCACATGTTAAATCCAGCAAAGTAGTACAAAAATTTGTGCTAGTTTCTTAACTCAGATAGGGGTGGGAACCAGGAGTGACTTGAATGGATCAGAGAAGTGGCTGGCTATGGCATCTACTGCGTGGGTCATACCATACACTACCTGTCATGATTGCCAATTGTATAGCTGCACTTACTGCCACCTCAAGAGAAGGATCTAGGTGTAGCCACTCTACTGGCAGTTTGGTAGCATGGCAGCAGGTCAATTGTTGCAGGTCATTGGCCCCCAATCCAAACCCATTGACATCTAATACCCCCAAGCCCGCAATCCTCTTCCTCAACCCTCCACAAGCTCTCCAATATCTTCTCCAATACCATCTCTCTGATATGCCCTCTGATTCAAAGTCACCCACAACTTGGCAGGAAAGCCCTTCCCCTACCCCTCCCCAGTCCCATATCACCCAGGGGACTTACCCAGAGGTGAGTAGTCCCTCTCTGTTTCCACCCTACGCTGCTCTAGGAATCAAAATGGCTGCCATGAACGCTAGTGATATTGTCTTCATATACAGAAAGATACCCCCTAGTGGTAGTACCTTGAGACCACCACTAGGGGGTCATGGCAAGCCACTTTGATTCCTAGTGCCAGACAGAGCAGGAGAAGAGTGGGATCACTCCTGTACCAGTCCACTAGACTACTAAGTATCATCTCTAGGTGAGTCCTGGGTGTGGTAAGAGGACCAGAGGTGGGACAGTTGAGAACAGGGCTTTGGATTGAGGGAGGGTCTTAATGGAGAGGTGCGATCAGGATGTTTGGGAGAAGAGATTGGGTGGATCAGGAGGTTGGGGGATTAAATCTGGGGATGTCGGGAGGGCGGAATAGGATGTTGGAAGAATCAGTTTGAGCAGGAAAGATAAAAACAGTATGTTATACTTTCAAACTGATGTACCCCCCCCCCCCCCACACACACACACACACTGAGCTTTGTTATCAAAACAGATTTGACATAAGCACAGAATCAGAAGTTTTCATTTAAAAAAAAATAGCCTACTGTATTTTACAGGCATAAATTATTGATCTTTTGCACTGTTTACAAAAGGGTTGACTAGTTAAGTGGCAAAACTTAGGGGGTCTTTTATAAGGTGCACTCATGTTTTTAGTGCACGCTAAAAATAGGTGCATGCTAAATGTTAGAGATGCCAATGCATTCCTATGGGCGTCTCTAACGTTTAGTGCTCGCCCAATTTTAGCGGGCGCTAAAAACGTGAGTGCATCTTAGTAAAAATAGTTCATCAACTTCTCGTACTTACCTCAATTTACACCTTCCCAACTGCAAACGTATTAAATACAAGACCTCCTATGCATCCAGTTTCTCCTTTTTGGGCAGCCAGCTTTGGAACGCTCTGCCACGATCCATCCGAACAATCAACGGCCATCTACCCTTCAGAAAGATGTTGAAGACCCATCTCTTCAAGAAAGCTTACCCTAATGACCCAACTTAACTTTCAGCCCACCCACCTGATTTCTGTCCTGACGATTATTATACCTTAGACCATGTCTCCCAATCTCCTTACGCTCATCCCTCAAGCTTTTCTTCTCCATCCTTCCTACTCCTTACCCCTCCCAACCTCTTTTCCTTTTGCTCATCCTATCTTTGTTTACCTCTCCATGTTCAATCCACATATCCTCATAACCCTACTATTACTATGTTTACTACAACTTGTAATATTCTCCTTCAATACTTTGTAATTCTATTTACTATGTAAGCCGCATTGAACCCGCTATCTGTGGGAAAGCGCGGGGTACAAAGGTAATAAATAAATAAATAAAAGGCCCCCTCTATCTTTTATTTATAAACCTTGCCTAAAATATTTAGACAAGAAAAATGTTTTAGCTACTATACATTTTTTGTACATATCTATATCTATCTATCTATCTATATCTATTTATACACACACACATAAGCTTTTAGGAGATAACTGTACATAACTCAAGCCTTCCCATAATAATTTACCCCCTGTGTCTACTTTTGAACACAGAATACAAAATGTTCCATCTGGCTCTGAAGTGGATTCTAAAATTTCTTCACTTAACAAATTTCATTACAGTTCATAGGTGGCATCTGTACCACAGAGATTAAAAGAGATACTGGTACATTTCTAAGAAGTATATGAATCTTATAAACTGTAATTGCTTGGATGACATCCTGTATCCAATAAATACCACTGGCCTTCATTCTGCTCTCATAAAATAAATTAAAACAGTAAAACATGTACAGGTCAATATTCCAAAGGAGTTATGCAGCAATCAGCAAGTGCCAACTGCATAAGTCCTTTTGATTGAGTTTTTCTGCCCTCAGAATGCTGAAATTTTGACCAGGTAAAGGTAGTACAAAATTAGATGCTAAAATGCTGGATGCTAAACGTGAATTCCATATTGGCAATTACATGGAGGAGTGGCCTAGTGGTTAGGGTGGTGGACTTTGGTCCTGAGGAACTGAGTTTGATTCCCGGCACAGGCAGCTCCTTGTGACTCTGGGCAAGTCACGTAACCCTCCATTGCCCACCGCATTGAGCCTACCATGAGTGGGAAAGCGTGGGGTACAAATGTAACTAAAATAAATAACTGCCATTATAGACTAGTGTAAGTCAGAAGAGCTTCACTCATTTTTCAAAGTCCATTGTATATGAGAGAAGAGGAACCAGACATATAGGGGAGAGGGGAGTCAAGGCATAGGATGACCACACAGACAACAGACACCTGAGCATGCACCCTAACACAGCTCCTCCAAGTTACTGCCCCCTCTCAGCTGAGATCTACATGGATTTAGTGAAGGGAAATCTTGCCTCACCAATCTACAACATTTCTTCGAAGAGATGAACAAACATGTGGATAAAGGTCAGTCGGTTGATATTGTGTATCTGGATTTTCAGAAGGCGTTTGACAAAGTACCTCATGAAAGACTCCAGAGGAAATGGGAGAGTCATGGGATAGGAGGTAGTGTTCTATTGTGGATTAAAAACCGGTTAAAAGATAGAAAACAGTGAGTAGGGTTAAATGGTCAGTATTCTCAATGGAGAAGGGTAGTTAGTAGGGTTCCCCAGGGGTCTGTGCTGGGACTGCTGCTTTTTAACATATTTATAAATGACCTAGAGATGGGAGTAACTAGTGAGGTAATTAAATTTGCTGATGACACAAAGTTATTCAAAGTCGTTAAATCACGAGAGGATTGTGAAAAATTACAAGAAGACCTTACGAGACTGGAAGACTGGGCGTCTAAATGGCAGATTGCGTTTAATGTGAGCAAGTGCAAAGTGATGCATGTGGGAAAGAGGAACCCGAATTATAGCTACATCATGCAATGTTCCATGTTAGGAGTCATGGACCAAGATCTAGGTGTCATCGTTGATGATATGTTGAAACCTTCTGCTCAGTGTGCTGCTGTGGCTAAGAAAGCAAATAGAATGTTAGGTATTATTAGGAAAGGAATGGAAAACAAAAATGAGGATGTTATAATGCCTTTGTATCGCACTACGGTGCAACTGCACCTCGAATATTGTGTTCAATTCTGGTCGCCGTATCTCAAAAAAGATATAGTGGAATTAGAACAGGTGCAGAGAAGGGTGACGAAAATGATAAAGAGGATGGGACGACTTCCCTATGAGGAAAGACTAAAGCGGCTAGGGGTCTTCAGCTTGGAGAAAAGGTGTCTGAGGGGAGATATGGTAGAGGTCTACAAAATAATGAGTGGAGTGGAATGGGTAGATATGAAGTGTTTGTTTATGCTTTCCAAAAATACTAGGATTAGGGGGCATGTGATGAAGCTACAGTGTAGTAAATTTAAAATGAATCAGAGAAAATGTTTCTTCACTCAACATGTAATTAAACTCTGGAATTCATTGCCAGAGAATGTGGTAAAGGCGGTTAGCTTAGTGGAGTTTAAAAAAAGGTTTGGACGGCTTCCTAAAGAAAAAGTCCACAGACCATTATTAAATGGACTTGGGGAAAATCCACTATTTCTGGGATAAGCAGTATAAAATGTTTTGTACATTTTGGGGATCTTGCCAGGTATTTGTGACCTGGTTGGCCACTGTTGGAAACAGGATGCTGGGCTTGATGGACCTTTGGTCTTTCCCAGTATGCCAATACTTATGTATGACCCTCACTGCCTAAATCAAAAAAAACCCAACAGAAGAAGACCATAGTTTAGTCCTGGTTCAGGGGCTATGACTTCAAACATTCAATCAGGGGAAGAAAGCCCATGGACCAATCCTCAGAATTTCTTCTATAGCATTAGCCTGCCCAGGAACTTGGCCAGAGAGCCAGACGTCATGAACTGCTGCTGCACCAATCCAGACTGCATTCATCTGCTGAAGGTAGAGAATACTGGAAAATTCCAGGACTGCATCAATCCTTATAGTAATGATGGTGTCACGTCCCTCTGCTGGTTGGTTCCTTCCACTAGTCTGGACTGGTCTAGCAAGATGCTCTCTATAGAAGTAAAATCTTTCAGTATTTGTTTTCAAACATTGATGTGATCCACACTATATTGGATAAGAAACTTCTGCTAGTTTTCCATCTGATTTATTAGAGGTTAGTAAGTGTTCTGCTTTTCAGTCTGTATGGAAGGATGGCATTCTCCCTATTCCTTCAGAAAACCAACAATATATGCTGTAATCTAGTTCAATGTACATCACATTTAGTTAAAGTCAATAGGTTGGTGCTGAAAACCCGGTGCTCACCAACCCCCTCATGAAGAAATCTTCCTATTAGCTTGGCAGCACACAGACCTGATTCTCCATTCCATCCTGAGCTTCTCACTCCAGCTACAAGGGAATTTACCAGCTGGCCCTTTAATCAGGCTTGGCCATATTACATTATCCACTACTAATTTTGTATCTGCTTTTAACATGGCAGACACTGCAGCACAGTCAATGCCACCGCCATAGGTATAACTAATTGCAATGTATTATCTGCAATGCAGTTAACATGAGGTAATGACATTTCCAGTTCATTAAATGAATGGGAAACTGCTGGGGAATGTCCCTAGCAGTTAACACAGAGGTTTTGCAGTTGTGCATTAATTTTGGCATGCAATTTAATCTGATTTGATTTATTACATTTTTAGGTCATTTTAGGAGGTTTGTACACCATTTACATGTGCCATTATTTATACAAGTAAATTCCATGCGATGCATAGATTTAAATTGGGCGTGCTCTGGACATGCTTTGGACAGTCCAAGAAAATTGACATATATATATCTCATTCTACACTGGGAACAGACAATATTTTAAAAACATCCCCACTGGCATTTATACCTTGCTCTGGGGCACACAAAAGTGTGAGTTATCAACCCGCTTGAACCTGGGAGTCTCCATCAGTGACTGAGGCCTCTCTTGTGCCTGTAGTTCGCAAACTCCAGCACTTACTTGCATGTATAAATGTACAGAATCCCAGAACTTATGCACATACGTAGCATAGCATGTAGATGCAAGGGAGCATGGGTGGAAAGTGGGCAGGGCTCCCACTTAACTGTGTAATTTACCAAATACTGTAAGCCGAGTGCATCCCTGCTGCATTTATATGACTAGGTCAAACAACAGAAGAGGTAGTGCTCTGCTCACAGATAAACCAATGAACAGCAAGAGCAGACCAGACCAAAAGGCTGTGTCAGGGGTTTTGAAACACTGTTAACCATATACATACAAAAATATTCAATTAATATCCCCAAAATAAAAACATTTAATAATTAAATAACAAATATATATATATATAAATAAATAGATATTAACAACATGCATAAATACTAATAAGAAACATCAGCGGTGCAGGGTCATATTGATTAAAAAAATAATTACATAAAAACACAATGATATTTATTTATTTATTTATTGCATTTGTATCCCACATTATCCCACCTCTTTGCAGGCTCAATGTGGCTTTCAATACATCATGGGTACTGGAAATAGAAGTGAATATACATTAGGTTTACAGAGGGTTTGTGTTACATGGTGGTGAATTACATGATGGTGTTAAAGCAAAAGACAGTACTAGAAGTTCAAAAGATTATACAGTTACACATGTTGATCTTTGTGATATATCTTGTCGAAGAGATAGGTTTTTAATAGTTTGCGGAAATTGGTCAGTTCATAGACCGTTTTCAAGTTGTGTGGCAGCGCATTCCAGAGCTGCGTGCTCATAAAGGAAAAGGTAGATGCATGCATTGATTTGTATTTAAAACCCTTACATAGTAACATAGTAGATGACGGCAGAAAAAGACCTGCACGGTCCATCCAGTCTGCCCAACAAGACAACTCATGTGTGCTACTTTTGTGTATACCCTACTTTGATTTGTACCTGTGCTCTTCAGGGCACAGACCGTATAAGTCTGCCCAGCACTAGCCCCGCCTCCCAACCACCGGCTCTGGCATAGACCGTATAAGTCTGCCCAGCACTATCCCCGCCTCCCACCAGCAGCTCTGGCACAGACCGTATAAGTCTGCTCAGCGCTATCCCTGCCTCCCAACCTCCAGTCCTGCCTCCCACCACTGGCTCTGGCACAGACCGTATAAGTCTGCCCTGCACTATCCCCGCCTCCCAACCTCCAGCCCCGCCTCCCACTACCGGCTCTGCTATCCAATCTCGGTTAAGCTCCTGAGGATCCCTTCCTTCTGAACAGGATTCCTTTATGTTTATCCCACGCATAAAAGAGGATGAAGAATGAGGGGTGTACGAGAAGATTTTTTTTGCGTTCCTGGGTGGTAGTTCTATTAGATCTGACATGTAGGCTGGGGAGTTACCATGGATGATTTTAAACAGTAAAGTTTTAACAGTAAAGTTAAACATCTTCACTATGAGAAAAAAACTCTCGTATTTTGTATGAGTGGAGATTATGGAGACCACGCCATGAGACTGCAATTGGTCTAGATATAGTTGCAACTGATCGGGAGAGTCAAAATATTTTGTGGAGTTGTGGAGACTCACCTGCATACGAGCTGGATACTGTAATCCATAACGAACTCCGAGAGATTTAAGGCGTGCTCTAAGACCCAAAAAAGCTTTCCGTTTTCTAGCAGTGCTTTTTGCCAAGTTGGGGACAACCAGGAATCTTTTACCGTCAAACTGAAGATCTTTGATTGTGCGAGCTACTATAAATATAGATAAAGCTTGCTGAAAACGGAGAAGTTTAACAATAATTGACCTGGGATTCTGCAGGCCTTGTTTGTGGTGAGATTTGGGCTCTTTCGAACTCAAGCCGGAGATCAGTCTTTAAATGCAAAACTTGTGGAAGCCAGGTAGAGAGAAATTGAATAACATTGGTACCTTCTGCCCCTTCTTTCTAGTAAATTATAAACACGCATAATCTGAAAAACATGCATATCTAAAACACAGTAGTGCCAAACTTCCAGAAAGAATAAGTAACATAGCATACACTGGTCTGCTTCTGCTGTTTGTTGGTTTATAGGACTGGGGCGGGACCAGCGCTTGAGAGAGAATGAAGGGAAGCTGAAGGCACGCCGAGCCAGCAACCGTTTCACTGGTGCTGACGTGCTGTGTCGCTGCCGTCGCCGCCTTCGCTTAAACCTGAGCAGGTATCAAGTTTTAAATTTCGGAGGGGGGGCAGGAACTGGACCTGGTGCTCGGTGGGAGGGAGGGAAGGAGGAAGGCCTGATGCTGGGTGGGGTGCCTGGCGCTTGATGCTGGGTGGGAGGGAGGGAGGGGTGCCTGTCTGCCTGCCTGCCTGAAGCTGGGTGGGAGGGGTGCCTGGTGCTAGGTGGGTGGGAGGAAGGGGTGCTTGATTCTGGGTGACAATTATGGGTTTAAGCTCCACCCGAACCCCGCCCCCAACCCCACCCCCTTTAGCCTCCCCAAACAGTTGGGCCACCGACCGCCTATGTTCAGGTACTTATTTTGTACCAGGGGCAATGGAGGGTTAAGTGACTTGCCCAGAGTCACAAGGAGCTGCAGTGGGAATTGAACTCAGTTCCCCAGGATCAAAGTCCACTACACTAACCACTAGGCTACACTGGATGCTGAGGCCTGTGGGGACAGTGAGCTGTGGAAAAAGGTGCAAATGCATCTAAGGTCAATTTGACTATCCAAGGATAGTGAAGGAAAATCACATGGCTCTGATGGGGTCACTGATGATAAATTCTCCAGCTTAATTTTCCCCAAATCTCTGAGATCAATAGGAGCAGAATGAAAAGATCTTAATAAAGGTGGTTTACAGAGACTGAAAAGGACCAAAAAATGGTCTGTCCATGAAACTGGAAATGAATCAAAGGCAACTGGCCTGTTTAGTAAAATCTCAATAGAAAACACCTACAGTAAGTCGACAATTTTGACTAGTCCCTGTTTTTTTAAATGCCTGGGGCTACTTGCACCCTATGTACATTGCAGCCAGTTTTCAAATTGAAATCACATACATTTTTCTCATTCCAGAATAGCAGCCGCAGTAGATACTTTGTCTCTCCCTAACTGTGCAGGGGACAGAGAGGTAGGCACATATTTGAAAAAGGATTGCATTCATTTTTATACTCTCTTAACCTAAAAATGGCCATTGGATGCCTCTTTTAAAGCTGGCTACAAGTTTCCATTTTACGGTGCTGGAAAAGGCCATTTTACCCGGCTAAATTGTTTTTCAAACTTATTTTTCCCATCTATATGTACAGATAACATCTATTTTTATATACACATACATTCCCCATGAGAGAAAGGGAATTAATTCTCTCTGTCAACGATTTTTATGTTTATAGAAAAATTCCAGTACAATGGATCAAAGAAACATTCATCTTTTAACACAAATTTGTTCCAGAATGCGGTTTATTCCTCTGGAATGGCTCTGGTGTCTGAGCTCACTTGACTGTTGTTCGCTGCCTCGGGTTACTGTTCCAAATTAAAACCATTGAACGCGTGTTGATTGGGAGGAGGAAGGAAACTGTGATATTTGCGATTTATCCTGCAGGCGTATTGTTTCGATCTGTATGATGTTTTCTGTCCTGTCTTCTCAAATGCGGATTATCACCCTAATCTTAGTCAGGGAAGGAAGATCAGTCTTTACTTGAAAGCTATTAATTATAGACCTGCCAATTGATTGCCACTGGGTGAGCCATGGGCTTCAAATCTCTCATGTCCTCTCAAAGGGAACAAATCAATGACAATTTAGAAGGGCTGTGAGCTATGTTTCCCTGATTTATATCAAAGGGAATTCAGTGGAGATTTGAAGTGATTACACAGCATCATATGCTTAAGCACTGTGGGCTTAATTCAAATATATAAAGGAATTATATAGTTGTGTATCAGGTTTAGAAGTAACCCACTGGTATTTAAAAAAAAAGAGAGAGAGAAAAAGGAAACTAATAACAATGTAATACAAAGCACTGGATTATTCTTTTATGAACTGACATCAAGATAACACTGGTCCTCTCTAAAGATACCAGGGCCTATGAAGCATTGTAAATACTAGCTCAGTTTGTTGAATGTTTAACCAATTAAAGGGTTCTTTTACTAAGATTCAGAAACATGTCTGAATCTTCGCAAAATGACCTCAACCTGCATTACCCTAATTGCAAAGGACTCAAGTACAAAACCTATTATGGATCCAGCTTCTCCTTCCTAGGCAGCCAACTCTGGAATGCCCTCCCCAGACCTATCCGATCAATCTGTAACTATCTACCCTTCCGGAAAGCACTAAAAAACCATTTATTCAAGCAAGCCTACCCAAATGACCCAGACTAATCTTATGAACCCATCTACCTAACACATACCCATGAGGCAACGACATCGACCCAGACTACATCTCCCGCCTTACTCACTTTTCCATTGCCTATCTCCACCTACTCATCTCTTCTATTATTCTGGTATACCTAACTTTTACTTTTTCTAACAATATTCTGTATTTCTATTACTATATAAGCCGCATTGAACCTGCTTTGAGTGGGAAAGCGCGGGATACAAATGTAATAATAATAATAAGGTGTGCTGAAAAATGGCCTGCACGTGTTTTAGAAGCGCGCAGATCCATTTTTCAGCACGCTTGTAAAAAAATGGCTTTTTTTAAAAAAAACGAAAATGGACGTGCGGCAAAATAAAAGTGGGCACATGTCCATTTTTGGGTCTGAGACCTTACCACCAGCCATTCGCTTAGCGATAAGGCCATTTATTTACTGCATTTAGGAAAAAGCGCCTTTTTAAGGGGCCAGAAAATGGACACACGCTAAAATTGAAACCAGCGTGTGTCCATTTTCAGACTGAGACCTCACTGCCACCCATTAACCTAGTGGTAAGGGCTCATTGGCTACAGGTGTGGTGACCGGTTGGCATGCACCAACTCCGATTAACACCAGAAATGCTGCACACGGTAGGAAATGAAAAACAATTATTTGACCCGGCATTATGGGCGCACAACAAATCCAAAATTATCACCAGGGGCAAGCTAGCTTGGTGGTAGTCTTATTTTGCTGCATGCTGCTCAAGCATAGAGCCTACCACGCCTTTGTAAAAGGGTTCCTAACTGCCAATTAGTGCTCATTATTTATTTATTTATTGCATTTGTATCCCACATTTTCCCACCTCTTTGCAGGCTCAATGTGGCTTACAATATAACATGAATGGTGGAAATATATAAGAGAATAGACATTTAGTATTTCAGAAGGATCTTGGGTAACATTATAATGATAAAGCATGATAGTAGTATAACAAGCAGATATTATAAGACAGTTCTGGATGTATGTGAAGGAGTTCACATTTGTTGATCTTTGTGGTATACCTTGTTAAAGAGATGAGTCTTCAGTAGTTTGCGGAAGTTAGTTAGTTCATAAATCGTTTTTAAGTTGCGTGGTAGCGCGTTCCAGAATTGTGTGCTCAGGTATGAGAAGGTTGACGCATGCGTTATGTTTGTATTTTAGTCCTTTACAGTTGGGGAAGTGAAGATTTAGAAATGTGCAAGATGATTTTTTAGCATTCCTGGGTGGTAGGTCTATCAGGTCTGACATGTAGGCTGGGGCATCTCTGTGAATGATTTTATGAACTAGGGAGCATATTTTGAACGTGATGCATTCTTTAAGTGGGAGCCAGTGTAGTTTTTCTCATAAGGGTTTAGCACTTTCATATTTTATTTTACCGAATATGAGTCTAGCTGCAGTGTTCTGGGCTGTCTGAAGTTTCTTGATTATTTGCTCTTTGCAACCAGCGTAAAGTGCGTTGCAGTAGTTTAGATGACTGAGTACCAGGTTATGGATTGTACCAGGTTATGGAAGACGTTCCTTGGGAAGAAAGGTTTTACTCTTTTTAATTTACACATTGAGTGGAACATCTTCTTGGTTGTGTTTTTCGCATGGTTCTCAAGTGTTAGGTGTGAATCAATGGTAACTCCAAGAATTTTTAGGGCGTCCGAGATTGGGAGATTCAGTTTTGGTGTGTTAATGGTGGTGAATCTGTTCGTGTTGTGTTGAGAGGTGAGTATTAGGCACTGGGTTTTTTCTGCATTGAGTTTCAGCTGAAATGCATCCGCCCATGTATGCATGATATGTAGACTTTGGTTGAAGTCATTGGAAATTTCAGTTAGATCTTGTTTAAATGGGATGTAGATCGTTACGTCGTCTGCGTATATGTATGGGTTGAGGTTTTGGTTTGATAGTAGTTTGGCCAAGGGTATCATCATTAAGTTGAATAGAGTCGGTGAGAGGGGGGATCCCTGTGGAACTCCGCATTCAGGTATCCAATTAAAAAATTTTTGTTGGCGATGAGCACTGCTGAGATCACTATATAAAAAGTTAAAGAAAGTAAATGTAAAAGTGAAAGGTGTGGTCTGAAGAATATATATGTGAAACTCTCTGACTGAAGAACTGGTCTATTGGAGTTTTAGCTGGGTATCTAAGAACATTAGTACATGGCCATTAATACAAAAGAATTGAAAACTGGCCATTTGACAGCCATGGTAAAAGTGGCTCAAGGGCTTACTGTTGCTTAGTGAAAGGGCCCCTTAGGGCATAGGAAAACCCGTGGAAGGGCACACTAAGGTCAACTTAGAATAGGGACCTCTTAAACTTGAAACCCACTTCACTTCAGTTGAAATGCCCAAATTAGCCAGGATAGTTCATTTATGTTTTTCTGGAAAATAAAGTCCACATACCTCCCAGCTAGGCGTAGGCCAAATAATTTAAAAAAATGGCTTGTTAGTAGAAAATTCTGACTTTTGGGTGTTTCAGTTTAATAAAATAAATTCAATATGCATTATAACTTTTTAATGTGTGTAAATATATCATCTGAGTATTAGTTTCTAGATTAATATGTAATCAATTGATTTTGCTTATTAAGGTATGGTAACAAAATCAAGGGCCCTGTTTACAAAAGCATGGTAGTGTTTTTAGCACGCATTAAAAATTAACGTGCGCTAACCCTATAGATGCCCATAGGCATATTACGGGCATCCACACAGCGTGCACTAAAAATGCTAGCGTGCCTTTGTAAACAGGACCCCAAATATGTGATAAAGATTGCACACCCGTAATATCTGTATATAATTGGAATAAATAGTCTAAATCTCCATAAATTTAAAGGAAATTCACAATTCTACTGCAACTGTTTTCCATCACCCGGTCACCATGACGGCAATCCCACTTAATATTTGGTTGCAATTAACAAATAAATGTTTTATTCCTTCCACATGGGCGAACACAATAAATAAATTAGTCTTCCATTACTTGAAAATCAAAATAAAGTTTCAAATTTAAAATGCAAATAACCTTTTCCAGAGTAAAAATTTTTGCAGCAGGTGTGTTTATAATTCGACATTAGCAATAATCTCTCCCCCATAATGTGGATAAGTACATTTCTTCACTTATGACTAATTTATGTAAATTACTGTTATGTCTTCCTGTCCATCAATAGAAAAACTAAACAATTCTATGTGAAAGGCAAGCTCACCCTATGTAATTCTGAAGGATTATCAATATGCAACATTGTAAACAATAATAACTAAGCTGTCAGTTACACTGTTTGTTGCTATTGTACTTGGAGCATTGATGTAGCAACGTGTACATTGTAAAATGCTCTGAAATGTTTTTAGTAACACTTGCTTACTGCAGCAAAAAAGGGCTTACAGGTGTCCCGCGGTAATTTTTACATGCGTTACCCATGCACTACCTACCCTCCTCTCCTATTTCCTCTACACATTAATTGATTTGCTTACTTTATTATTTTTGTCTATTAGATTGTAAGCTCTTTGAGCAGGGACTGTCTTTCTTCTATGTTTGTGCAGCGCTGCGTAAGCTTTGTAGCGCTATATAAATGCTAAATAGTAGTAGTAGTAGCACTGGGGTGGGTCTGGAGGTGGAGAGTGGGCGTGTTCCACACTAATCGGTTACCTACAGCTACATTGCTGCGTGATAACTGATTAGCTCGTGGTTAGCGCATGAGCCTTAACCGCCTCCACAATGGGTGGCAGTAGGGCTCACACGCTAATGGAAAAATTAGCACATGGCCGTTAATGGGGAAAATGGAAAAATGTCCTTAGCGCATGCGAATGACCCATGTAAGGGGGCGATAAAGCCACTTTTTACTTGCACTTTGGTAAAAGGGCCCCTGTATATGCTATCAACATCAGGCTTCCTTCAGTAAGTCCTAGCTCTTGCTTGCCACAGCGTAAAAGGACTTATCGTGGGATGCGCTCAGGCATCCAATCCAACATAAATGCCTGATCTCTGCAACACAACAAAACTAAAGTACGAAACGGGCATAACACAACTCTTGCAACGTGCAGGACGTCAGACTCACAGAAACAGAACGAAGCCTTGCGCCGGAAGAAGAGGACCTCGGCTGGCAGGGGTTGGGGTCCCCCGCCAGCAAGGGTAGGCGCTGGCAGCGGAGGGTTGGCGGTGGGAGGGGGGTCGAGAGGGTCATCGGCAGGGGGGTCCAGGGCCAAATCTACAGGGGCCCGGGCCCCCGTAGCTACGCCACTGGTGTGCACACTGCTGTTTCCCGCCAGGTGAGCACCATGTGGTAGAAAATAGAAAATATTTTCTACCATGTGCTTTCAATGCGGTAATGCCGATTTGGCACATGCTAGATGTGTGTAGGGCCTTACGCAGTTGGTATAGATCATTGCACGCATAGTCTGGTGTGGAAATCGGCTCTATAAATGGTGCACAACTCAGAATGATTTTAGCATTCCCTGTGGATTTTTTTTTTTTAGAATCCAAATTTGGGCAGCATTTACTGAATCTAGTCCTAACTGTATAATGCTGGGTTAATGCGGAAACTCTTAGCACCTCTTAAATAGGATGCAGTAAGTGCTCTGTGTCGTTTTTTTTTTTGGCAGGTGTTGTGTGCTAATGGGAACATTAACACATGACCTGTAAAAGAATTTAAAAAAGAAAATGCCTGACTTTAATGCTTAACATTCGGGAAGTCCCTCACCTTAGAAGAACAGCCTCTGATTGATTGATTTTGCACTAGGGGTGTTTTTTTTTTTCTATGACTATTAATTAGCACCTAAAATCAGAAGCCCTAATTATACGTTTCTGAAAGGTTCCCTGGTGTATAGCCCCCAGCTGGTATCTTACTATAATAACTAAAAGTAAGGGGCCACTTTTTTAAAGCAGCAGTAAGCCCAACACGGGCTTAACGCTCGCTAAAAACAAAGTACCGCCGGGCTACCGCAGCAGCCCGGCGGTACTTGCCACCCCCCAGAGCTCGTCATATCCGGCGCTACAAAAATTTTTTATTTTTGTAGCGCCAGTGTGTACCCGCTGGGTTAACGAGGGAGCCCTTGCCGCCACCTCAATGGGTGGCGGTAAGGGCTCTCTCCCCCCCCCCGAAATGGCCACACGGCAAGTGCTTCACTTGTCACATGGCCATTTCCTGAACAAAAAGAAAGACCTACCTTTTACCTGCTGCAGTATAAAGGGACGTCAAAAGCACGTGCTGATGCCGGCGCAGGCCCCCTTTTGCCGCAGCTTAGTAAAAGGGAAAGAATTTTTAAAAAGGGGAAAAATCCACGGGGAGTTGCAAAGGAAGGGTCGTGGTACCAGATCCTAGTCTTGGTTCCAGTTGAGCTGAAAGCCAAAGGAGCGAGAGGATACTGCTGGATTAAAGAAAAAATAAAAAATAAAGAATCCAACGAAAGCAGGTAATCAATACATCGATTTACATGAGTCCATATTTTGTCTTCAAATGTTTATGTACAAGTTGAGGAAAAAAAGTCCATTTTTCTTTTCCCAACTACTAGGAAAATTTGAGCCAGAACATTGTGTTTGCTTTTTCAGAACGTGTGTCAGCCTGCAGAAAGTTGATGAGCAGAGAATAGCTAAGCACATCAGAGGGAAGGGGAGAAAAGGACACAGGAAGGACGAAGGGTAGAATCGAGACTAATGAAGCAGAATGTGGAAAATCAGGACTCAAGCAGAATAGAGAGAGGAGATGGGGAGAAAAGATCAAGAAATAGAAAATTCTTTTCCATTTGTGACACTTTTTATTGGCCCAATAAATCAATTATCCTACCAGAATGATGGTAGAATGAACCTTCTGCATGTAGATGGAAAGAGGGAAAACAAGGAAGCAGAATAGATGTGGTAACCTTGGAAAAATGAGACCAAGGACCGAACGTTTGAAAGAATAGGTTACATTTAGTTTTGTAAGAAAAATCTACTGACTTGCAGGTGGATATTCAGTGAATTGGGAAGTGGAAAATTATCTGGTTAGCTCTATCCAGATGTTCAGGGGAACTTGTCTAGATAAGCTTCCTGCTGAATATTCTTGAATCACATTTTCGGAAAAACTTTAGAGGTGTTCTGCCTGAGCCAATTTACCAGCTACCTTTACCTATTTTAAACTTTATTTATTATTATTTTTAAACTCAAACAGATACAACTGTTAAGTGAAATACAGCCACTGAAAACAATAATGAGGATACATGAATTAGAAAATCATTATCTTTAGGTAACATTTATAGGGCTTCCTTAGACCACAATTGGAGTGGAGGACTGGCCTAGTGGTTAGGGGGGTGGACTTTGGTCCTGAGGAACTGAGTTCGATTCCCCACTTCAGGCACAGGCAGCTCCCTGTGACTCTGGGCAAGTCACTTAACCCTCCGTTGCCCCATGTAAGCCGCATTGAGCCTGCCATGAGTGGGAAAGCACGAGGTACAAATGTAACAAAAATAAAATAGATACTATTGGAGATTCTACATGGAATGGATGTAGAAGCCTGCGCGGCCACATTGGTGATCTGCAAGGGCTGACTTCTACATGGAATGTTGCTAGTGGAATAGCAACATTCCATGTAGAATCTCAAATAGTAGCAACAGTGGAGGAGTGGCCTAGTGGTTAGGGGGGTGGACTTTGGTCCTGAGGAACTGAGTTCGATTCCCACTTCAGGCACAGGCAGCTCCTTGTGACTCTGGGCAAGTTACTTAACCCTCCATTGCCGCATTGAGCCTGCCATGAGTGGGAAAGCGCGGGGTACAAATGTAACAAAAAAAAATTTAATAAAACTAGGAAAGAGGGGGCAGGAATCAGAGAAGATTATTAAGAAATTAACAAATCATAATAACAAGGCGTCATTTCACTTTACTAATCTTGAATCTAGAAAAGACTTTAGCTGATCTGGTACATAAAAAACATACTTATTCTGGGCCAACCGTATTACACATTTACAAGGGTAGGCAAGCAAAAAGGAGCCACCTAATTCTATTATTTTCGTTCTCATAGTCAAAAATTCTTTAGCTACCTTTACCTATATATACAGTACTATTAGCGCTATCCAAATAAAATGTAACCACATCCCAGGAAAACACATCGCTTTGTCTCTTTTTGCCAGGTAGATTTTGTGCAAAAAGTCAAAATGTACACACACAAAGGGTCAGATTCTATATATGGCGTCTAAAAAAATCCGCGTGGAACACATTTTCCACTAAGCATATTCTATAAGATACTAGCCGTTGAGCTACTTTTGGAATGGGGGGGTTTCCGAGCCCACCCCCCCCCCCCCCGAGGTCGGTGCCGCCCCGCCCCGCCTCCCCCGGAGTCGCCACCGCCGCCCCTCCACCCGGCCCGAGCAGCACTGTAAACTTACATCAGCACGCAGCAGCAGGCACATCAGCAAAGCTGCCGTCAGGGCGGGCTTCCTTCTCTGCCTGTGTCCCGCCCTCGTGTGACGTAACGTCGGCGAGGGCGGGACAAAGGCAGAGAAGGAAGGTCGATGGCAGCTTTGCTGATGTGCCTGCTGCTGCATGGTGATGTAAGTTCACAGTGCTCGGGCCAGATGGAGGGGCGGCGGCGATTCCGGGGGAGAGGGAGCGGTTCCGACGTCTGCAGCATGCATCACGTATTGACACGGGGGCGGGGCAGAGAGGGAAGTCTCTACTGCGCATTTGCAAGTGAGTACGGTCACTCGCCATTTATATGTTTGATAGGCTTGGTCCACAGAATACGCCTATTTGATATCATAGGGGCCCTTTTACAAAGGGGCGGTAGGCTCTACGGATATGCAGTGTGTGCCAAAACGAGACTACAGCCCGGCTAGCGCACTCCTTGGTGGTAATTTTGGATTTAGCGCATGCCCATACTGCCGGGACAATTTTATTTCCTACCACACGTGGTGTTCATCGGCAGTTGGCATGCGCCAACAAGTCACCACATGTGTATCGCATGTGCCCTTAGATTGGTAGGTGGCATTAGGGCTCAGGCTGTAAATAGGCTTACGCGCGCTGGTTTCAGTTTAACTGCAGGCTCTTTTCCCAGCCCAGATGCGGTAAAAACTGGCCCGGTGCATGTCAAAAACACACGCCCACACTACCGCAGGCCACTTTTTGCTGCAGCTTAGTAAAAGGACCCCATAGTGTCTAAATCTATGAGCATTCATTTACACCAACGAAAACCTGGCGTAAATCCTGCTGCGTAGAAATTTATGTGCGCTGGCCCATATTCTATAACTATGTATGTAAATTTTGGAATGTCCATGAAACACCCACCTCTTTTGGACTGCGCACATTCATTTTGAACTGTGTGCTTTAGAATTTAGGGGCAGTTCATTACAGAATGTGCTTAGCGAGTTGTGCATGTAAATTTTAATTATCGCCAATTAGTGCTCATTATTGCTTGCTAAGTGCTATTAAAAATGCTGATTGGCTTGTTAAGCCAATTAAGTTACACACCTACAGGCAGATGATCAAAAGCCCCGTGCTGTTCCAAACTGCGTTCTAAAATATTGCTGGAACAGCGCGGGGTGCTATTAGACCTATGATCAGAGATAATGCATGCGAATCTAAGCAGCGCAATTATCTCTGATCATGGGGTAGAAGTGCGGGAGAATTGTGCCTGAGCATGCCCTCAGCACAATCCTCCCGCACTTGTTTGACAGGTCTGGGCTGGAGACCAATGAAAAGAGAAGGACACCCATCTTTAAATCGGAAGATGGACGTCCTCAACTGCCCTGTTGTAAGGACGGCCAAATTTCAAGGGGGTGTCGGAGGTATAGCGATGGGGCAGTTGAGGACGTCCAAATTTTGGACGTTTCTGCAATGGGCAGTTGTCACGTCTGTGGCCGTGACCACCCTCAGACTTACCTTGTTCCTGGGGTCAGCTTCCTAGCTGGCTCCTGTTTCTTCTGTCTGTCCTTTCTGAGCTAGCTCTGGCTCTCTGTGTTGGCTGCATCCAGCAGCATGACACTAATTGCCTCACTATACTGCACCTGTGGATGTTGCCTGGGTTAGCTCTCTCTCTCTCTCTCTCTCTCTGTGCTGGCTGCTTCCAGCATGACTCTAATTGCTTCACTACACTACACCTGGGTGTGGGAAGCCTCTCTGTGTTTCACTGTGCTTTCTGCCTGCTCTGTGGCTTGTGCCTGAACAGCCTCCGTAGTTACTTAGAGATTGCTGCAGCTGTGTCTCTGGTGTTGAAGGGCTTTATTAATCACTTAGAGACTGCAGCCTTTGTCTTTGCATTGTATAAGGTCCCTGGTATGCTAGAGTGCTTTGTGCACTGCTACATTGTCCAGTTCTGTGTGATTGCCTAGTGTTTGACTAGTTAGCTTGGGCACAGCCTTGCTTGGTAGCCTGTGTACAGCTTTACTAGTTCTTCTGTGTTTGCTCTGTGTGAGTTCCTAGTGTTTGCCTAGTTAGCTTGGGCACTGCTCTGCTTGTTAGCTTGCGTACAGCTTCTAGGTCTCCTGAGTTTAGCCTCTGGTTTTCCTCAGTGGGGTTTCCTTAGTTTCTGGAGCTTCAGCCCTAGTCTTGTCCTTTGCCAGTTCTCCTTGTTACTGGAGCTCCAGCCCTAGTCTTGCTATTGGTTCTGACCCTTGCCTGTACCTATCTACTGCTCTGCTAGCCGCCTGCCCAGAGACTCCTGCTTTGAACCTGACCATGCCTGTCTCTGCCTATTGCCTATACTCAGTTATTCTCTGCCAGCCACCTGTCTCTGCCTATTGCCTGTACTCAGATCTTCTCTGCCAGCCACCCGTCTCGGACTTTTGCCAGAACCCGGACATTCCCTGCCTGCCTGTCTCACATTAGCCTAGGTACCTGGGAGCACTGCTGGATCCTGACTACGGTTGTTACTGTTGCTGGTTCCAGTTCTGGTTTTCCTGTAAGCCCTACCGGCTGCTCGAACCTGAGGGCTCAACCCTTGGGGAAAGGCAGCTAAGCATAGGTGAAGCCTACTCCAGTGTGTTCCGGTCCGGTGCGTTCCAGTCACGAGTGTTCCAGTGCAGGACTCCAGTCCGGGGTTCCAGTCCAGCCTTGTCTCTTCTCTGCTCCGAAGGTGATCTTGCCTGCCACTGCCGCTCCTCGGCCGTGGTCCAAGGACTCACGTACCCAAGGTTCCCGGGGAAGAAGCCTGACAGAATGCCAAGGTCCTCGAGAACGCAACAGCAGTTAAGGACGTATTTCTCATAGAAACATCCAATTTTGGACGTCCTTAACTGCCCATTGCAGAAACGTCCAAATTTTGGACGTCCTCAACTGCCCTCGCTGGCAGGTTTGCTGTAGGGGGGAATGGGGGCCTGCCAGCATGCAAATGCATGCTGGATAGGGCTCACCATTCCTCCCAAATGATCTGCAAACCCTAACGCCAGCTCGGAGCTGGTGTAGGGTTTGTCGTGGCCAGTAACCCAATCTTTGGCGCGCTGGTCGCTGATCATTGGGGATGAATGCGTTAAGCACTGATTAGCATGCATTTGCATGCTACTTGCGCTAAGAGCCCTCAAGCACGTTGTTTCACGTGCTCGAGGGCTCTGATAATGGGGTGGTAGCAAATGCCGGCGCTAGTATGGCGCTAACAGCCTCTAGCGCCGGCGTTTGCTTTTGATCATCTGCCTGCTAGTTATAGAATGCACCCGGATTTCAGTAGGGATCTCTAGGCACACTATATAGAATCCCCAGGAAAGCGAGGGGGTGGATTCATCAAGGTGTTACCTTTTACCACACAATGATTTCCCACAGGATTCAGCAACTTGCCGGATCCCAGTACCGCAGGTTTCTGAATCCTGCCTTGGAGGAATAACGTTGCTTGCGAGCCATCTCGCAAGCAGCTTAAACCAGCAGCCCGGAGCATCAGACTGCAAAACAGTGGCCTGATGTTCCTAGGCCACTAACTGAGGGTCCCATGGATTTCAACCCTCCACTCAAGAAACTCCTTACCCAAGCACACCCCCAGTTGATGCCTCCTAGTCCTCTACCTGAAAGTTTAGTGGTCCAGGGTGGGGGTCCAGGGGGATCTTTGGGCAGAAGCGATGCCCAGTCACTCCTACCCTGTCCAGCCCAGCCTTGAAATTGGTGCCCGTTATATGAACAGCTGACCCCTACTAGCACTGCCACGAGACTGCCACTAGGAGTCATGGCGGCCATTTTGAGAGGCCCAGCACAATGTCTGGGAGCAGAGGAGGACCACTCACTTGTCACAAATGGTACTGGCAAACCAGAACTGGCACCATTGTTAATTTCTGCTATACAAGCAAATTTCATTTCATTTCAATACATTTGATGTAGCCCCTCTCACCAATGACACCGAAGCAGTTTACTACTACTACTACTTAACATTTCTAGAGCGCTACCAGGGTTACGCAGCGCTGTACAATTTAACAAAGAGAGTCCCTGCTCAAAGAGCTTACAATCTAATAGATAAGAGTGAGACAAATATAGGACAATCAAGCCATTGTGACATCACTGATGAGGTTGGCTCTTAGGCATTGGTGGAATGAGGCATTATGACATCACAATCTCAGCTCTGGTTAAATCACTGCTATATGTAATACTACTACTACTACTTAACATTTCTAGAGCGCTACTAGGGTTACGCAGCGCTGTACAATTTAACAAAGAGAGACAGTCCCTGCTCAAAGAGCTTACAATCTAATAGACAAGTGAACGGTCGGTCCGATAGGGGCAGTCAAATTGGGGCAGTCTGGATTCACTGAACGGTAAGGGTTAGGTGCCGAACGCAGCATTGAAGAGGTGGGCTTTAAGCAAAGACTTGAAGACGGGCAGGGAGGGGGCTTGGCGTAAGGGTTCAGGAAGGTTGTTCCAAGCATAGGGTGAGGCGAGGCAGAATGAGCGGAGCCTGGAGTTGGCGGTGTTGGAGAAGGGTACAGAGAGGAGGGATTTGTCCTGTGAACGGAGGTTACGGGCGGGAACATAAGGGGAGATGAGGGTAGAGAGGTAGTGAGGGGCAGCAGACTGAGTGCATTTGTAGGTAAGAAGGAGAAGCTTGAATTTTACAATTTTACAATTAAAATAATCCATGCTATATAAAATAATCGAATAGTTACAAGAAATTTCTGGCCCTTCCAGCCACTGTATCTTTTTCTTCTGACCACTAATCTTCTTCCTAGCCCCGCACTCTTCCCTCTCCCCCATCCTTACTCTGCCAAGGATCGTCCTATCTTTCTAAAAACTAAACAGGAAATTTTGATGTAATTTTCCAATTTCTTTCAAATGAAAGCACATCCCTACCTATTGCTGCTACTGATTTAAAATATTGCATCGGCATGTTTCTGGTCCTGTTTTGCATTTAGATGCTGTCATAAGAAGACTTTTCTCAGAGATCATACATCTAATCAACTGCAATGAAGAATGAGACCGGCAGTAATATTCATAAATGTATAACAGAAATAAGGGGGTCAAAATTCAACAGCACCATAATGAAATGAATCAAGTTGCCCAGCTGGGTATAGAACGGTGATCAACCAGCATTGTTTTTTGATCACATATCCCACACATACGAGGCAATTCTACAAAATATATTTAAGCACCTTTCTAATAATGGGATGAAGGTGCCTTTTCGTTTATGGAATACTAGAGTAGTCAGGTACACGTGGAGGGGCATAATCGAACTGGGCGGCCATCTTTACGGGCGTGTCTGCGAAGGGGCGGGGCATCCTGTATTATCAAAACAAGATGGGCGTCCATCTTTCGTTTTGATAATACGGTCGGGGCCAGCCAAATCTCAACATTTGGGCTGCACTTAGAGATTGCCGGCGTTAGAGATGGCTGCCATTGGTTTTCGCCAATAATGGAAACTAATGGCGGCCATCTCAAACCCGGCCAAATCCAAGCCATTTGGTTGTGGGAGGAGCCAGCATTTATAGTGCACTGGTCTCCCTCACATGCCAGGACACCAACCGAGCACCCTAGGGGGCACTGCAGTGGACTTCACAAATTGATCCCAGGTGCATAGCTCCCTTGCCTTGGATGCTGAGCCCCCAAGACCCCCCAAACCCACTACCCACAACTGTACAACACTACCATAGCCCTTAAAGGGTAACAGGGAGCACCTAGATGTGGGTACAGTGGGTTTCGGGTGGGTTTTGGAGGGCTCCCATTTACCACCACAAGTATAACAGGTAGGGGGGGATGGGCCTGGGTCTGCCTGCCTGAAGTGCACTGCAGTACCCCTGCATACTGCTGTCATGGAGCTGGGTATGACATCTGAGGCTGGCATAGAGGCTGGCACAAAAATGTTTTTTTTGGGGGGTGGGAGGGGGTTGGTGACCACGGGGGGAGTAAGGGGAGGTGATCCCCGATTCCCTCCGGTGGTCATCTGGTCAGTTGGGGCACTTTTTGAGGCTTGGTCCTAAAAATAAATGGACCAAGTAAAGCCTTCTTTTTTCCATTATCAGCCAAAGCTGGACATCTTGTAACCACGCCCCCATCCCGCCTTCGGTACCCTGTCGACACACCCCCTTGAACTCTGGTCGGCCCTGCGACAGAAAGCAGTTGAAGCTGGCCAAAATCAGCTTTCGATTATACCGATTTGGCTGGGTTTAGGAGAAGATGGCCGCCCTTCTCTTTTGAAAATAAGCAGGATGGTGTCCAGAAAAAAAAAGGAGCCCTAACATTTTTTCCAAATAACTCAAAAATGTCCTAGTGCAGCAGAAACATCTGCCTGAAATTCAAGACATTTTTGAGTACTTTATTTTTGAACAGGATGGGGCTCCAGCATATCAAGCTCGCAAAACAGTTGCACTCTTAGGGGTCATTTTACTAAGGCATGCCGAAAAATGGCCTGCACTGGTGTAGGAGTGTGTATCGGACGTGCAGAGGTCCATTTTTCAGCGCGCCTGCAAAAAAAGGCCTTTATTTGCCAAAAATGGTCGTGCGGCAAAATAAAAATCAGCGCACATCCATTTACCGCCACCCATTGACTTAGCGGTATGGTCTCACTCGTTAACTGGGTGGTAATCATCAGCATGCATACACCGCTGATGACCTCCTGGTTAGCGCCACGTGGTAGAAAACAAAAATTATTTTCTGCTGCGCATTTCGGATGCGCGTCAAAATTAGAATTACCGCCCGGGGCATGCAGTAGTCAGGTGGTAGTTCTAATCTGATGCACGTTGTATGTGCATAGGCGCTTATACAGCTTAGTAATGAAACACTAGAATTCATTGAGCCAACAGCTTAATGGCACTGAAGACAAATGAGTCAAGACTGAAGGAGGAACGTTTGAGCACAACTTATTAATTAAGAACCTCCCCCCCCCCCCATCAGGGCCGGTCTTAGGCAGAGGCGACAGGAACGGTTGCACAGGGCCTCGCACCTCCAGGGGCCCCGCGGCGCTTCCTGTCGCTCCATGCCATATTGTCGCTCAGGTGCTTTCCTTCCAGCAGCTGCGAAAAAGCAGGCTCGCATCTAGCCTTTAAGCCTTCCCCTTCTCTCTCAGCATGCACTGATGCAATTTCCGGTTTCCGCGAAGGCGGCACAGTGCACGCTGAGAAAGAAGGGAAGGCTTAAAGGCTAGAGGCGAGCCTGCTTTTTCGCTGCTGCTGCTGCCGCCGCTGCGACTTTTTAAACGCAGGGCGTGAGGGCACAGATAGGGGTGGGGCTGGGGCTGGGGTTGGGAGCTGAAACTCTGGGGCTGAAAAGGGGGGTAAGTTTAGTTGGGGGCTGGGGCGGGTGAGTCACTGGAGGGGAGGGCAGAGGAGAATCGCTGGACATGGATGGGATGGGAGGGCAGGGGACAGAGGAGAATCACTGGATATGGATGAGAGGGAAGGACAGGGGGCAAAAGAGAATCTCTGGGTATCATGGATGGGTGGAGAGGGCAGGGGAGAGAGGAGAGTTGCTATGGATGGATGGAGGGGAGGGCAGGAGAAATACTGGACATGGATGGAAGTGAGGGAAGACAGGAAGGAGATGCACATGGATGGAGGGGAGGAGAGAGAGGAGAAATGCTGGACATGGATGGAGGAGAGGGAAGAGAGAGGAAGGAAATGCATATGGATGGAGGGGAGGGAAGGAAGGAAGAGGAAAGAGATGCATACTGACAGAGATGAGGGAAAGGGAAAAGAGGAGAAAAACTGCACATGGCTGGAGAAAAAAGGCAAAAGCTGGATCCAACTCTATACCTCTTCCAGTCAAGTCCGCGGAGGACCCAGCTTTTACCTATGGATGTAGGGCAAGAAATGAAGAAGAAAGGAGGAAAGTAAAGAAATAACTGGAAAGGCTTTATATGTCTAAACATGGCCTGTGTTGGGTTGTTTTGTCAGCACATTTCTTTTGAAGAATGAACTTTGGACTTCTTGGACATTGTGGTTTGACCTATTCCACTCCTTTGAAGTTCGTTTGGTATAAATGCTCAGAGTCTGCTCAGACTCCATCCATGTGTACGCCTATCTGTCAAATACTCGCTATGTAAAATATGTGCACATTTACACAATAGTTCTTAAGTGGATTTTTAGCATTTACACATCTTTATATGCCAGTACTCTAAACATGTACACGTACTTTTACGATAGGCCTTTCCAGGGGAACAATCTAGGCAAGGAAGGCAGAGTCCATACTTGTGATAAGAACATAAGAGTAGCCATACTGGGTCAGACCAATGGTCCATCTAGCCTAGTATCCTGTTTTCCAAATAGTGGCCAAGCCAGGTCACAAGTACCTGGCAGAAACCCGAATCGTGGCAACACTCGATAACACAAATCCCAGTGCAAGCAGTTGCTTCCCATGTCCGTCTCAATAGCAGACTATGGACTTTTCCTCCAGGAATTTGTCCAAACTTTTTTTAAACCCAGATACGCTAAACCGCTGTTATCACCTCCTCCGGCAAAGAGATCCAGAGCTTAACTATTTGTTGAGTGAAAAAATTTTTCCTCCTATTTGTTTTAAAAGTATTTCCACGTAACTTCCTCGAGTGTCCCCTAGCCTTTGTACTTTTGGAATGAGTAAAAAATTTGATTTACTTCTACTCGTTAAGTACATAAGTACATAAGTAGTGCCATACTGGGAAAGACCAAAGGTCCATCTAGCCCAGCATCCTGTCACCGACAGTGGCCAATCCAGGTCAAGGGCACCTGGCACGCTCCCCAAACGTAAAAACATTCCAGACAAGTTATACCTAAAAATGCGGAATTTTTCCAAGTCCATTTAATAGCGGTCTATGGACTTGTCCTTTAGGAATCTATCTAACCCCTTTTTAAACTCCGTCAAGCTAGCCGCCCGTACCACGTTCTCCGGCAACGAATTCCAGAGTCTAATTACACGTTGGGTGAAGAAAAATTTTCTCCGATTCGTTTTAAATTTACCACACTGTAGCTTCAACTCATGCCCTCTAGTCCTAGTATTTTTGGATAGCGTGAACAGTCGCTTCACATCCACCCGATCCATTCCACTCATTATTTTATACACTTCTATCATATCTCCCCTCAGCCGTCTCTTCTCCAAGCTGAAAAGCCCTAGCCTTCTCAGCCTCTCTTCATAGGAAAGTCGTCCCATCCCCACTATCATTTTCGTCGCCCTTCGCTGTACCTTTTCCAATTCTACTATATCTTTTTTGAGATACGGAGACCAGTACTGAACACAATACTCCAGGTGCGGTCGCACCATGGAGCGATACAACGGCATTATAACATCCGCACACCTGGACTCCATACCCTTCCTAATAACACCCAACATTCTATTCGCTTTCCTAGCCGCAGCAGCACACTGAGCAGAAGGTTTCAGCGTATCATCGACGACGACACCCAGATCCCTTTCTTGATCCGTAACTCCTAACGCGGAACCTTGCAAGACGTAGCTATAATTCGGGTTCCTCTTACCCACATGCATCACTTTGCACTTGTCAACATTGAACTTCATCTGCCACTTGCACGCCCATTCTCCCAGTCTCGCAAGGTCCTCCTGTAATCGTTCACATTCCTCCTGCGACTTGACGACCCTGAATAATTTTGTGTCATCGGCGAATTTAATTACCTCACTAGTTATTCCCATCTCTAGGTCATTTATAAATACATTAAAAAGCAACGGACCCAGCACAGACCCCTGCGGGACCCCACTAACTACCCTCCTCCACTGAGAATACTGGCCACGCAATCCTACTCTCTGCTTCCTATCTTTCAACCAGTTCTTAATCCATAATAATACCCTACCTCCGATTCCATGACTCTGCAATTTCTTCAGGAGTCTTTCGTGCGGCACTTTGTCAAACGCCTTCTGAAAATCCAGATATACAATATCAACCGGCTCCCCATTGTCCACATGTTTGCTTACCCCCTCAAAAAAATGCATTAGATTGGTGAGGCAAGACTTCCCTTCACTAAATCCGTGCTGACTTTGTCTCATCAGTCTACACCACTCAGGATTTTGTAGACCTCTATCATATCTCCCCTCATCCATCTCTTTTCCAAGCTGAAGAGCCCTAACCTCTGTAGCCTTTCCTCATAAGACAGGAGTTCCATCCCCTTTATCATTTTAGTCGCTCTTCTTTGAACCTTTTCTAATTCCGCTATATCTTTTTTGAGATACGGCAACCAAAACTGAATGCGATACTCAAGGTGCGGACGCACCATGGAGCGATACAAATGCATTATAGTATTTTCGGTCTTATTCACCATCCCTTTCCTAATAATTCCTAGCATCCTGTTTGCTATTTTGGCCGCCGCCGCACACTGAGCAGAAGATTTCAGCGTATTATCTACAATGACACCCAGATCTTTTTCTTGAGCGCTGACCCCCAAGGTGGACCCTAGCATCAGGTAACTGTGATTCAGATTATTTTTTTTCCAATGTGCATCACCTTGCATTTGTCCACATTAAATTTCATCTGCCATTTGGATGCCCAGTCCTTACACCTAAACATTTACACTTGCTCTCATGCAGCTGCAAATGTTCACACCTGCATTCAAGGTACAATTTTTGCCACTTACTCTAGTATATCTTAAAGACACAGACATTTATGTTCCTTTGCAAACTATTTTCCCTTTCTAGCAAATACCAGTTTTGGTGATGTTCGCTGTGTGGGCTTTGGCTCCATTCACACTCCAGAGGCAAAAAGGAATTTGAATAAATGAAGCTCGAGATCCATGCAAATTGAATTACAGGGATAAACACACTGTGTGAATGGCATGGGAAAATGTATTAGAAACAGACATCTCGAATGCTTATTTGATAATTGTAGCTTATATACTGGTACTGTGCCTGTGTGAATCCAATTTTAAAGTGTATTTTTAAAGTGGGTTACCAGGGTCATGATAGCAGTGATACTGAGAATATGACAGTAATCTCTTGCACGTAGGGGGAGCCGCACTTGATCTATACTCCTCGTGCCCCCTGTATGTGGTTAGGGAGTAAATTACACAGTCAGCTGTGTGCATGCAATGCGTGATGCAAAACCGCTCTAGAAAGGGCAGAACATTAAACGTTAGATGGCTTTTGAGATGAATATGTATATGCACACCAGCTCTACAGCATAATAACTATTCTCGTTTCCCACAACATTTCATCTTTTTTCCTTTTTGTACCTTTTGCATTTATACCTAATTTCTAATAATTCAAGCCTTGTACTGATACCGTGTTTCCCCGAAAATAAGACACTGTCTTATATTAATTTTTTCCCCCCAAAATGCGCTAAGTCTTATTTTCAGGGGCTGTCTTATTTTTCGGGGAAACATTGGGGTTGGATCGGGGTTGGCCCGCCCGCACTCAGTCGCTCCCAGAACTAACCTTAAACACCTCCTTTCACCTTCGCAGCAAGCAGCAGCAGGACAGGCCACTCCTTCCTTCCGTGTCCCGCCCTTGCCTGACGTAACATCTGCGAGGTCGGGGTACGGAAGGAAGGAGAGGTCTGTCCTGCTGCTGCTTGCTGCCAAGGTGAAAGGAGGCGTTTAAGGTTAGTTCCGGGAGCGACGGTGGGTGGGGGGGGGGGGGCCCGGCGACCTCGGGTGGGGAGGGGGGAGGCCCGGGGGCGGCCTTGTCCGGCTCTCGGCAGCCCTGCTTTCAAACAAAAATTTGCTAGGTCTTACTTTCGGGGGAAGGCCTTATATCTACCAATTCAGGAAAACCTCTACTAGGTCTTATTTTTGGGGCATGTCTTACTTTCGGGGAAACAGGGTAGGTGCATGTTCTTTATTAACTAAATAACCTTGCAATAACCTTGCGGTTTCCATTTTGTATTCAAGTATTCCTATTCTACGGCAAGCATACTTAGGATAAACATCTATCACTGATAGAATTGCAGAAACACTGCAAGCCCTTGACCACATCCTTATCCCTTAATTTATCATCTTACCCTTGGATTCTATAAATGGAACTCAAATCGGCATGCCCAAATTTGGGTGCGATCCTGAGATGCGCGTGCGACTAAACTGGGGAACAAGCTAATCAGCATCAATAACTGGACGCTCACGACCGATTACTTGACATCATTTTGGATTTGCGTGCCCATCTTACTACACGCTCGTCTATAAAACTGTGCACCCAATTACCATTGTTTACAAACCACAAAGGGGCGTGGCCATGGAGGGGCCATGGAGGCGCATTCCATAAATTTGCACGCAGTGTTACAGGTGCGTACCCAAATTGGGCATCAGCAGGCATAAGTACTGGAGCCCAAATTTGGGTGCAGGAATCGGTGCCCAGCGCTATTCTGTAAAGGGCACTCAACCCAGACCGCCCTATATAGAATAGTGCTGGGTGTGGATTTTTTTTTACAGTGCTGAAATCTGGGTGCCATTGACTGAATTTAGTCCTTGGGGGTCCTTTTACAAAGCAGCGGTAAGCCCGCCGTGGGCTTACTGCGCAGCAACTACCAGAACTACCGCTGTCCCTACGCAGGCGCCAGCAGTAGTTCCGGCCCCAGCGGAAATATTTGAGAAAGATTTTTGCAGGGGGTTACCCGGTGGTAATCAGGCAGCGCTGCACGCTGGATGGTTACCATTGGTTTTAATGCAGGAGCCCTTACCACCACCTGAATGGGTGGCAGTAATTGCTCCCAACACATGGCACACAGTAAGTGCAATCTTACTGCTGTGTTGAAAAGGCCTCAGCATGCAGCAACAATGGCTGCCGCAGATAGTGCAGTGTCCCTTTTACCGCAGCTTAGTAAAAGGGCCCCTTACCCCCGGATTCTACATAGTGTGCTTAGATTTAGGCGCCAGAATGGGTGTGTTTTATTTATTTATTTATTTGTTACATTTATACCCACATTTTCCCACCTTTTTTCGCGCGCTCAATATGTCTTACAAAGTATCGTAATGGCGATTGCCATTATGGCTGATAACAAATACAAGGTTGTGTTATGGTCACAGGTAGAAGTGTTTCAAGCGTCATGGGGTCGAGGATAGTAAGTTGTCCAGTACAATCATAGATTATCTTGTGCTGCTGAGTGTGGGGATTTAAGTTGGATCGGTGGGATAAGCTTTTTTGAAGAGGTGGGTTTTCAATGATTTCCTGAAGTTTAGGTGGTTATGTATTGTTTTCACTGCAAGTGGGAGTCCATTCCATGGTTGTGCATCTATATATTGCCATATCTAAAAAGAGGCCATTGCTGGCTGCTATCTGATACAGTGCTGGCTGGTATTAATTCCAGATGGCAACAATTATTGCACCGCGCGTAACTTAGTAACATAGTAACATAGTAGATGAAGGCAGAGAAAGACCTGTATGGTCCATCCAGTCTGCCCAACAAGATAAACTCATATGTGCTACTTTATATCTATACCTGACCTTGATTTGTATCTGCCATTTTCAGGTCACAGATCGTAGAAGCCTGCCCAGCACTAGCCCCGCCTCCCAACCACTAGCCCCACCTCCCAACCACCAGTGTTGCCACCCAATCTCCACTAAGCTTCTGAGGATCCATTCCTTCTGAACAGAATTCCTTTAATTGGCTAAACAAGCTAATGAGTACGGATGACAGCACATAACAAGCACTAATTGGCAATTATCAGAATTTATACACAGAAATTGCTAGGTGCGTGCTATAAAGAACTGCGCCTAAATTGAAAAGCACACAGTTCAAATAAATGTGCGTAGTTTAAAAGGGGTGTGTTTATTGCTGTTTCATGGGCGTGTCAAAATTTCCACACGCAATTACAGAATATGGGTCAGTGTTATTCATTTGGCATGTGCTGTTGTCAGCGCACTAGCTGATCAGTGCACCCACACCCAATCTCTGCCACTGACCCTCCCCCCCAATAAAAAATTAATACTGCGCAGTCAGGAGGTCTTTTACAAAGGTACACTAGTGTTTTTAGCACATGCTAATGATTAGCGCATGCTACATGCTAGAGACACCTATAGAAATATATGGGCATCTCTAGCATTTAGCGCATACATTTTTAATGCGCGTGCAAAATACTGTAGCACGTCTTTGTAAACGGACCCCTTAGTGCACACAAATGACACATCTAATGTAAAACACTTTACTACATGCTGCGTTAGGCCATTTTCCTATTTCAAGCACATTTTTAGTGCTTACCACATTTAGGGTCCCCGCAAATTTCGTCCAGGCCCCTGATTTGGCTGGTGGGGTCCTCAACCCCTGCCAGCTGAAGCCTTCTTCAGCGTGGTCTCCGGTGCAGCTGTGTTCGCTGCCTGCCTCCTGCTCTTCTTTATTCTTGCTCCTCTTGTGCACGCTGACGCTCAGCGGTCTCCGGTGCAGCTGCGTTCGCTGCCTGCCCCCTGCTCTTCTTTCTTCTTGCTCCTCCTGTGCACCAGTGGCGTAGCCACAGGTGAGCCTGAGTGGGCCGGGGCCCACCCACTTAGAGATCAGGCCCACCCAAGAGTAGCACACGTTTAGCGGTAGCTGGTGGGGATCTCAAGCTCCGCCAGCTGAAGACTTCCCCCTTATGTTTACGAAAATGCTGCTCTCCATGATACCGGCACCTGTGCATACTCAGTTTTCAGCGCATGCCTGCTGCAGACTGCCAAGGTGGAAAGAAGCATTTTTCCTGCCAGCTGAGATATATTTTTGGTGGTGGTTGTGCGGGAGGGGGGGGGGGGGGAAGAGAACACTTGGTGCCCACCCACTTCTTGCCTAGGCTCACCCAAAAACTGTTGTCTGGCTACGCCCCTGCTGTGCACGCTGACGCTCAGCGTGCACAGGAGGAGCAAGAAGAAAGAAAAGCAGGGGGCAGGCAGCGAACGCGGCTGCGCTGGAGACCGCACTGAAGAAGGCTTCGGCTGGCAGGGGTAGGGGGCCCCTGCCAGCAAAGGTATTTGTTTGTGAGGGGGTAAGGTGAGGCGGGGGCGAGGCGAGGCGGTGGGGGGGGGGCAAGGAGGCGAGACGTGGCGGCACTCAAAATGTGCCCCCAACCTCAGGCTCTGGCCCCTCCCACTGTGAGGTCTGGCTACACCCCTGCTAAAGATAAGAGCTTGGATTATTTTGCACAAGTACACAGCTCATAGTTAGTGTGGTCAAGTCCACTAATGTACAATTTTGCATGTTAAAATCATCTAAGCAATTCAGACCTTTATTGATCCAGAAGTCTGCTATTCAATGAGGTGCTTCTCGAATGTGGAGCTCTTTCCATCTGAGTTAATAACAGAACTGAATTATGTATGATCTCGCAAAAAATTGACAAGCTGTTAGACAAATGAGAGACCTATAAGTGGTTTAATAGCTTGCTTGAGATTAACAACTGGTAATCTAGAGAGATTTTGCAGTGATTTTATTTCTGATTTTAGAGCTTTTTTTTAAATTTTAGGGCTTTTAATGATGCTTATGGTTAATTCCTTAATTTGAATTGTTGTTAATTTATGCCAATTATGTGCTGTACAGGATTTGATGCTTCTGAAATCTGACTTGTACTGTGTAACTGGCTAAGTGGAATATAAATGCCAAATTTACATAAATTAAAACTATAGTGAAGCGGTTCCCATACCTTTCCTGGGGGCTTCCCAGCCAGTCAGATTTTCAGGATATCCACAATGAATATTCATGAGAGAGATTTGCATGCAGTGGAAAAAGCCCACCTTTTTGATGCTGCTTTTAACTCCTAACCCTTATTCACTTGTTCAGAACCCTTATTTTATCATCCTCACTTTAATATTCCCTTATCTCTTATTTGTCCTGTTTGTCCTAATTAGATTGTAAGCTCTGTAGAGCAGGGTCTGTCTCTTCATGTTCAAGTGTACAGCGCTGCGTACGTCTAGTAGCGCTTTAGAAATGATAAGTTGTAGTAGTAGTAGTAGCCAGTGCAAGCAAATTTCTCTCAGTATTCATTGTGGATATCCTGAAAACCTGACTGCCTGGGCTGCCCTGCTGGACCAGGTTTTGGAACCATTGTTATCGTGCTTTTGCTTCAGAGATGATGCAGTCTAATCTAATCTAAGATTTGGACACTGCGCTACTCCCAGCTTGAGGTTCAAGGCGGTTCGCAAAAAAAAGCTCACAATAAAATGAGGAATTACATAAAGTCAGAAATATTTTTTAAAAAAAACAACGTAATATTTATTAAATAAAAAAAAGTTTTCAACCTTCTACGCAGTTGCATATGGTTCGCCTCCGTAGTGCATTCCAAATGCAAACTGCATGAAAATCCGTACGCCATTAAATGCTGGAAATTTTAATCAAAAGCTACCATGCGCCTGAGAAGAATTAAAAAGAGAGTTCGAAAAGAATTGAATGAGCAACTCTGAAGTACTGCCATACAAAACATGGAAAATCATACAAACAGTTTTAAACCTCAAGAGAGAGCCAATGAAGTTTCCTCATAAACGGAGTTATCAGGGTAGACAGGCGAGTAGGCTGGCTACATTTCCCAGTATATCTACTAAAGGGTGTTAAGCCCTAACACTCACTCAGCGCTTGTGGAAATGCAAAGCACGTTTGTGGTAAGTAATCTGTTCATGCGTGCTAAGCATGCAGTATTAATTTTTTTGTATTTATTTTCTGGAGGATGCATGTCGGGCGGAGAATGGGCATGGACATGCTATCCAGCTAGCATATTCCAATTACTGTGTGCTAATTGGCTAGTGCATCCATAATGTGGGAGCCCTTAGCACCTCTTACATATGAGTAGGGTTACCATATTTTGTCCCCCAAAAAGGAGGACACATGCCCCGCCCCACCCACACACCCCACCACTCCCCCTTTCATGCCCTCGCTCCACCCCCTGTCACATTTCCCCCTCTGTCACACACCCAGTCACTCCCCCTCCCAATCACCCCCTCACCTTACCTTACTACTGCCCTGGTGGTCTAGTGACCTCTTCGGGGCAGGAAAGAGCCCCCTCTTTCCTGCCCGGAGCACTGCCCTGCATACATCCTTCCTGTTCCTGATCTCGGCGCCAATTCAAAATGGTCGCCGAGAGTTGAAGTCTTGCGAGGTCACTTCAACTCTCGGCGGCCATTTTGAATCGGCGCCGAGATCAGGACAAATCTGGACAAACGGGCAGATTGGCAAAACCTGCCCGGTTGCCCGGACTTGACCTCAAAAAGAGGACATGTCCGGGTAAATCCGGACATATGGTAACCCTACATATGAGATAGTATGTGTTCCCCCTATCAGGGGCAGACTGACCATTTGGACAACAGGGCAGCGCCCGAGAGCCCAGAGGCTCTGCCCGGTTGCCCAATGCTGCACACTACAGCCCCCAAGGGGCCCTGGTGGTCTAGTGGCCACTGCCACTATTCTCCCTGGTTGCACCACTGTGTTTACAAAACGGCTACTGAAATGTCTCGGCAGCCATTTTGTAAACATGGTGCTGCGCCAGGAAATGTAGAGGCAGCGGGTGGGCAGGAAAGAGGAGATTTATTTCCTGCCCCCTGAAGAAGCCACAGCCACTACACCACCAGGGCCCTTCAAGGTTGGTGGAAACAATGGCAACACGGTGAGAGGGAGGCAGCACGGTGGGGGTGGCGTACTGGTGGCGACAGCAGCAGCATGGCAGGGGGCAGCAGCATGGCTGGGGGGCAAAGCAGTCTCGGTCAGGGGAGTAGCCAGACCTTACGGTGGGAGGGGGCCAGAGCCCGAGGTTGGGGGGCACATTTTGAGTGCCGCCCCGCCAGCCTGCTGCCACCCCGTTACCGCCATGCCTCGATTCGCCTCACCTCCCCCCGCCACCACCTCGTGCCTTCTCGCACCCCCCTCGCCTCGCAAATACCTTTGCTGGCGGGGGTCCCCAACCCCCGCCAGCCAAAGCCTTCTTCAGCGCCGTCTACCACCGCGGTCCTGCCCTGCTCTTCTTGCTCCTGCTGTCCTGTGCACGCTCACGCTCCTTTACGTGAAACTGAGCCAAACCAGGGGCCCGGACATAATTTGCAGGGGCCCAGGCCCCTGTGGCCCCCCTGTAGCTACACCCCTGGTCTCAGTGTCCAGGGCCCCAGAGTAGTCTCACTCTGCCCCTGTCCCCCATACATTTTTTCAGGTTACATTGACTAAAGTGAATATTAGTGCAAGACCTGAAAGAGAAATACTGGAAATTGCTCTATTTCCTGGGTGCACTAGAAATGAACTTAGCACATGGGAAAGCCCTACATTATTACACGCTTTAAGCCCATTTACTAAAGCACATTAGTAGACAATCCCCTTGAGGTCCTCCACCAAATCAAGTCTATTTTCCTTAATTTCAGGGGAAATGTTTTCCACAGGAGTTTGCCTGAGTAAATTCCCCAAGCTGGAAATGGCACCTCTGGTCCTTTAAATAAGAGTTTGGCCTCCTTAACAATGGCAAAAATGAAAGTCTTTTCTCCTGACATCAGGGAAATAAAGTCCAAACAATAACCTAATGTAATTCTCAATGTAGCAGCAGGGTTGTGCTCTTTCTGACCTGTTTTATTCCTTCCACAGCAGGAAACCTTGGAATGCAATTGACTGCTGTTCTTGAACAACGTTTACCATTCTGCAGGTTCGGGAATCAGTAAAACAAAGCTCAAACGTAAGGAGTCGTTTACTTTGCCGCAAGGTTGAAGAATTGGGCCGCAGCACTGTTCTTTTTAGCAGAAAACCATGCTCTCTGGGCTTACAAAAAACAGGTTTGTCTTTCATTTCCCATTTCTCTCTCTCTCTCTCTGCTTTTTAAAGTCACTTAGGAGCTCATCTACTCAGTGGCGTTCCTTGGTCGGCTGCCACCCGGAGCGGTTCACCGCTGTGCACCCCCCTCCGCCGGATGCAGCGTCCCCCCCCCCCCCGGATGCAGCATGACACCCCCTCGGGTGCAGTGTTCCCCCAGTGCATCACCATCCCCCCGGTGTATCATCTCCAAGACTCCCCTCCCCCCCCGGGTACATTCTTACCTGCTAGGGTGCTGCAAGCAGCCGCGCGGCTGTCAGCACCGCCGGTTCCCAGCTCCAGTGGCGTTCCTAGGAGGGGGCGGTGGGTGCAGTCTGCCCCGGGTGCACGCTGCTGGGGGGGGGGGTGCCGTGCGCGCCTGTCCGTCGTCGTTCCATGCTCCCTCTGCCCCGGAACAGATTAATTCCTGTTCCGGGGCAGAGGGAGCATGGAACGAACGACGGACAGGCGTGCGCAGCACCCCCCCCCCCCCAGCAGCATGCACCCGGGCAGGGGGTTCTTTCAAGGGGGGGTGCCCTTTCGCCGGTGGGGGTCGCGCTGCATCCGGGGGGCGGGGCGCATCGGTGATCTGCCCCGGGTGTCAGCCCCCCTAGGAACACCACTGCCCTGCTCCCTCTGCCCCGGAACAGGAAATAACAACACAGAGGGAGCAGCGATTCGGCAAAGCCGACAGCGGCACAGCTGCTCCCTGCACCCCTCCTGCAGTGTGCACCAGGGGCGGACCACCCCGCCATCGGTACGCCACTGCATCTACTAAAGGGTTTAAGATCTAAAGTGCGCTTAGCGAGGGAAAAACAGGCTACCATAAAGGGTTAGATTCTATAAATGCTGTTGAAAAATGGGCGCTGAAAAAAAAATACGCCTAGATGTGTTCTTTAAATGATGCCTAAAGTTAGGTGTGGTTTAGAGAATATGCCTAGGACCCGCCCTCATGACTAAATGTAGTCACAGGAATTTACGCCGAGTAAACTTGGTGTAAATGCTGGCTACTAACTTAGGCCTGGAGCAGATGTATTCTATAAGAGCGCGTATAATTTTAGAGTGCCCCCCTTTCAGCTGCACACATTAGAATTTATATGACTCGCTTTGCAGAATACGCTTAGCACGTTGTGCACGTAAATTCTTTTTAAAGCCAATTAATATCAATAATTGCTTGACGTGGCAATTATCAGCTCTGATTGGCTTAAGAGAAATTAAGTTGTATGCGCAAAACAGAATGTGACCAGAATGGCACACGCAACTCCAGTCATACTTTATAGAACCTGAGGGGAAGAATGTTAAATCGATTCCTGATATTTTGCCTATTTGCACATGCCAAGTATATGTTAACTGCTTTTTAAAAATATTTTTAAACAGGGGGCGTGTCATGGGTGGATAGTGAGTGTTCCTGTATTAAAAAGCTATTGCATTCACAGATTCTATATATAATACCGAGTTTTCCAAAATTGAAGCGTATTCCATAACAATAAGCATAATCTAATTGGTTAACAAGCTAATCAGTGCTGATAATTGGATGTTAACAATCAATTATAGAAGCTTGCAAGCGACCTGACCACATCACACCATTTTTGCAAAAACTTCATTGACTACCAGTACAATACAGGGCTAAATTTAAAACTCTATGTCTGATCTTCAAGGCCCTCAAAGGAAATGGCCCCGAGTACCTGAAGAACAGGATGATCCTCTACACACCGCCAAGGACACTAAGGTCCTCTCAAGGACTATGACTAACCACACCCTCTCCAAAAGACATTACACGATGTGATACCCGCAAGCGAGCCTTCTCCGGAGTAGCCCCCACACTCTGGAATGCATTGCCTGAAAGACTCCACTTAACACAAGACGACCTCTACCAGTGTTGCCAGGTGGGCGGTTTTACCGCCCATTGGGCGGTTTTCCACGACCCGCCGCGGGAAATTTTTGCCCGCGGCGAGTTGCGGTTTTTTTGGGCTGTTTTTGGGCTTCAGGGCGGTTTTTTCGGCCGCGGGGGGCGGGGTTAGTGACGTTTTTTGGGCGGGGTTAGTGACGTTCTGGGCGGGGTTAGTGATGTGGGAGGCGGGGCCGATGACGTAGGAGGCGGGGCCGATGACGGGGAGGCGTGGCCGATGACGTGGGAGGCGGGGCCGATGACGGGGAGGCGGGGCCGATGACGTGGGAGGCGGGGCCGGTGACGGCGGGGGCGGGTTGATGACGGCGGGGGCGGGGGTGATGACGCGGGGGGGGGGGGTGTCAGGGGCGGGGTTTGTGTTTGGGCGGGTTTTGGGCTGTTTTTTGGGCTGGATTGGGCTGGAAAAAATTTTCCACCTGGCAACCCTGACCTCTACTTCAGGAAGCAGGCTCTTCAACCAGGCCTTTAATGGAAGAAGTAACTAACTTGTTAGTCTCACTCACACACACAAGGAGTGACTCAGGCTGCACATACTGCAGCAGGACATGTTTATCCACTCTTACCCTAGCTAGGATAATATTTAACCATCTCTCTGACCTCATATGCAACTTTCTTTAAATCAGTCACCTTACTTTCTAACTCTTCTTACTCTCTTACCTATCCATATGTTACATCTTTGCTTTACCCTTCATTAGCAATTATAATGTTCTATTACGCATTGTGTTGACATTGTAAGTAGGGAAAGGGAAATGGGACTTGATATACCGCCTTTCTGAGGTTTCTGCAACTACATTCAAAGCAGTTTACATAAATTCAGGTAATTATTTTGTACCAGGGGCAATGGAGGGTTAAGTGACTTGCCCAGAGTCACAAGGAGCTGCAGTGGGAATCAAACTCAGTTCCCCAGGATCAAAGTCCACTGCACTAACCACTAGGTTACTCCTCCACTCATTCCACCAATAAGAGCCAACCTCATCAGTGATGTCACAATGGCTTGATTGCCCGATACTTGGCTCACTTCTGATATTGTGATGTCATAAGGGGAAGGGAAATGGGACTTGATACACTGCCTTTCTGAGGTTTCTGCAACTACATTCAAAGCGGTTTACATACATTCAGGTAATTATTTTGTACCAGGGGCAATGGAGGGTTAAGTGACTTGCCTAGAGTCACAAGGAGCTGCAGTGGGAATCGATCCCAGTTCCCCAACATCAAAGTCCACTGCACTAACCACTAGGTTACTCCTCCACTCATTCCACCAATAAGAGCCAACCTCATCAGTGATGTCACAATGGCTTGATTGCCCGATACTTGGCTCACTTCTGATATTGTGATGTCATAAGGGAAAGGGGAATGGAACTTGACATACCGCCTTTCTGAGGTTTCTGCAACTACATTCAAAGCGGTTTACATACATTCAGGTAATTATTTTGTACCAGGGGCAATGGAGGGTTAAGTGACTTGCCCAGAGTCACAAGGAGCTGCAGTGGGAATCGAACTCAGTTCCCCAGGATCAAAGTCCGCTGCACTAACCACTAGGTTACTCCTCCACTCATTCCACCAATAAGAGCCAACCTCATCAGTGATGTCACAATGGCTTGATTGCCCGATACTTGGCTCACTTCTGATATTGTGATGTCATAAGGGGAAGGGAAATGGGACTTGATACACTGCCTTTCTGAGGTTTCTGCAACTACATTCAAAGCGGTTTACATACATTCAGGTAATTATTTTGTACCAGGGGCAATGGAGGGTTAAGTGACTTGCCCAGAGTCACAAGGAGCTGCAGTGGGAATCGAACTCAGTTCCCCAGGATCAAAGTCCGCTGCACTAACCACTAGGTTACTCCTCCACTCATTCCACCAATAAGAGCCAACCTCATCAGTGATGTCACAATGGCTTGATTGCCCGATACTTGGCTCACTTCTGATATTGTGATGTCATAAGGGGAAGGGAAATGGGACTTGATACACTGCCTTTCTGAGGTTTCTGCAACTACATTCAAAGCGGTTTACATACATTCAGGTAATTATTTTGTACCAGGGGCAATGGAGGGTTAAGTGACTTGCCCAGAGTCACAAGGAGATGCAGTGGGAATCGAACTCAGTTCCCCAGGATCAAAGTCCGCTGCACTAACCACTAGGTTACTCCTCCACTCATTCCACCAATAAGAGCCAACCTCATCAGTGATGTCACAATGGCTTGATTGCCCGATACTTGGCTCACTTCTGATATTGTGATGTCATAAGGGGAAGGGAAATGGGACTTGATACACTGCCTTTCTGAGGTTTCTGCAACTACATTCAAAGCGGTTTACATACATTCAGGTAATTATTTTGTACCAGGGGCAATGGAGGGTTAAGTGACTTGCCCAGAGTCACAAGGAGATGCAGTGGGAATCGAACTCAGTTCCCCAGGATCAAAGTCCACTGCACTAACCACTAGGCTACTCCCCCACTCCACTCCATAGTAGTTATACTATGCCATACTTTGTATTGTTATTTGAATATTTTTTTTTACTTCTGTAATTACCTATTGTTCATGTTTGATCTATTCTTACTGTACACCGTCTTGAGTGAATTCCTTCAAAAAGGCGGTAAATAAATCCTAATAAATAAATTATCTGCACTAACTGGCATTAATTAGAATTCACGCACACTACGTGCCACGCATATTCTGTAAAGTGGTGTGCGTAAATTCTAATGTGCACTGCCATAATTGGGCATTGAATGGGTGGTTCATGGGCTTTCCAAAGATTTATACGCATGGTGCAAATGACTGCACCTAAATTTAGGCGCAGAGCACCCTTATTCTGCAATTACCCATGTAACTCCAAACCTCGCCCTGTTCCACCCTGAAACGTCCATGACTGTCCCCTTTCCAGGCCCCCTTTTTTGGGTCAAGAATAAATTTTAGGCACAGATCATGCACCTAACTAGATGCGTAACAGCCAATTAAATCTAATTAGTGCCAATAATTGCTTGTTAAAAAGCCAATTATTGGCACTAATTGGCTAGTTACCTTATTAAACTGAATGCGCAAATTGTCACTGCACCTAAATTTGCATGCACAATTTTTGGCAACCTTTACAGAATCAGGGGGTAACTGGATAACGCAGAATTAATGCAGGAGCACGTAGCACCTTCGAAATAGGAAGCGGTAAGTTCTCCCGTGTTAATACCTGTATAGGTCGTATGCGCTAATAGAAAAATTAGCAAGGGACCTGCAAAAAGACAAAACCCCTATTTTGGGGCCGTATTAACAATTTGTTTAGTGCACAGCAAGGTTCCATGTTAAAATATGCTAAGCCCATTTCTTAATGAAATCTAGTAAAAGTGCCCCTTAGTGCATTAACTCACCCATCACATACCATATTTTTCGGACTATAAGATGCACTTTTTTCCCCCAAAATTTGGGAGGAAAATGGGGGGTGCGTCTTATAGTCCGAAGGTAGCGATTTCCCTCCCTCCCGCCCTCCCCCCGAGTTCGGGATCGCCCTCCCCCCGGCCCTGTCACCACTTCTCCCCTACTCACGTCACGCGATCTTCCCTGGTGGTCTAGTGACGTCGGGGCAGGAAAGAGCCCCCTCTTTCCTGCCCAGCGCGCTGCTCTCCGTCCTCCTGTATGCAGCCTGACGGTCTCGGCGAGATTCAAAATGGCCGCTGAGACTTCAATTCTCGGCGGCCATTTTGAATCTCGCCGAGACCATCAGGCAGCATACAGGAGGACGGAGAGCAGCGCGCTGAGCAGGAAAGAGGGGGCTCTTTCCTGCCCCGACGTCACTAGACCACCAGGGAAGATCGCGTGACGTGAGTAGGGGAGAAGTGGTGACAGGGCCGGGGGGAGGGCGATCCCGAACTCAGACAAGACGCACCGGAGCACCTAGGTTTTAGAGGAGGGAAAAAGTAAAAAAATTTTTTTCCTATTTCCCTCCTCTAAAACCTAGGTGCGTCTTATGGTCCGGTGCGTCTTATAGTCCGAAAAATACGGTAATTCAATTGTGCTTTTTTCCAAGGAATGAAATGTAAGAGATAGTTAAAGCTGCAGAAAGATACCAAACATTATTTTATTAGTGTAAGGACCATATGCCCCAGTATCATACCAAATCAGAGTACAGAGGAGGTATATACCATCTGGATACAGCATCCCCCTTCCTGGAATGGCTGCAGTGCAACTGCCTGTTGTTATATAAGTAAATATATCCATACAGAGTGTATGCTGTGGTGTGATTTATGCAGTGGTGTGCTGGAGCAGGCTCTCACAGGCTCGCAAGAGCCGGTTGTTAAGTTTTTAAGAATTTTGGGAGCCGGTTGTTAAAGTAGGGCCCTCCATGGCTTCTTTAACAACTGGCTCCCAAAATGTGAGCTTGGGCCCCCTGCTGAATTATCTTTTACTTTGCTGGTGGGGATGCTGAGCCCTGCAAGCCAAGTAAATAGACTACTGCTGCTCCCTGCTCCTTGTTTCCAGCTCTGAGCAGCAGGCTGGGACTTCTCCAGCATGTGTGAGAAGTCCCAGCATGCTGCTCAGAGCAAGACGTTGGGAGTGGTGGCAGTCCATTTATTGGCTGCCAGCAAAGGTATGCCTAGCGTGCCCACACGAAGGGAGGGAGGAGAGAGAGGCAAGTGTTGCTCTCCCCACCCCGGCCCTTCTAACTGCAGAGCTGGCAACGTCCGGAATAGAGCCTGTTGTTAAAAATTTACCAGCACACCCCTGGATTTATGTGTACTTGTTAGAAGAGGCAGGTGTGCTTGGCAGGGACGTATCTGGACTTTGCCGTTAGTGGGGGGGGCCAGAGCTGAGGTGAGGGGGCACATTTTGCCCCCCCCCGGCGCCAACGATGACCCCCCCCCACCCACCGTTGCCGTCTAGTACCTTTGCTGGCGGGGGACCCCAACTCCCGCCAGCCAAAGTCTTCATGCTTCGTTTGGTTTCATTCTGAGTCTGTCTGAGTACGTGCAGGACGTCAGACTCACAGAAACAGAACGAAGCCCTGCAGATCGCAAGGCTTTGTTCTGTTTCTGTGAGTCTGACGTCCTGCACGTTGTGCACATGCAGGACGTCAGACACAGACTCAGAAACGAAACGAAGCAAGAAGACTTCGGCTGGCGGGGGTTGGGGTCCCCCGCCAGCAAAGGTACTAGACGGCGATGGCAGGTTGATGGCGGGAGGGGGGGTTGAGAGGGTCGTTGGCAGGGGGGTCCAGGGCCAAATCTACGGGGGCCCTGGCCCCCGTGGCCCCATAGCAGCTATGCCCCTGGTGCTTGGGGCCCAGTCTTGGGCTTTCCTTTATTATTTTATGTATTGGGGGCAATGTCTTCAAATGGGTTGTTTTTTTTCGCATACCATGATAGCAATGAATCCTACTCCAACGCTAGGGTATGTGGAGTATAATCTCAGTTTCTCAAATTTACAGCTATTTGCATTGTGCCAAATACGGACGTGCAGCAAAACGAAAATTGCCACGCGTCCATTTTGGGTCTGAGACCTTACCACCAGCCATTCACCTAGCGGTAAAGAATCCGGGTGGTAATCACCTACGCACGCCAAATGCCACTTGGTGCGAGTCCGTTACATGCAACAGAAAATAAAAAAAATATTTTTAAGATACGCGTTTCAGACGCGCACCAAAAATGAAATTACCGCCAGAGCCACGTGGTAGTCAGGCAGTAACTCCATGTTGGGCGTGCGTAGACATTTACGCGGTTTAGTAAATGGACCCCTCAATTTGTTATTGATGGTCTTTATTAGCATCACATCATATTTTCTTGCCCTTTTTAGGGTTTTCCAATTTTAGCATTCAGGAATCAAGTATCTCTTATCCTTAAAATTGTTTCTGCCTTTCCAGCCCAGTATCTTTTTTTTAATCAACAACATAAAGACCTGAACTCATTCTTTATCCCATAGTAGCTTTTAAGCAGAACCTAGTTTTTTATTTTTAACAAATAATTTTTAAAAGTATCGGACTGTAGCTGAGCAACAGGAAGGGACAATGAAAGGTCAAGCTGTTCTCCAGTTTCTTAAGGTAAATTGTGTTATAGTATACCTTACTGGTTTTACAAAAGAGGAAGAATGAACTCCAGTGGCTTCTTTCAGGTCTGTAAACTCTCTCACTGCACCCTTAATTCAGGGTTCTACAGTTCTTATTTTTTTTTGTTACATTTGTACCCCGCGCTATCCCACTCATGGCAGGCTCAATGCAGCAGGCAATGGAGGGTTAAGTGACTTGCCCAGAGCCACAAGGAGCTGCCTGTGCCGGGAATCGAACTCAGTTCTTCAGTTCCCCAGGACCAAAGTCCACCACCCTAACCACTAGGCCACTCCTCCATTATGGTCCATTGCTCAGCGGGACCATAATGTTTCCTGGTCAGGGAAAGCAGCTGCTCTAGAAAACAGCTCTTACCAAAAAAACTGCTGGACCAGCCAAACGTAAGAGCTACTTTCTAGAACTGTGGTTTTCATTTTGTGGTTCCCTGCTGTAATGGAAACATACCAGACCAGGAGACATTACAGCCCTCCTGAGTAGGATAAAGCCCTGAATTATGAATGTAGTGACATGGTTTCACAGAACTGAAAAGAGTTCCTGGCTTTAGTTTAAAGGCCAGAAGGCTTCATACCTACACTTCTTAAGGCTTCTTTAGCAGCAGAAAAAAAAAATCCCTCATGGCCTATAAAATAATGAGTGGACGGGTAGACGTGAAACGTCTGTTTACACTTTCCAAAAACACTAGGACCAGGGGGCATGGAATGAAGCTACAAAGTAGTAAATTTAAAATGAATTGGAGAAAATGTTTCTTCACTCAATGTGTATTTAAACTCTGGAATTCGTTGCCAGAGAATGTGATAAAGGTGGTTAGCTTAGCAGAGTTTAAAAAAGGTTTGGACGGCTTCCTAAAGGAAAAGTCCATAGACCATTATTAAATTGGACTTGGGGAAAATCCACTATTTCTCAGATAAGCAGTATAAAATGTTTTGTACTTTGGGGGGATTTTGCCAGGTATTTGTGACCTGGATTGACCACTGTTGGAAACAGGATGCTGGGCTTGATGGACCTGTCCCAGTATGGCAATACTTATGTATGTACTTATGTGTCATTATAAAATGTGGTACAGTAAATACGTAAAAATAGAAATGTGTTTTCTGAGCACCTACTTTCATGTGTGTATAAAAATGATGCAGTTTTATAACCATTTTGAAACACTATTCTGCACACTCAAGCCACTTATAGAATTACCCCTTGTAAGTGTCATTCCCAATTTATAATGCCATATCTGTGTCCACCGGACCCCATTTTATTGGGATGTGGTGTGCTATTTCATTGTTTTTTCAAGATGATGTTGGATTACAATGGAGGGGGGGAGGCTGATCAATTTAGTGGCAATAACCTCTTAATGCATCTGTTCGCTCTGTTTGTCACCCTCCTCTCACCTATCCACCCCCATCTGCATATCTCCTATCCACCCCCACCCTGTTAGACTGTCACTGAAATGCTTTGATGTTTCATTTATATATACTGTCATCTACCATATTTGCTTACTTCCGATCTGATGAAGAAGGGCAACCTTTGAAAGCTAATCAAGAAATGTATTAAGTTATGTCCAATAAAAAAAGGTATCATCTTATTTTCTTTTCCATGTTTTATTTTATTTCTATTGATTACCTATTTATGGCAATAATGGCCAGGTGCTAAGTCCAAAATTAGCTCCAGGCCATTTACCGCATGAGCCCATATTGCATCCTATTTACTTGGTGGTAAGGGCTCACACGTAACCCTGTGGTAATCGGGCAGCTGCCTATTACCGCCAGGAACATTCCCTGTGATAGAAAATAGACAATTATATTCTACCGCGGGGAAACTGCGTGTGCCAGCTTGGCGGTAGTTCCAGCCAAGCTCCTGTGCTACCCCGGCAGTAGGGCCAATTTGGTGCTTACTTCCTGCATGGTAGCCCTACAGCGCCTTTGTAAAAGCCCCCCCCCCCCCCCAAGTCTGGGATGGTCCTCTCTGATGTGGATTCCGTTGCCTGTTGCTGAAACAGTTCTCAGTGTACAGAGTCCAGGATCTCCCTATTTCTAGATGACGCTGCAGCAGGAGGGGCCCTTTTACAAAGCTAAGTGCCTAAGCGCGCCCAACGTGTGTGAGTTCCGAGTTACCGCCTGGCTACTGCCTGACCCAGGTGGTAATTTCATTTTTTGATGCGCATCAGAAAATACTTTTATTTTCCGGTGCGCAGGCGGTAATCGGCATTTGAACACACGTTGACCGTTACCACCTGGTTAATGCATTAGATCTTACCACTACGTCAATGGGTGGCAGTAAGGTCTCAGACCCAAAATGGATGCGTGCCAAATTTAATTTTGCCGCACCTACATTTTCAGCCCCCCCCCCCCCCCCACAAAAGGCATTATTTACAGGTGCGCTGAAAAATGATTCTTTTTTTTTATTATGTGTTTATTGATTTATAACAATTTTTCATCAAGTACAATACTTGAAATAGGTAATACAGGCAAGAAAATTTCCCATCAAAATTAATATTACAAAGAAAAATGTTTATACCCTCTTAAGACCACTAAAGGTTTGGGAGGGGCTACATATTCAGGAGAGAAATTAAAGAATAACTGAAAATCAATTTAGCATTGCACGCTGCGCCTAACCCTAACTATATCTCCATCTCTCTATATCTGACATTAAACCTTACATAATTTTTTTTTTTTACTTACAAAAGCTGTTAAATGTTCTGGTAGAAAAAATGATTCTGCGTGCAGCCAAAACACGTGCCTACACCACTGCAGGCCATTTTTCAGCGCACCTTAGTAAAAGGACCCTTGAATGTTCCAATCCACAAGTGGAATACTGAAATCACCTATCAATATTACTTCCCCTTTCACAGCAACACTGTGAATGCCTTCAGCGAAACCTCTGCCCACGTCTTCCGTGAAGGAGGTCTGTATAATCACACTCACTCTTTTGTAACTTTCGCTGGGAAGCATGCCGTTTTTTTCTCAAGCAAGCAATAGGATCTCCATTAAAAATAAGCCGAGGCAACCTCTACATGCACACATCAGTGCTGTCTGGCAAGAGCAGTGGCGTTCGTAGCATCGACGACACCCAGGGCGGATCGCCGATGCGCCCCCCTGGGTGCAGCGCGCCCCCCCTGGCGAAATGACACCTCCCGGGTGCACGCTGCTAGGGGGGGTGCCGCGGCGCGTGACTTCAAATCGCTACGCTAAATTCTCTCGTTCGCTGCAGCTCCCTCCCTCTGCCCCGGAACAGGTTAACGAATGAGAGAATTTAGCGTAGCGATTCGAAGTCGCGGCGTGCACCCGGGACGGACCGCCCCCCCCCCCCTTGGTACGCCACTGGGCAAGAGTCAAGCTGCTATTTCATAACAATAAATCCATCAGGGTCCATTTCAATTACCAAAATCCAAACAGATATGAACTCTTCAAAACAAGAGATTAGGGAGTCCTTTTACTAAGGCACGCTGAAAAATGGCTTGCGGTAGTGTGGGTGCGGGTTTTGGGTGCGCACCGACCCATTTTTTAGTGCGCCTGTAAAAAAAGGCCCTTTTTTTTTGCTGAAAATGGACATGGGGCAAAATGAAAATTGTCACGTGTCCATTTTGGGTCTGAGACCTTACCGCCAGCCATTGACCTGGCGGTAAAGACTCACACGATAACCGGGCGGTAATGACCTACATGTGGAAAATGCTGCTCGACACGTGTCCATTACGCGTGCTTGAAAGTAAAAAAATATTTTTGGGACGTGTGCCAAAAACGAAATTACTGCAAGAGCTACGCAGTAGACTGGCAGTAACTCCATTTCGGCACACGTTGGGCGCGCGTAGACGCTTACGCGGCTTAGTAAAAAGATCCCTAGATTAATAATCTATAAATATTTAGAGCACAGTTCTACATTGTAATGTAAAACATTAAAATAATCTAAATAACAGCTTCATAGTAACGAAACAGCTATTGAGCCCTTTTATAGGGTGCAACAATTTAGCACAGTTAACCCTGAAATCTAATAACTCTTTTGTTTAAATCCAGAATTTCAATATTGCATTTTTTTTCGCAGAAAGAATGAAGTCATGCGGAGCACTCCATGTATTTGCTTTATTTCTCTATAACCTGTTTTCCCTAGCTGACATGAAACAGCTTTCCACTGCTTTTTATTTCATTACCTTTGAATACTAAAATTTCGTTTTTGGTGAAGCACTGCTCTATGAATATTTATGAGCAGGTCCTGCAGTGTTCAGCCAATGTGCAGACTTCTCTTCACAGCGGGCTGCAGGGTTCCATGTTGCTCTCTATTACCAAATGTTAGCCATTCAAATGGATGTCACTCAGAGAATATGAAAATAACACTTCATCCTGTATGAACTCTTGCTGCAGTGGGAATATCATATAGCATATTGTTCACAGGCCTGGATACATTTTTGTCCTTGATAAGTGGCAATTACATGTCAACCTAGAAGCGACTGGGTTTTTGCTTAACTCCGTGATGTGAAGTGCAGTTCTTTTTTCATTATGACAGCTGCTTTACACCAATAAAATAAATATCTGAAGAAACGAGGCTTTGGAAATAGTTTATCGGATAAAGGATATATCACTGTAACGTGTACTGTAGCTGGTGGTCTGTATAAAACAGGAGGATGAGAAGTCTCCTTAGGATATAGCTGCTGCAAATCACAAATAGGTATGCCATGATAATTTAGAGGCAGTTCTAAACTCTGCATATTTGTAATCTGTATACTTTTGCATATGTGAGTACCAGCAAATTTTGATAAAACTGTGAGGCCATTTTACCTAAGTATTGTTGGAATGTAATTTGTATTTTACATGCATTGCCTGTCACCTATTATTTCTCTGTGATTACTCTGTGACCTCTGATGTGAATTACTTAGAGAGGTCACACAGCTATGCAACTTCCTGTGGGGGTTAGATGCAGCACATGCAGCACATGGAGCTCATGATCTCTCCTAACCTGAGAGGATCTATGGTGGTGTGAGCATCCATTACCATCTAAGCACATGGAAGGAGCTGATAAGACAAATGTATAGTAATATGTAAATATAAGCCTGTCTGATTATAATCTAACTGCAAACTGTGAGTAAACAGATGTTTTGTTACTTCAACTTTAAAGTGACTCAGCAGTGAATTATTCAGGGGTGAATGAGAGAGAGATGAAGAAAGAAATTAACATTTCTAAAGCTGAAGCTGTGTGTACTAAAATCTGCTAATTATTTACTACAAATAATCCAACAAAAGGGTTATGGGCCCAGGGTCCAGGAATTGAAAAAGAAGAGAAATATTACCAGGCAGAAAAAAAGGCCACATTTTTTTTTCTCTTAAGTTTTAAAGGAAAGATTCAGTCTGTCTCTCTCTCCCCCCACACAGCAGACAGAAGGCTAAGAAAATGGCTGAGGGAAGAAATTCACCATTGTTCTATTCTCTCAAGGTGCCTAAATTAACTGAGTTTAATTATCAGCAGTGGGAACTAAGATTAATATGTCTCCTTCGAGCAAAAAGATTAAATATATGCTTAGACCAAGACAGAACAGCTGAAAATATGGCTGAATGGGACAATGCAAACTATTATGTGAAGTGCATGCTTTTGGAAGCTCTCTCAGAGAAACAAGCCATATTAGTGGAGGGAAAAGATACACCAAAGGACATTTTATATAAACTGAGAACTATGTATGCAACTACATATGCAAAGCAGCAACCAATTTGGTTGGCAGAGTTGAATGAAACCAAATTAAGGGATAAAAGTAAATGTAATGATCACATTATGTATCTTATGTCTTCATTTCAAAAGTTAGAACTTTCTGGAATTCCCATGTGTGATGCATTGAAAAGAGCATTTCTTTTTACCTCACTATCAAAGAAGTTTGATGTTTTTAGGTCTGTAAATGAGGCCATTGAAGGGCAATCTTTTGAACAGACAACATCAAAACTAAGGCAGGAATGCATAATAAATGATTCTGAGGAGATGTGTTCTCAAAGCAAGTCAGAGAGAAATGAAACAAATTTCTTGGCAAAGAACAGAGGAAGGCGGAGCTATGGGAAAACTCCACCCAAGGGCAAGCTGATTTGCTACTCATGTGGAAAGGAGGGACATGTATCTAAATGGTGTAAGGAAACACAAAACACCCCCTCTAGCTCACCTAAGCCAATGGAACTAAAGAATTTTCAAACCAGGAAATGTATGAAGGACAAAGATAAACACAAGGGCTTTCTAATGACAGAAAAATCTTTGACTATGGTAAATAATAATTCAAATGAAAGTACTTGGATTTTGGATTCAGGGAGCACATGCCATTTAACCAATTGTAAGAATTTCTTTCAGGAAATGTGTCCAGAGGAAGGTATTCTTAAAACTGCAAACGCAGGGACTGCTAAGATCCAAGCAAAAGGTATTGGATTCTTAAAATGCAAAGTGTCTAATGAAGTTAAAGAAATTCCTGTAAGTGATGTCTTGTATATTCCCCAAGCAGTTTGCAATATGCTTAGTGTATCTACATTAGATAAGAAGGGATTTGTGATTCATTTTGAAAACAGTAAGTGCACAATCTCTAAAAATGATGAAGTGTATGCTGAAGCTTTTATGCATAATGATGTTTATAAGCTGAACATTTCAGGTGAAGCCTCACATATGGCGCAAGTAAGGAAGAATGATGGTAAATGTAGTCTGGAAATCTGGCACCGCCGCCTGGGACATCGTGATTCTAAGGTGATCCAGGATCTTCACAGTAAGCAACTAGCCACCGGCATTCAGATAAGTGCAGATGCTGGTAAAATGGAGAAATGCATAGACTGTGTTACTCAAAAAGGTGTGAGACCCTCATTTCCTGCATACACAGGAAATAGGAGTAATAAAGTGCTGGACTTAATACACAGTGACTTATGTGGACCGTTTAATATCCCATCATTGGGAAATAACAGATTTGTGCTAATATTCTTGGATGATTTCTCTAGATATTGTGTGGCCTATTTGCTGAAAGAGAAAAGTCAAGTCACAGACATGCTGAAGAAATACGTAGCCATGGTGAGAAATAAATTTGAAAGAAAACCAAAGGTTCTTCAGACCGACAATGGTGGTGAGTTCACTTCACAAAGCATGCGCACATTTCTAGAACAAGAAGGCATTCAGCATATCACAACAGTAGCTTATACACCAGAGCAAAATTCTGTTGCAGAGAGAAAATTTAGGTCACTTGTGGAAATGACCAGATGTATGCTGTCAGATAGCAATCTCCCTAAAAGACTATGGGGGGAAGCCATTCTCACAGCAGTGTACCTACAAAACAGAATGCCAACTAAAGGCGCTGAGCGCACACCACATGAGACATGGCATGGTAGGAAGCCAAACCTGTCACACATAAGAACATTTGGAAGTACAGCATATGCTCATGTACCAAAGCAAAGAAGGCATAAGCTGGATTCCACAACAGAAAGGGGCATTTTAGTTGGCTATGCTCCAGGACACAAAGGATATAGAATTTTGAATCTGAAAACTGGCATTGTTGGCATAAGACATGTTACATATTTTGATGAAAACAAAAGGGTTGATAAAGGCTGGATTATCCCAGATGAGCCTTATCATCCAGAATATGAAACTAGAACCATAATAGACATGCCAGTGTATATAAATGCCATACCAAGGCAGATGTCTGAAAGCAACTCACCTGTATCTAACGAGGAACAGGCAGAGGAAACAGACACAGAAAGGATCATTGAAGAAGACAGTACAGTTGGAGAAGGGGAATCAATTGGAGAAGGACTCTCAGATTTAGAGGATGCGGAAAGGTCAGACCAACCTGTTGTCAGACGCTCATCCAGGGAAAACAAAGGTGTTCCACCCCCAAGACTGTCTTACCTAACAAAGTCAGCAGAAGCTCAAGAGCCCTTAACATGGGATGAGATTGAGAAAATGCCAGCAGAAGAAGCTGCTGAATGGCGTAAAGCTGCACAAGAAGAAATTGATGCATTGGATAAAAATAATACTTGGATTCTTACAAAATTACCTCCTGGCAAGAAAGCTATAGGATGCAAATGGGTATTCAAGTTAAAAAGGAATGCACAAGGAAAAGTGGAAAGGTATAAAGCCAGATTAGTCGCAAAGGGATATCTTCAAAAATATGGAGAAGATTTTGATGAAGTGTTTGCACCTGTAGTGAAACACACGACAATCAGAACACTTCTGAGCATTGCAGTCTCAAAAGGCATGCAAGTCAACCACATTGATGTGAAAACAGCGTTTCTTCACGGAGATATAACTGAAGACTTGTACATGGAACAACCAACAGGTTTCATAAATACAAAACAAAGACAGCTAGTGTGTAAATTAAACAAAGGTCTTTATGGATTAAAGCAAAGTGCAGAATGTTGGAATGACAAATTGCATGAAATATTGACAAATTTAGGATTTAAGCAAGGTGAAGCAGATAAATGCTTGTACACTAGGTGCACAAATGGACAATATGCATACATTTTAGCTTTTGTTGATGATCTGCTCATTGCAAGCAAAAGTGAGCAAGAGTACAAGGACATTGTAAAGTGTTTAAACCACAATGTTGAGATAAAAGAACTTGGTAATGTGTCATACTATCTTGGTATAGAAATTGAGAAACAAAATGATGGTTCTTATCTTCTAAGCCAGAAGCAGAAAATAAATGAGCTTATTGAAAGTTTAGGTATGCAAGATGCCCAAGTTGTAAGCACTCCCATGATCACTGATTTTCTGAAGGATGAAACAGTAAGAGAACCTTTACCAGATAACATCCAATATAGATCAGCCATAGGTAAGCTTTTATATCTAGCTACCACATACAGGGCTGATATAGCAAATGCAGTAGGAATTTTGAGCAGAAGGGTCAGCTCACCTACCAAATCAGATTGGACTGCAGTTAAAAGGATGGTAAGGTATTTAAAGGGTACCATTGATTGTAAATTAAAGATTTCAGCCAATAGTAATCCAAAACTCATATGTTACTGTGATTCAGATTGGGCAGGGGATCATTCTGATTATAAATCCACAAGTGGATATGTGTTTATGTATGGAAATGTACAAATTTCATGGGCCAGTCATAAACAAAGTATTGTGAGTTTGTCTTCTACAGAAGCTGAATACGTGGCAGTATCGGAAGCGTGCAGAGAACTGATGTGGATTGAAAAACTTTTGCTGGATTTTGGAATAGCTGAAAAGAGACCAATCCAGATAATGGAAGATAATCAGAGCTGCATCCGACTGTCACAGAATGACAAGGTTCAGTCACGCACCAAGCACATCGCAACGAAATACCACAACGTGCGAGAGTTGGCGAAAGAAGGGGTCATCAGTCTACACTATTGTCACACCAGTGAGATGACAGCTGACATCATGACCAAACCGTTACCCAGAGAACATTTTGTGAATCTGCGTATAAAGCTTGGACTTTGTATGAATAAATAATTGCATGACAGTTATGCATGAGAAGGGGTTTGTTGGAATGTAATTTGTATTTTACATGCATTGCCTGTCACCTATTATTTCTCTGTGATTACTCTGTGACCTCTGATGTGAATTACTTAGAGAGGTCACACAGCTATGCAACTTCCTGTGGGGGTTAGATGCAGCACATGCAGCACATGGAGCACATGGAGCTCATGATCTCTCCTAACCTGAGAGGATCTATGGTGGTGTGAGCATCCATTACCATCTAAGCACATGGAAGGAGCTGATAAGACAAATGTATAGTAATATGTAAATATAAGCCTGTCTGATTATAATCTAACTGCAAACTGTGAGTAAACAGATGTTTTGTTACTTCAACTTTAAAGTGACTCAGCAGTGAATTATTCAGGGGTGAATGAGAGAGAGATGAAGAAAGAAATTAACATTTCTAAAGCTGAAGCTGTGTGTACTAAAATCTGCTAATTATTTACTACAAATAATCCAACAAGTATTGCCACACTGGGACAGACCAAAGGTCCATCAAGCCCAGCATCCTGTTTCCAACAGTGGCCAATCCAGGTCACAAATACCTGGCAGAAACCTAAACAATAGCAACATTCCATGTAGAACCCCAAAGAGTAGCAACATTCCGTTCAGAATCTCAAATAGTAGCATAAGTACATAAGTATTGCCACACTGGGACAGACCAAAGGTCCATCAAGCCCAGCATCCTGTTTCCAACAGTGGCCAATCCAGGTCACAAATACCTGGTAAGATCCCAAAAACGTTCAATACATGTTGTGCTGCTTATCCCAGAAATAAGCACTGGATTTTCCCCATTTTAATAATGGGCTATGGACTTTTCCTTTAAGAAGCCATCCAAACATTTTTTAAACCCTGCTAAGCTAACCACCTTTACCACATTCTCTGGCAACGAATTCCAGAGTTTAATTACACACTGTGAAGAAAACCTTTCTCCGATTCATTTTAAATGTACTACTTTGTAGCTTCATCGCATGCCCCCTAGTCCTAGTATTTCTGAAAAGAGTAAACAAATGATTCACATCTACCCGTTCTACTCCACTCATTATTTTATAGACCTCTATCATGTCTCCCCTTAGCCGTCTTTTCTCCAAGCTGTTTTGAAGTTACCATGTGGTAATTTCTTGTATAGCCTTTATGGTTGAGGGCTAACCCAACTTCTGCCCAAGCAGTTAATACAGAGACAGTGGGGTCCTTTTACGAAGATATGCTCCGCACTAGTGCATGTTTACTGAAACTTAAAGTGGCTTACCACTGGACACACACAGGTGTCCTGCAGTAATTTCCTAATCTGCAAGCCCTACCCATGTACTATAACATATTTTGTATTTTATTGCAGTGTGGTGGACAGTAGGCAAGATCGGGAGGCGGGGCTGGTGGTTGGGAGGCGGGGATAGGGCTGGGCAGACTTATATGGTCTGTGCCAGAGCCGGTGGTGGGAAGCGGGACTGGTGGTTGGGAGGCGGGGATAGTGCTGGACAGACTTGTACGGTCTGTGCCAGAGCCGGGGTTGGGAGGCAGGGCTGGGGAGGTGAGGATAGTGCTGGGCAGACTTATATGGTCTGTGCCTGTGCCAGAGCCGGTGGTTGGGAGGTGGGGCTGGTGGTTGGGAGGCGGGGCTAGTGCGGGGCAGACTTATACGGTCTGTGCCCTGAAGAGCACAGCTACAAATCAAAGTAGGGTATACACAAAAAGCAGCAAATATGAGTTATCTTGGTGGGCAGACTGGATGGACCGTGCAGGTCTTTTTCTGCCGTCATCTACTATGTTACTATGTTACTATGTTAATGAGCAAGCACATCCGCATTTCCGCACCCTAACTGATAATTTATTTTAAATGGCCATATGCTAATTGCAACATTAGTACATGGCAATTAATAGAGAAAATAAGAAACTGGCCATTTTCCAGCCACATTAAAAATGGCCTTAGCGCAAACGAGAAACCTGTGTTAGGGCAAGCTAAGGCCATTTTTTATCACAGCTTAGTAAAAGAATGCCAGTATGCTTACCATATATGAAATGCATGTGAAATATGCATTTGAACTTTATTTGTATATTGTAACCAGGCGCCTCTCTTGTGCAGCCAAGGATAGAACAATCTCCTCCGGCCACAGGCTCCCGGCACAATGAAGAAATACATGTCCACCAGTACCTTGGCCCCCCTAGGTACCTCTTACCTGAGGCATCCAGGATTTAAGCATTTAGGCCACCACAACCAGACTCTCCGGCTTGCATGGATCCATGTTCAGTCCCATCTGGGGTGCCATTTGTAACCAGGCACCTCTCTTGTGCAGCCAAGGATAGAACAATCTCCTCCAGCCACAGGCTCCCGGTACAATGAATAAATAGATGTCCACCAGTAACTTCAATCTTAAGGACTTTTATTCCATGCAGGTTTTTAGTACACAGTTCCAACAGCAGCATAGCACATACCAGGATTCAATACAGGCTCCAGGCTGGGCTCTTTATCCAGTGCACAATAAACAGTAATTCAATTCCCAAGACAAACAGTTCTTTCAGTTCATCATCAGTCACCAAGCAGCATTTTCTACCTTCTATCCTCTTTACCTTCAGGAGAGTGCAATATTTTAGGGACTCCTTCTACCCAAGGGTTTTCCCCTGCATCAGCTTCACAGTGAATTCAATACTTTTGGGACGTCCTCTCACCCAAGGAATCTCAGCCTGCTTCAGTACTTTAGGGACCTCCCTGCCCAAGGATTTTCAGCCTGCAAATACCTATCTCCTTCTCTCTCCTGAACTGAGCTAATGAGACTCCTTCCCACCTGCCTAATCAATCCCTGGCTTCTGCCTTCACAACCAATCATTCTCCATTCATTAGCTTCTCTACACATCCATACCAGCTGAGTTGAGCCTGAGCCTAATGAGGAGCTCCTGCACACAGGGTTTCCTAGCTTTCTTTCCCCCTAGTGGCAGCCAATCTACACCTCCTGTTAGCTTACACCCACGTCCTCCCTTATTGCAGCTAGGAGTCCAGTCCGGGTTTTCCATCTCACCCCCTGGCTCCTTGCCTGCAATGCCTTCTGGGACTTGTAGTTCAGACTGAAGCTGCCTTAACCCAACTATCCTGGATGTGACTTTATCACAATATCAGAAAGACAATGGGGCTCATTTTCAAATGAGAAAAACATCCAAAAAGTGGCATAGATCTGCATTTGAATGTTTTTCTCACAAAAACGTCCAAATTGGTATTTTTGAAACCAATTTTTAGATGTTTTTCTATGAAGTCCTTCAGAAGTGAGTTCAAATCACAAGAGAGTGTGTCAGGAGCATGTTAAGGGTGGGATCTGGGCGTTCCTAACACTTGGACGACTTTCCGCCGTAATGGAACAAAGCAAAAACATCCAGGGCTATAAATTGGAAATTTTGGTCTAGATCTGTTTTATTAACGAATAAGCCACAAAAATGTTCCCTAAATGACCAGATGACCACTGGAGGGAATCAGGGATGACCTTCTCTTAATCCTCCAGTGGTCACTGACCCCCTCCCACTCCCCAAAATTGTGATTAAAAACATTACTTACTAGCCCCTATGCCAGCCTCAGATGTTATACTCAGGTCCGTTAGAGCAGCATGCAGGTGTCTGTAGTCTAGTGGCATTATTTATGCATTAAACAGATAAAGAGGAATCCAATAAAACTTATATGGAAATATGTTTAATTTTAACAAAATGTTTCTAAAATGCAAGGAAAAGACCTTAAAACGCCCGACCGCTTATTTTCAGTTTTCAGCAGCTATAACTGGGGGCGTGGTGTTCATCACTGGTCATAAAACCTTGCTTGGAACAATTATTTTAACTTTTAATTTATTTCCAAAAAGATTTTAGTAATTTTACTCTTTTTTACAAATTTTTTTTTTAAATATGTTGACAGTATCAATGCTAACTTCAAATTTTATTTGGTTCATAAAAACCTTCACTGATTCTCATGAAGTGCTGTAGAGCAGCTTTACATAAATAAAGTAAAGTCAAGCACTTATCTGTTGCCCGACGGTGGCCCCATCCGTTTCGCTTGTAGGCTTTTTCAAGGGCTGTGCTTCGACAGAGAAAGCATTGAGAACATTTTTTTTCCTCTCTCTTGTTCTGATCATGGCTTAGATAAGTGCTCAACTTTATTTTATTTATGTAAAGTTGCTCTACAGCACTTCATGAGAATCAGTGAAGGTTTTTATGAACCAAATAAAATTTGAAGTTAGCATTGATATTGTCAACATATTAAAAAAAAAATTTGTAAAAAAGAGTAAAATTGCTAAAATCTTTTTGGAAATAAATTAAAAGTTAAAATAATTCTTCCAAGCAAGGTTTTTATGACCAGTGATGAACACCACACCCCCAGTTAAAGCCGCCGAAAACTGAAAGTAAGCGGTCGGGCGTTTTGAGGGCTTTTCCTTGCCTTTTAGAAATATTTTGTTAAAATTACCGTATTTTTCGGACTATAAGACGCACCGGACCATAAGACGCACCTAGGTTTTAGAGGAGGGAAATAGGAAAAAAAAATTTTTTCCTTTTTCCCTCCTCTAAAACCTAGGTGGTCCGGAGCGTCTTGTCCGAGTTCGGGATCGCCCTCCCCTACTCACGTCACGCGATGTTCACCGGTGGTCTAGTGACGTCGGAGCAGGAAAGAGCCCCCTCTTTCCTGCCCAGCGCGCTGCTCTCCGTCCTCCTGTATGCTGCCTGACGGTCTCGGCGAGATTCAAAATGGCCGCCGAGAATTGAAGTCTCGGCGGCCATTTTGAATCTCGCCGAGACCGTCAGGCAGCATACAGGAGGACGGAGAGCAGCGCGCTGGGCAGGAAAGAGGGGGCTCTTTCCTGCCCTGACGTCACTAGACCACCAGGGAACATCGCGTGACGTAAGTAGGGGAGGGCGATCCCGAACTCAGGGGGAGGGCGATCCCGAACTCGAAACTCGCTACCGTCTGACTATAAGACGCACCCCCCATTTTCCTCCCAAATTTGGGGGGAAAAAAGTGCGTCTTATAGTCCGAAAAATACGGTAAACATTATATTTCCATATAAGTTTTATTGGATTCCTCTTTATCTGTTTGGTGACCTTATACCTTGGAGTCCTTTATGGTGATCCTCCTACTACTGATTATTTATGCATTAAAATTTATGTACATGAATTTAGGTTACTAGTGGCTGGATCCATGCGTGAAATTTATGCGTGGATCCACAAAGGGGGGGTGTTCCCATAATTTATGTGCGCTGTTATAGAATAAAGGGGATCTGTGCCTAATTTAGGCGTTACACCAGGGTTTCATTGGTGTAAACGGTCACACCTAAAAGTATTCATGGTTCCCGGCACTAAGCGCTATTTTTTTCCACGCCGATATTCTAGGCACCATTTATTGAATTTAGTCCAGAGCTTAGACCATTCTTCTAACTTTTGTAGATCCCTTTTCATATTTTATATTCCCCTTTGGGGCTGTCTACTCTGGCGCAAATCTTTGCGTCATCCGCAAAAAGGTACGTATTTTCTTTTAATCCTTCAGCAATGTCTCTCACAAACATAGGGGCCCTTTTATTAAGCTGCGGTAAAAGGGGGTCTGCACTAGCATCAGTGAGGCCCCCTTTAAAGGCAGTGGGTAAAAGACTGTCTTTTATTTTCTTTTTAAAGAAACGTCTGTGCGTTGTAGTGTCTGGTATACTCTGGGGGAAGGAACTACTACCAGGATCCTGAGGTAGCCCGACGGTAGTTACTATTTGGCACACAGGAAAACTCGCAGTGGGCTTACTACTGCTTAGTAAAAGAGCCTCATATAAATAGAAATGTCCCCATTACCAATCCCTGTAAAAAAGGCCTTTTTTGCCGAAAATGGCCGTGCGGCATGCGTGGGCGTCCTTTGAGACGTTACCACCAGCACATCGGTTGCTGTTGAGTGACGGATTGCCTGGTTGAGCTGATATATGACCCCTGAAGACGCTTTATGAAGCGAAACACGATCATGTAGGGTCAGAGTAATACAGCCTCAATGGACAAGAGTAAGCCGATTTAAGGGCGTGGATGTTGCCCGATAATATCAGCACTTTATGGAGTTTTGACTACCAAATGATTGTGGATACCTAAAGGGATTGCACCTTGAAGCTGAAGAGTGAAATTGGTTTCGTTTTGAAAGAAGGGTGAAGTACATAAATACGAAGCAACAAAGAAGAAAGGAGGGAAGAGATAAGTGTTTATGAACTGTTTATGAACTGATAAGAACATTCTGGTTATAGAAAGTTCACACAGGACGAGAACAGATAACTGTGTAGGAAGTATCGTAATACAGTACTCATAAATACCTTTGGGGCACTAGGATCATTTGGAGTTAGTTTATTCATGTTATTGTAACAGGTTTTATGGTATGTATACATGGTTGAATGAATGGATTGATTGATTGAATGAATGGATGTGTATTGGGGGGTGTTTTAGATGACATATGGTGAGTTATTTATATGTAAAAGATTGGTTAAATAAAGATTTGTTATGTTTATAACAGTTGTTGAATAGATATATACTACAACTATTTATAGAAAGGAACTTGAATTAGGGTTGCATTACCAATCCCTGAGACGTTCCACTAATTCACCATCTTTTCCTCCGGGTAGATTCCATTTACACCACTCTCTGTCGTCTATCAGTCAATCAATTTCCAATCCAGTTCACTGTTTTGGGTCCTAAAGTCAGATTCATTTTTTTAAAAATCTAAATATTTTATTTTAATTTGTGCTTCATAAGTTTTAATTTTTACTTATTAATTCACTGTATTAACATTCCAAGCCAATTGTAATTTCATTTGTATACTACATATATTGTTATTCTGTATTTCTAACAAAACCCATATAAAGGAACAATTCCTTCAAATATATTTAAAGTTGTTGAGCTCAGCTGAACTCTGACACTGAATAGCTGTTGAATGGTCCTAGTGGAACCTTAAGTCCAAATATTTTATCATCTTTGCTCAACTTATAATAAGTCTGCAAAAACTGCAGAATCATGACACTTCTTCAAAAATAATGAGAACCAAAAAATAACTTATCTGAAATGATGAATGATGTATTTCTCTGAAAAGCTTTCATCTCTTGTCACATTTCTTTGAGTAAAATTAATCACGCATTCTCTGACCAGGCCATTGGTTTTGCCCCATTTATCAAGCGTTTTTGACAGCCTGACCCCTAGTGGCAATGCTGCAAGATTCCAGTTAGGGATCACAGCCACCATTTTGAACCCGGGGGGACTACAGAGAACAGGAGTGACTTGGGATTGCTCCTTCTCAGGACAGACACCAGTGCAGCTGTGCTATTCGGCAGTGGCTTCTCTACAGGAAGTGCCATGGCAGTGCCCCTCTCAACATCACATTTCGCTTCGGATCCACCTCCAACATCACAAACCCATTCAGTTCCCCCCCAATATAACATACCCCTTCCAGAACCACCTCTGAAATCACATACTCCTTCTGATTCCTCCCCACCACAATCACATACCACTTCTAGATCCCCCCAATATGACAGAACCTGCCCCCATCTAATCCCCCTCCCCAGTGGCATTCCAAGGGGTGCTGACACCTGGGGCGGATCGCCGATGCGCCCCGCCCCCGTGCAGCGCTACCCCCACCCCGGCGAAAGAACCCCCCCCCAGGTTACTTCCTGTTCCGGGGCAGAGGGAGCATGGAAACGAACGACGCTGACCGGCGCGCGGCACCCCCCCAGCAGCGTGCACCCGGGGCGGACCGCCCCCCCTTGGTACGCCACTGCCCCTCCCTGTCCACAAACTCTACCCGCTGAGAGTAAGCCCGACACTCAGATCCTTCCCCTACCATCTCTATATCCCCAGGACCTACACTACAGAAATGGCACCAATGCCCATAGTGGTAGTGTTGCAGTACTACTGCTAGGGGGCATCATTCTATATAAATCCCCTAGTGGTTCAAATGCAAGCCTACTGCTCGGGGGGCACTGCTGCCATTTTGGATCCCAACACATTTCCGGGAAGAAGCACAGGGGATCACTTACATCATCAATGTAGACTCCACAGGGGTTGGGGTTTGGGACAAGGTAGGTCTCTGGTTCTCTTCAAATCTAGGCTAAAAGCCCACCTTTTTGATGCTGCTTTTAACTCCTAACCCCTATTCACTTGTTCAGTACCCTTGTTTGTTTTATCATTCCCACCTTAGTAACTCCCTTATCCCTTATTTATCCTGTTTGTCTGTCCTGATTAGATTGTAATCTCTGTTGAGCAGGGACTATCTCTACATGTTCAAGTGTACAGCGCTGTGTACATCTAGTAGTGCTACAGAAATGATAAGTAGTAATAGTAGTAGTAGCAAGATGCTAGATATGTTCCCTGCATTTACTTCATGGATTTTGCACTGACTGTCCACCTAATACACGAGAAGAACAAAAACTTATTGCACTTTAATAAAAGGGTCTTCTAGTAGTATAGTAGTACAGGAGTGGCCTAGTGATTAGGATGGTGGACTTTGGTCCTGGGGAACTAAGTTCAATTCCCACCAGGCACAGGCAGCTCCTTGTGACGCTGAGCAAGTCACTTAACCCTCCATTGCCCCATGTAAGCCGCATTGAGCCTGCCATGAGTGGGAAATCGCAGGGTACAAATGTAACAAAAATAAAATAGATACTATTGGAGATTCTACATGGAATGTTGCTACTATTAGAGATTCTACATGGAATGTTGCTATTCCACTAGCAACATTCCATGTAGAAGGCTGCGCAGGCTTCTGATTCTGTGAGCCTGACGTCCTGCACGTACGTGCAGGACGTCAGACTCACAGAAGCAGAAGCCTGCGCGGCCACATTGGTGATCTGCAAGGGCCAACTTCTACATGGAATGTTGCTAGTGGAATAGCAACATTCCATGTACAATCTCAACTAGTAGCAACAGTGGAGGAGTGGCCTAGTGGGAGGAGTGGCTTAGTGGTTAGGGTGGTGGACTGTGGTCCTGGGGAACTGAGGAACTGAGTTCGATTCCCACTTCAGGCACAGGCAGCTCCTTGTGACTCTGGGCAAGTCACTTAACCCTCCATTGCCCCATGTAAGCCGCATTGAGCCTGCCATGAGTGGGAAAGCGCAGGGTACAAATGTAACAAAAATAAAATAGATACTATTGGAGATTCTACATGGAATGTTGCTATTCCACTAGGAACATTCCATGTAGAAGGCTGCGCAGGCTTCTGTTTCTGTGAGTCTGACGTCCTGCATGTACGTGCAGGACGTCAGACTCACAGAAGCAGAAGCCTGCGTGGCCACATTGGTGATCTGCAAGGGCCGACTTCTAGTAGAATAGCAACATTCCATGTAGAATCTGAAATAGTAGCAACAGTGGAGGAGTGGCCTAGTGGTTAGGGTGGTGGACTTTGGTCCTGAGAAACTGAGTTTGATTCCCACTTCAGGCACAGGCAGCTCCTTGTGACTCTGGGCAAGTCACCTAACCCTCCATTGCCCCAGGTACAAAAAAGTACCTGTATATGTAAGCCGCAATGAGCCTGCCATGAGTGGGAAAGCGCAGGGTACAAATGTAACAAAAAAAACAGATGTGCACTATATAAAGCTTCTTATTAATGATTATGTTATTTTATAACCCTTTGAATACGTGTGCAATTTGATTCAGGGTTAATTTTTTTATGGACTGTCTTAAAATGGGGCACAGCAAGGTTTTGTCCGAAACTAGAAATGCATTACTGCATTTTTGATGTATTTTTACTAATGCATTTAGGGGTCTGTGAGGGGGGTTTATAGAACTCTGCCTTTCACCCTTAAGAATAGCCCCATAGACAGCCTGAGCCACCTTAAGAGCCCTAGTTCCGCCCGAGAGGAAGTGAGCTGGAAGGAGGGGTAGAGCTGGGAACAGGAAGTTAAGTTACAGACTGAGGTTAAGGAGGCCCAGGGATGGAAAACTAGAAGCCCAGCAGATGCTTCAGCTCCTGTGTACTAATTGTGACCTGGCTAAGCCAATTTCACTTTTTGTTTAGGGCTTGCAAGCCTTGCTTTGAGGTCTGGGTCTCAGAGGAACTGAGAACTTACGGGCTGTGTTTGGGGCGTGGCAGCCTCTCCAACCACAGACTCTGAGATCTGCTCAGATCCTCTACTGAACCATAGAGACTTTTGCACCTGATGTTCACGGCCTATGAAGTAACAGGTCTCAGGGCTCAGCTAAATAAACCATTTATTTCACATTTATATACCTGTCTGGCTGTGTTATTCACAGGGCCACCCCACAACCGTCGCCCGGAGTATCACAGGGTCCTTTTACTAAAACATGGTAGAAAGTGGCTGGCGTTGTGGCTAGTGCTTGGGTTTGCCACGTTCTCCGGACACTTTCTAATTTGGCAGGAAAATAGTTGTGATCTGCTTTTTTTTTTTTAATGGGCACACACTAATTTCCTCGTTAACGTGGCCATTACCGCCAGGAGCGCATACCGCCACCTATTTAGGAGGTAGTGCGCAGTAATGTGCCCGCGCTACCCAATTAGCAGAGGCATACCTACTCTCTGCCCCCAGACACACCTCCTGCAGCAAAAAACGTAGTGAAGGCGGTTAGCTTGGCAGAGTTTAAAAGGGGTTGGACGGTTTCCTAAAGGCCAAGTCCATAGACCGCTACTAAATGGACTTGAGAAAAATCTACAATTTCGGGAATAACATGTATAAAATGTTTGTACGTTTGGGTAGCTTGCCAGGTGCCCTTGACCTGGATTGGCCGCTGTCGGGGACAGGATGCTGGGCTCGATGGACCTTTGGTCTTTTCCCAGTATGGCATTACTTATGTACTTATCCTGTGATAGTAGTCTTTTACCATGCAGTAGGCCTACCATGGCTTCGTAAAAGGGCCCCGTAATTTTATAAATGTGCCTATTGCATTTTTTATGTATTTTTTACTAATGTATTTTATTATATTGCATGTACTATGTATTGTGTTAGTTTTGTTTTATAAAATTGCCCTTAGATGGAAAGAGTAGCTTAATGCAGTGGGCTTTGATCCTGCCAACCTGGGTTCAGTTCCCACTGCAGCTCCTTGTGACCTTGGGCAAGTCACTTAACCTTCCATTGCCCTAGGTACAACACTTAGATTGTGAGCCCTCTAGGGGCAGAGAAAGTACCTGCATATAATGTGTACAGCACTGCATACGTCTAGAAATGATTAGTAGTAGTAGATAATCTATACTCAAGGATTGTGGTATAGAAATGTATCATAGTAGAGCATCATACTTCATGGACAACGAGATTTCTATGGGGTCTTTTTACGAAGCTGCGCTGGCGTTGACGCGTGTTTTTGATGTGCACCGAGGCCCGTATTTACCACAGTGGGAAAAAGGAAGGTTTCCTATTTCTTAAAGAAATGGCCGTGCAGCAAGAGAGCCACTTGCCATGCGGCCATTTTTTTTTTGGGGGGGGGAGGAGCACTTACTGCCATCCATTGAGGTGGCGGTAAGGACTCCCGCGATAACCGGGCAGCGAGAAGCACTGCCTGATTATCGCTGGATACACACAGGCGTTACAAAAAATTGAAATATTTTTGCAGCATTGGAAATGGCGCCTGCTGGGGAGGGAACTACCGCCGGTCTGCTGCAGTAGCTCAGCGGTACTTCCCTTTTAGCGAGCAGTAAACCCGCATTGGGCTTACTGCCGCTTTGCAAAAGGGCCCCTATATGATTTGCTTTAGGATACAACAAGCTCTCATAAATACAAGGCACATGAGGAAAATGCATTCAAGACCGATGTCATTTTCATTGCCTTTTCAGAATCCTTTTAGCACAGGCTAAACATAAGCCTAAGGGGGGTGTGTGTGTGTGTGGGGGGGGGGATTAATGTTATACACTTGCTGTCAGTGGGGCTATATTAAACATCTTGTTGGAAAAGGCAAAATTTATTCTTTCAGAAAAGCAGCCTCTGGACATATGATTTAATGATACTGTATTAAACCAAGTTATCCAGCATTTATCTTCAAACCAGCAATCTCGTTCACAAAATATGCAACACTTCTTTTCTGTTGCATAAAGTCATAGTTCCTCTTAACGGGTTTCGGTCAAACACGGTGACGTTATTTTCTTTCTACACTGTGTTGTACCCTTTCGACTGAAACAAGCACATACAGCTCTCCTAATGGATGGGGGGGGGGGGGGGGGGGGGGAGGAAACCTTCCTTGTTAATTCAGGAAAAGAATTCTGCTTTTTCTTTGGGCTGTACCTGCAAAAATTTGTGAATCTTAAAATGCTACACAAACAGGGATTTAAATTATTATCTTTCAGTTTCACATGATAACTATACCAGCAAGAATCGTATCGTCTGTGTGATATGTACAATTTATTTTTATCTTTTGTGGAGATCCTATTTGAATCTCAGTAATAACTAATTATCAGAAATGCTTAAAAGTAATTAGTGTTATCCAGGTGATGTTAATGCTGCTTAACGTAAAAGGAACTAGCTAACACCATGCATTTTTTTCTTGGTTACTGGCATTCTTGATTGCTACCCTGCAGCAGCTTGCTGTCTGTCTGTCAGCCAGGACCAGTACCCGTTAGAACAGACCAGTGCCTTCATACTTAAAGGAATCCTGTTCAGAAGGAATGGATCCTCAGAAGCTTAGCCGAGATTGGGTGGCAGAGCCGGTGGGGGGAGGCGGGGCTGGTGGTTGGGAGGTGGGGCTAGTGCTGGGCAGACTTCTACGGTCTGTGTCCTGAAAATGGCAGATACAAATCAAGGTAAGGTATACACAAAAAGTAGCACAAATTTATCTTGTTGGGCAGACTGGATGGACCGTGCAGGTCTTTCTCTGCCGTCATCTACTATGTTACTATCCAGCTCATTTTCGAAAGTGATCGGCAGCCATCTTCCGACACAAATCGGGAGATGGCCGGTGATCTCGCAAAAGCAGCCAAATCGGTATAATCGAAAGCCACTATTTTGACACCATCGCCGCTTTCCCGTCGCAGAGCCGGCGAAAGTTCAAGGGGGCGTGTTGGCAGCGACGCGAAGGCGGGACATGAGCGGGCATGGGCGGGGTTACGAAATGACCGGCTTTAGCCCATAATGGAAAAATAAAACCCGGCGATGAAGAGCATTTGGCTGCTTTACTTGGTCCCTTTTTTTTCAGGTCCAAGCTTCAAAAAGGTGGCCGAACTGACCACATGACCACCGGAAGGAATCGGGGATGACCTCCCTGTACTCCCCCAGTGGTCACCAACCCCCTCCCAGCATAAAAAACAGGTTACAAATACATTTTTGCCAGCCTCTATGCCAGTCTCAAATGCTGTACCCACCTCTATGACAGCAGAATGTGTTCTGTCCTCCGACAGCCTTTGCCTGCTTGTGATGTGGCTCTGGGGTGAGTGTGGCACCTTTTCTGTTATTTGCACTGCAGAGTCACATCAGCAATGCATTGTGGTGGGTGTAGGTATTGGTAGTTGGTAGGCTCTGCATTTCCCCCTGCTTACTGGGTCAGAGTGTGCCCTGTTTTGTTGTAGTCCATGCGGTAGTGGCCATTTTTGTAAGACAGTTTTAGATTCCTTTCCTGTATTACTCAAGTCAGAGAACGTAGCTCTTACCTTGAATGCTGCTGAAAGAGGGCATTGTACACCATTGTGCCAGCTCTGACCTACTGCTAATTTTAGTACCTGGGGACTCTTTGCCAGTGGGGCACAACCTCTGATCTGCAGTTAACTGTGAGTAAACGTGGTTATTTCAAGAAAGGACTTTTTCAGAGAGATTAGTCTTCAGGTGTGAACTGGTGTGCCAAAGTTATACAGCAGCAATAAGTCCTAGAGGCTGTATGCAGGTCCCTGGAGCAGTTTTAGTGGGTGCAGTACATTTGTGGGTAGTGGGTTTGGGGGGGGGGTTGGGGGGGCTCAGCTCCCAAAGTAAGGGAGCTTTGCACGTGGGAGCTTTTCTGAAGTTCACCACAGTGACCCCTAGGGAGCCCGGTTGGTATCCTGGCATGTCAGGGGGGGCCAGTGCACTAAAAATGCTGGCTCCTCCCACGGCCAAATGTCTTGAATTTGGCCGGGGTTTGAGATGGCCGACATAACTTTCCATTATCGCTAAAAAACGAAGCCGGCCATCTCAAACCCGGGCCAAATCCAATGCATTTGGCTGGCCGGAACCGTATTATCGAAACAAAAGATGGCCGGCCATCTTTTTCGAAAATACGGGTCTGGCCAGCTGTTTGTGGCGCCGCCAAAATACATCGCCGGCCATGTATTTCGCCGGCGCCATTCGATTATTCCCCTCTATGTTACTATGATTTGTTCTTGCCTTTCTCAGCGCACAGACCGTAGAAGTCTGCCCAGCACTGTTTTTGTACTAAAAGTTCTGACGCTAACGTCAAAGCCCATTAAAATAACAAGCCATGTAGATTCTGGAGGGAAGGTATCTTTCAGCTTCCTCGGCATGGGTGCATTTCAAGTAACAACTCCAGTGATGCTGGAAATGATTTGGCAAGCATTTGTCCATTTGGATCACAATGTGAGTAAAAAAACTTGAAACAATAAGTCAGATATGTCATCATTGGCCAGTAAAGTGACCATGTTGGAGAAAGACTTTGAAATTGGGATACACAGAGTAGACAGTGTTGAGAAGAGCTTGAAGAATACACAAGCAGTGCAAAATAAAATCATTCGAGATTGTATGTTATTGCACCAGAAATATGAACAGATAGAAAAAAGTATAAGGAAGTTCAATTTGACATTTTTGAATTTCCCTAAGATGGTGTCAATTTCACCTAGAGAGCTAATAAAGAAATATCTGTCTGAAATTCCTAAAATACCTTCAGAGGCTTTTACCATCTAAGAGATGGGTTCCTGATGAACAACTTATGAGTGGGGACCCTTCAGCAGTAAATTTTAACACTGTGCCTCTCCTGTGGAGGAGTAGCCTACTGGTTAGTGCAGTGGACTTTGATCCTGGAGAACTGAGTTCGATTCCCACTGCAGCTCCTTGTGACTCTGGGCAAGTCACTTAACCCTCCATTGCCCCTGGTACAAAATAAGTACCTGAATATATGTAAACTGCTTTGAATGTAGTTGCAAAAACCTCAGAAAGGCGGTATATCAAGTCCCAGTCCCTTTCCCTATTTGAGATTCTACATGGACTGTTGCTACTATTTGAGATTCTACATGGAATGTTGCTATTACACTAGCAACATTCCATGTAGAAGCCTGCCCTTGCAGATCAGCAATGCGGCCTCATTGCTGATCTGCAAGGGCAGGCTTCTACATGGAATGATGCCAGTGGAGGAGTAGCCTAGTGGTTAGTGCAGTGATCTTTGATCCTGGGGAACTGAGTTCGATTCCCTTGTGATTCTGGGCAAGTCACTTAATCCTCTATTGCCCCTGGTACAAAATAAGTACCTGAATATATGTAAACCGCTTCCAATGTAGTTGCAAAAAACCTCAGAAAAGCAGTATATCAAGTCCCATTTGAACTGCAAATCTAAGTGGCATATAAAATATTAACACCTGGAAACCTGTGCTAGAAATGTTGTCTTATAGTTCAGAACACATATAAATACTGAAAATCTAAATTAGAATATGGATATGAAATAGGAGACATTCTCTGTTAGATCTTGGTCAGTCCATTCTATGCTTTTCTTTTTTAAAAGAATTTCTGTATTTAATCTAAGAAATTAAAAGCCAATAAGTATGCGATATTTGCTGATCACACAAACATTTGCCAGTTTTCATTCTTTCTGAGCCTTCCTAAAACCCCATATTTGATGAGCAAAACAACAACTAAGAAGCCTTTTGTACAAAAAAGAGGAAAAAAAAAAAAAAGAAAAATACTTAAATGAGAAGAAGCTCCATTTGCTAGAAAAAGCTCGACAAATGTCAGGAAGACACAGAGATGCTTTGAGAGCTTCAGATACACGATTATTAGGCCTTTTCGGCACGTATCACTGCTCCCTCTTCCTTTTCAATGGTAAACAGTAAAACCTTTTGCTGAAGTGATAGTCAGTGAGAAGCAGTCAAAGCGCCTGGGATCACATGATGGGAGCCCAGATCGGCTGTTGCCATGGCAACTGCACGATAATAAATCAGCTTGTCTCCACTAAACATTCTTTGCTTCTCACTCCTAGAAGATGCTCTGTTGAAGTCGTCCCTTATTTCGTTTAGGCTAATATTCTGATTGCACCGATTTGGTGAAATTGCCGTCACCCAAGCAACATAAAATACGAAATTCTGATTTTATTTGCTGCATTTGTATCCCACATTTTCCCACCTCTTTGCAGGCTCAATGTGGCTTACATTATTCCGAAATGACAATCGTCATAAACGGTATGAGAAGAACAAAGTATTGTTACAAGTAAGGTAATTTAGATATCCAAAAATCTCTCTATATAAAAAGCAACACCAACGTTCTATGAAGCCTCCAGCGGAAGTGTGAAGGGGGCGAGATATCCGGTTTCCCTATGAGTGTCTGCCCCGCCCTCTCTGTAACACAGTCAGTGAAGGAAAACAGCAGAGCACGAAATCAAATCGCTGGCTCTGTAACAGTGAAGGACTCAGAGGGGGGAGGGGAGAGAGGCCAGAAGGCAGGGACACACACTCCCACATGCACACAAAAGAAAACATTGCTAGCCCCCTTTCTTTGCATCAGAAACGGGGCTTTTTTACTAGTTAGAAATAAAAGAAATAATTAATACCTATCGGATATGCAAAATGTAAGGTAGAGTACATCGTTAAATAATGGCAGTGTGATTAAAGTAACCAAATTAAGAATTCAATGTTGATTAGTCCGATACAGATGTAATAGTGAGACTTTTATGAAGGATTCTTGTTGTAAGTCTCATTAAATAATTAAGTTTTCAGTTAAAAATTTATAATCTAAAAACTTAGATTTGCAGTTAAAACAGTACAAGCACCTATAGTTTTCAATTCAACACAGCTGGAACGTTTGGCTGACTGTTCATATTTTATCGTTGGGGGTAGGTAGGGGGGGGGTCAGGATTTCCATACTGAATCTGCACGAGAGAGATTTGCATACAGTGGGTGTTCAACGTAGGCAGATTTGCCTCCTGCATATTCACTGTGGTAATGCTGAAAACCTGACTGGTTGTGGGTCTCCAGGAGCAGGTTGAGAAGCACTGCCTTTTCTATATTCTGATAACTCGGTGTCTCTCTTGTTTCCGAAGGGATTCCAGCTGAGCTTAATATGGATTTATTTCACATCTAGTTACTATCAAATTACCAGCAGCCTATAATTGAGACAAACTGCTACACTTTACAAAACGGGGGAGAAAAAAAATGCTGGCTCTAAAAGCAGTGGAGATTATAATGGCCCTAAAACAATAATTTCTTATAAATTAATACATTTCTATTGCTTTATGGTTAATTTATGTGCTGTGTGTGTCTTAGGAGTGAAATCCTGAGCTTTGGGGCTTCTGGCTCAATCAGAATTAGCCTCAGTAGAGTTGGGCATCGTTCGCCTTTATTCACAACCACCTGGATTTTTGTCATTCTGTTTGTACAACCCCCTTATAATTAAGCCTCATTCATAGGCACCCAGTATAAGAGGCTTGGGGAGGCTAAGCCTCCCCAGCTGCAAGCCCTCAACTCTCAAAAGGCCACTCCAGATGCCTTCAGGCTTCATCATTCTCCCTTGGTCCAGTGCCTGTCTTTCCCCCCCTCCATCCCAGTTCCAGCATCTGTTCTTCACCCTCCCTGTGGTCCCTCTCAGTTTTTCTCCTCACCACCGGCAGAGGCACTGCTTCTATTAAATCAGTCTGCCTCCGGAATTCAGGCCTATGACACATCCCGCCCTCACTGACACAACTCCAAGCTTCCGTGAGGGGATGCATCATAGGGAAGGCTCAAAGCCCAAGGATGCTGATTTCATTGAAGAAGTGAGGGAGGGAAAGAGAGGATGGAGAAAGGGAAGTGATGCTGGAATCGGGAGGGGAGGAAAGGGGGCAGATGCTGGACCTGCGAGATGGGGGGGAAAGAGAGATGTGTGGTCCCTTGTTTCATATTGTTGAATGTCTATCTGGTTTTCTATGTATAACTAAGGCACTGATTCCCAAACGTTTACTATAATGGAACCCCTAAAATAATTTTTCATACACCAAAGAAGCCTCAATTTACGTAAATATATATATATGTTCGTACAAACAGATTCTACAATCTAATTTCTTGAGGAACCTCTGGAGAAGTTTGAGGATCCCAGATTTTGTTGCAGTCGTGTTTGTTTGTGTTTGTTCACTAGGTTATGTATTGGTATTTTAGGGCACAGTGCTGCATAAGTCTTGGCAGTTAGTACTGTTAAGGTATGGTAAGGTTCTTAATGTGTTTTTGTACAAGTTTGTCCATTGTGTTTTAAGTGGAGGGATTGTGTATTGGCCTTACTGAAGTGACATCAAAACTTTAATTTTACTTTGTCACTACATCAGACTGGGTTTTAGAAAATGTTACAGAATTGTTGTGTGTTAACGTGGTTGTCTTTATAGCAAACATGTTGTGATCAGATTTAAATTATGAGATACTGCTAGATGTGGGATCTTTACAACAGTTAAATTGTTTCCATAGATATGTATGTGGTTTAGAGTTAAGGATTAGATTCTATCTAATGGCGCCTGAAAAATCCATGCAGAAAAAAAATATGCCTTGGTGTATTCTATAAAGTATGTCTAAATCTAGGCTACTTTATAGAATAGGCCTAAATTTCCATGTGGATTATATACACCGAGCGCTGGTCCACACAACTAAATTTCGTTGCGGGTAGTTACACTAAGTAAAATTTGGTGTAAATCCTGACGCCTAAATTAGATGCAGACTGTGTGTATTCTATAACAACATAGTAACATAGAGGGGCATAATCGAACTGGGTGGCCATCTTTAAGGGCGCCCATCTTTACGGGTGCCCCGGTGAAGGGGCGGGGCATCCCGTAATATCGAAACAAGATGGGCGTCATCTTTCGATTCGATAATACAGTCAGGGACGGCCAAATCTCAACATTTAGGTCGACCGAAATGTTGAAATGGCCGACCTTAGAGATGGCGACCTCGGTTTTCGCCTATAATGGAAACCGAGGACGGCCATCTCAAAACGACCAAATCCAAGCCATTTGGTCGTGGGAGGAGCCAGCATTTGTAGTGCACTGGTCCCCTCTCACATGCCAGGACACCAACTGGGCACCCTAGGAGGCACTGCAGTGGACTTCACAAATTGCTCGCAGGTGCATAGCTTTCTTACCTTGGGTGCTGAGCCCTCCAACCCCCCCCCCCAAAACCCACTACCCATAACTGTACAATACTACCATAGCCCTTAAAGGATAATGGGGGCACCTAGATATGGGTACAGTGGGTTTCGGGTGGGTGGGCTCACATTTACCACCACAAGTGTAACAGGTAGGGGGGGATGGGCCTGGGACTGCCTGCCTGAAGTGTACTGCACCCACTAAAAACTGCTCCAGGGACCTGCATACTGCTGTCATGGAGCTAGGTATGACATTTGAGGCTGGCATAGAGGCTGGAAAAAACAATTTTTTAATTTGTTTTTTTTGGGTGGGAGGAGGTTGCTGACCACTGGGGGAGTAAGGGGAGGTCATCTGGTCAGTTTGGGTACCTTTTCGAGGCTTGGTCATGAACAGAAAGGGACCAAGTAAAGTCGGCCAAATGCTCATCAGGGACACCCTTCTTTTTTCCATTATCGGCCGAGGACGGCCATCTCTTAACCAAGCCGGCGTCCCGCCTTCGGTACACTTCCGACACACCCCCTTGAACTTTGGCCATCCCTGCGACGGAAAGCAGTTGAGGCTGGCCAAAATCGGCTTTCGATTATGCCGATTTGGGCGGCCCTGAGAGAAGGACGCCCATCTCCCGATTTGTATCGGAAGATGGCCGCCCTTCTCTTTCGAAAATGAGCCCGATAGGAACATAGTAAATGATGGCAGATAAAGACCTGAATGGTCCCTCCAGTCTGCCCTTTTACTAAGATGCGCTGAAAAATGGCCTGTGGTAGTGTAGACGCATGTTATGGGCGCACGCAGAATCATTTTTCAGCGCACCTGCATAAAAAAAATGCCGTTTTAAAACTTTTTGCCAAAAATGGCCACACATCCATTGTGGGTCCTTACCATCAGCCATTGACCTAGCGGTAAAGTCTCACATGGTAACCGGGTGGTAATGACCTATGTGTGCCAAATGCCACTTGGTGCGTGTAGCTGACGCACGCCAGAAAATAAAAATAATTATTTTCGGGCGCACGTAGTGGACGCGCACCAAAATGAAACTACCACAAGGGCCACACGTAGCCGTCCGGTAGCTCCATTTTGGCATGCGTTGGGCGCATGTAGACACTTACGGCTTAGTAAAAGGGTCCCTGAGTTTATTATTAAGAAGAACCTTTGCTTCACTTGAAACTACCTACGCTTGCAAGTTGTAGAACTGGGGGAGGGACTGTGACTCTTCAAGCTAAGTATAAGTGCATCAAAAAAGTTTTTTTGTTTTTAAATGGATGTTGTAGGAGTTATTTGAGTAAGCATTGTGCAGTTAGATTTCAATACCATAGGTTAGCTCTAAACCCAATGGTCCTTTGAAAAGAAAACAAACGCCAAATGCCATAAAAACAATGCACGACCTGGCAGCCTTCCGGAAATTACTAAAGACCAACCGGTTCAAAAAGACATAACCATAATGATCCTTCATAAATGACCTGACATCAAAACTCTACCAGAACCAGACAACATCGAACTCTCTATACCTGTTCGCTTCAATCAATTTGTCACTAATGAACGTTAATGCATTACCCCCTTATCTCTCGCGCCTGAAATGAACTGTTTATCTAACTTACTTTATAATTTAATTCAACATTTATGGACTTTAAATGTAATACTACTTTGTATTTCTTATTCTGGAAATGGCGATCGCCATTACGGCATAATGTAAGCCACCTTGAGCCTGCAAAAAGGTGGGGAAATGTGGGATAAAATAAATGATTTCTTACTAAAAAATCTGTGCAATAAACGTTTCTGTCTAAGTGTATACTATAAGCAGAACCTAGACTTAGGTGTGGTATATTTATTTAGGGCCCTTTTACTAAGCCAGATAAGCATCTATGTGCGCCCAACGCATACCAAAATGGAGTTACTGTACGGCTACCGCGTAGCCCTTGCGGTAATTTCATTTTTGGCGGGTCCGCTATGCACACCCGAAAAATATTTTTTATTTTCCGACGTGCGTCAGCTACACGTGCCAAGTGGCATGTGGCACGCATCGGTCATTACCACCCGGTTACCGCGTGAGACCTTATCGTTAGGTCAATGGCTTGCGGTACGGTCTCAGACCCAAAATGGACGCATGGCAATTTTCATTTTACCGCATGTCCATTTTCGCAAAAAAAAAGGCATTTTTGTAGGTACGCTAAAAAATAATTCCACGCGCACTGGAAACACACGTCTACACTACTGCAGGCCGTTTTTCAGCACACCTTAGTAAAAGGACCCCTTACAGGTTTGCTCACACCTTTTCAGTAGTAGCTCAAGGTGAGTTGCATTCGGGTACACTTGGTATTTCCCTGTCTTTGAGGGCTCACAATCAATTTTGTACCTGAGGCAATGGAGGGTTAAGTGACTTGCCCAAGATCACAAGGAGCAGTTGAACCGGCCACCTCTAGACATTAAGACAGGTGCTCTAGCCACTAGACCACTCCTTCACTGTATATAGAATACATTTAGTTGATATCCCAGTGCTTAAAACTAGGCGCCTTCATTTACACCAACGAACACGTGGCATAAATCCCTGTGCATAGATTTATGTGCACTGACTGGGCCATATTCTATAATTATGCGTGCAAATTTTGGAACACCCATGAAATACCCATTTCCTCACTCACAGCCCACCCCTTTTGAATTGCACACATTAGAATATAGGCGCTGTTCATTACAGAATACGCTTAGCGAGTTGTGCACATAAATTCTAATTATTACCAATTAGTGCTCATTAATGTTTTTAAGTGCTGTTATCAAAGCCAATTAAGTTACATACGCTGTTATAGAATATACCTGAATTTTGGCCTGGATCTCTATGCACGCTATATAGAATCTGGGGGATAATGGGCAAATTTATTTTAAAAGGCAGCTACTTTTTTTTTTGTTGATGCTGCTTTTCTATTACTTGGTAGAGTATTACAATTGGCCATGCCCATCAATGTGCCACTGATAAGAATACCAAAAAAAAAAAAAGCACCTTTTGAACCTGAGAAAAAGCATACAAATCCCAGAGGAAAATTTTAAAGTGGAACATTTTCACGTAGAATACATCTTCACATTCCAAGTAAAAATCCTTAGAATTCTGTTCAGTTCTGAAGGAACGAAAAGATTCCAAACTACAGCGATCAGGCATATTAATTGTTAAAATCTTAGATTAAAAACAGCTAATATGTGCCATAATTAATGCACAGAAACCCTATCACAAATTGCCTTCTGAATGTCAAAAGGACTCCACTGTACGTTTGTCCTGAATTGATCTACTTCGAGACGAAATTTCTTTTCGTGTTCAAACTTCATGTCTTTTATTATAAGGACAGCTGCACAGAAAAATCAAAACACTTACACCCAGGCCATTCAATTCCGGACAACTTAAAAAGAAAATACTTATTGATCCAGGAAGAGCTACAAGGTAACTCATACACAAAAGTCTGACTCTAAGCCTAAAATGCCTTAATCTTTGGAGACAGTTCTGTAATAAACTGGACATTCCTGCGAAGTTTGTAGATGCATGGAAAGCTATTAAATTTCAGTGCTGGTGCAGCTCTTGAAAATTACATGATTCAGTCATGAAGCGTTTGACGTCTTGTGCCTTGGGATATGAATGGAAGGGAAGAGGCTGTACTGATCCTATTACAGTCCAAATGGACAAATGCTAAAATGGAAAGGACTAAAGACACCATCATTCTGTCGGTGACAGTGCTTATATATTATCTCCAGGATCACGAACCCGTTATGAGGCTTCTCAATTGAGCACAGCTTCCCTTTTGTACTTGTGTTTATATTAATTTGATACAGCACCCTGAGATATTGATACAAGGGATATTTTACAGCTGTAAAGCTGATCGCCAGATTGATTGAACGTTCTGAAAATGCAAGCGGGCTACCATTCTGTAACTCTTGAAAAGATGAATGGCATGCTATTTGTTTGTATGTCTATGAGGAAAGAAATCTATAGGCCCATTTGTGAGGTGAAGCCCCTGAAGCTTGTACAGTTCAGTAAACATGCCTATCCTACTGTAAAATATTTATTGCAAGGTAGCCTTTCCTTTGGCTTTATCATTCGTTGTGCTAGAGGATTAGATTTTACAGTAAGCAGTGGGTATGTTTATTCACTTAATAAATCCATAAGTACATAAGCACTGCCATACTGAGAAAAGACCAAGGGTCCATCAAGCCCAGCATCCTGTCTCCGACAGCGGCTAATCCAGGCTTCAAGAACCCAGCAAACCTCCCCACAAAAAAAAAAAAAAAAAAAAAATTAATAATATTCAATGGACTTTTCCCTCAGGAATCTGTCCAAATCCCCTTTAAATTCCGTAAGGCCAGCTGTTGTCACTACATTCTCCGGCAACGAGTTCCAGAGTCCAACTACACGCTGAGTAAAGAAAAACTTTCTCCTATTTGTTTTAAATCTACCATATTCTAGCTTCATCTTGGGTCCCCTGGTTTTGTTGTTGTTTGAAGTGTAAACAAAAACGCTTCACATCTGTCCGCTCTAATCCACTCATTATCTTGTAGACTTCTATCATATCACCCCTCAGCCGCCTTTTCTCCAAGCTGAGGAGCCCTAACCTTCTCAGCCTTTCCTCATAGGGAAGTCGTTCCCTTCCCTTTATCATTTTCGTCGCCCTTCTCTGCACCTTTTCTAATTCCTTTATATCTTTTTTTAGATGGGCGACCAGAACTGGACACAATACACGAGGTGCGGTCGCACCATGGAGCAATACAACGGCATTATAACATCCTCATGTTTGTTTTCCATCCCTTTCCTAATAATACTCAACATTCTGTGCGCTTTCGTAGCCGCCGCAGAAAACTGGGCAACGTTTTTAACGTCTTATCAACGTTATGTTGATAATATGATTTTTATGTAAAAACCTTACTAGGATGATGGAGCCCTTTTACCATGTGGCAGTAAAAGGTGCCTTAGCTGGCATTGGCGTGTGGGATTGCCACGCGCCAAGACATTAAACTGCCATGGGTAAAAATGGGTCTTTTTAAAGGAGGCAGTAAATGGCCATGTGGTAATTAAAAAAATTGCCACCCAGCCATTTACTGCTGGAACCTTGGTTAGGGCTCTGAAGGTAACCGAGTGGTAACTGAGCAGCCCACGGCACTGCCCGATTACCGCCAGGCAGCCCACTCCTCACCCACCAGCACTAGAAAATAAAAAAATATTTTCAAGAGGCGCACGGCAGACCCAGAACTACCGCTGGGCTCCTGGGCGAGCCGTGTAGTAGGGCAAATTTTCCATGTGCAAATCCGGAGGTCTGTGCTGGGACGCTGCTTTTTAACATATTTATAAATTACCTTGAGATGGGAGTAACTAGTGAGGTAATTAAATTGCAGATGACACAAAGTTATCCAGGGTCGTCTCGTCGCAGGAGGAGTGTGAAAGATTACAAGAGGACCTCGTGAGACTGGGGGATTGGGCGTCCAAATGGCAGATGAAGTTCAACGTTGACAAGTGCAAAGTGATGCACGTGGGAAGGAGGAACCCGAATTACGGCTATGTCATGCAAGGTTCTGCTTTAGGAGTTACGGACCGAGAAAGGGATCTGGGAGTCATCATGGATAGAACATTGAAATTTCCGCTCAATGTGCTGCGGCAGCTAAGAAGGCGAACAGAACGTTGAGTATTATTAGAAAAGGGATGGAAAACAAGCATGAGGATGTTATAATGCCTTTATATCGCTCCATGGTGCGACCGCACCTGGAGTATTGTGTTCAGTTCTGGTCGCCTCATCTCAAAAAAGATATAAAGGAATTGGAGAAGGTGCAGAGAAGGGCGATGAAAATGATAAAAGGGATGGGACGACTACCTTATGAGAGAGGTTAAGACGGCTAGGTCTCTTTAGCCTGGAGAAAAGGCCGCTGAGGTGTGATATGATAGAGGTCTACAAAATAATGAGTGGGGTAGAGGACAGATGTGAAGCGTTTGTTTACACTTCCTAACAATAATAGAACCAGGGGACACAAGATGAAATTAGAATGTGGTAGGTTTAAAACAAATTGGAGAAAGTTTTTCTTTACTCAGCGTGTGGTTAGACTCTGGAACTCATTGCGGAGAAGGTAGTGACGGCAGCTGGCCTTGCTGAGTTTAAAGGGGGTCTGGACAGATTCCTGAAGGAAAAGTCCATTGATCGTTATTAAATTCTGGGTTTTTGCCAGTTCTTGGGGCCTGGATTGGCCGCTGTCAGAGACAGAGTGCTGGGCTTGATGGACCTTTGGTCTTTTCCCAGCATGGCAGTGCTTATGTACTTATGTAGCTCTACCGCCGGGTGATAAAAGGGCCCCAATATGTGAAAGGCAACTTTCAAAGATATTTAGGGCCCTGTATATTTATTTATTTTAGCACATTTATATCCTACATTTTCCCACATGTTAGCAGGCTCAAAGTGGCTTACAATGTACTGATTAGGCTAGCGCCAAACCAGTGGTGAAACGGTTACAATTAAAATTGAGAGGATAGAAGGAACAAGGTGAGAAGAAAAAAAAAAGGGGGAGAAAGGGAAGAGAGTCTAAAATGGTCCCAGGAAATGTTGTTAGGAAGGACTGCAGATGATATGTAGAAACTTTGGAGTAGGCTGAACCGTTGGGCTGGAGGAGATGTAAACTGTCCGGAAAGATCAAGTTGGCCTTGCATGGCGAAAATGGCAGTCGAAGTCCGCTCCGTTATCCAACCACTCCACGACCCGCTCACTTTCTAAGATCTTCAATGAGAACAGCTGATTGAGAAGTGGGAACCAGCAAACAGTCACACCAGGCCGATGTCGCAGTTGAAATCGGCAAGACATCAGGAGATGAGGCACTTCACCAGGAGATGTACTCTCCATGAGGTCCCAACAATGATGCCACAATGTCCAACAGCCAGCGATCAACCAAGCAGCAGGCCGACGATGGAGAGAAGCCCCCAACTCAGAAGAAGCCATCAGCCTGGATGAGCAGTAGGTGGCCGCAGACAATGGGCCAAACAAGCCCCCTGTGACTTTCTGGGCCCCACTTGATGGACCGAAGCCGGATCATGCCCAGACACTGGTGATGAGCGAAAGACAGGGAGCAGAGGAAGATCAGAGCTCCGCGGCAGCAACGGACATCCGCTCCCTATGGTAGATATATCGATTTCTTACGGTGTTTCGGATGTTTGATGTATGCTGGCAGGAAAGAGTTAAGCAGTGTTTGAGGTACCCACCCCCCTTCATTGTTCTGCCATTGCTCGCCCTCGAGGCGGGGCCTGGAGTGATTTCCCCTCCCCCGCCTCCCTGCCAACCCCTTCATTGTTCTGCCATTGCTCTGCCCACGAGGGCGGGGCCTGGAGCGATATCCCCCCCCCCGCCTCCCTGGCCAACCCCTTCGTTGTTCTGGCATTGCTCTGCCCCCAACGTCATGATGTTAGATGCGAGGGCGGGGCCTGGAGCGATTCCCCCCCCCCCCGCCTCCCTGCCAACCCCTTTGTTGTTCTGCCATTGCTCCGCCCTCGAGGGCGGGGCCCGGAGCGATTTCCCACCCCCCCGCCTCCCTCCCTGCCAACCCCTTCATTGTTCTGCCATTGCTCGCCCTCGAGGGCGGGGCCCGGAGCGATTTTGGTGACTTCACCACCACAAACCTTCGAACCTTTTTGAAGGCAGTCAGAGCTTGGCTTCACTGACGTCAGTGTCCTCAGAACGTGAGAGTGAGTTTTATTATAGTAGATTTGTAATTAGCCAGACAAGCTTAGTATTTATCTAACCAGCAACATGCAATTTATTTAGATTTTGCTCACACCTTTTTCAGTAGTAGCTCAAGGTGAGTTACATTCAGGTACACTGGATATTTCTCTGTCCCAGGAGGGCTCACAATTTAAGTTTGTACCTGAGGGCAATGGAGG